>NW_024355990.1:2601058-2610570 GCF_902729225.1 Pteropus medius | reverse complement strand
CACAAGGGCCGGGGGCGGGCAGATGTTCGAACATACTGTTCGAGAATTTTCATATGGTGACTTGAAGTAATATGACACTGGGTTCCGGTTTAGATTATGATGGGGCCGTCTTCCCCAGCACAAGAGATAGAGGGGGAACGGCGGGGGGACGGGGGACCCGCAGAGTAAGAGGCTTGAGGGAGCGATTGCAATGCACGCGACTCACCGGGATCCTGATTCAAACCGATAACCCGCACGGAAGGCGCTCACGAGACCATCGGAGGCGGCGGGACCCTGACCAGGCGTCCCATGACATTCGTGGATTCTAAAGTTCTTAAGGTGCGATAAAAGTATCATGGGACTGTTTGTAAACAGCGCTTGTTTGTTAGAGATAGGTACCAAAACATTTAGAGGTGAAACGGTGTGATGTCTGGAATTTTCCCTTCCCCGTTATCTCGGGCAGGGTGACGAGGGGAGCGGGTGTGGCGGGGAGGGCAGACGGCGTGAATCACTCACTGTTGGAGACACGAGGTGGACGCTTTTTCGTGTGTGTGTGTGTGTGTGTGTGTGTGCCTTGGCAGCCTTCTTGAGCCTCAGATGCTGAATGAATGAGGGGGCCTGTCCAATGCTCTATCGTTTGCCAATTTCAAAAAAAAAAAAAAAATCCGTTCACAGCGTCTGGCGTCTCTTGTCGCATCTGTGTTCACTTCAGAGCACCAAGGCCTGTTTCTCTCGGGGACAAATCGCCTCTTCCCTCACCACCCCTCCTACCCCCGCCAACCCCAACTCTAGGTTCCTTTCGAGACGTTTGCCTCCGTTTCTCAGCTAGAAAGCAGCAGCTCTGAACGCTGGACACAGCCACACGGAGAGAGCCCAGTTCTCTTTGATAATACTGTTTATTGTCCGTTGACCGAGCAATCACTCAAGAATGATACAAAGCATCAGAGACATGCGCAGTCTGCTTGTCGGCTTTCAACGGCTCTCGTGTTCCCAGCACAGGAAGGTCTCAGACTTCATGTTCCAGCAAAAACACATTGCCCCAAAGTCAAAAAATAAAAACGAAACAAAAAAATATCCAAACAAAACCACACGAAATGAACAAAGCTTTAAATTACGGCAGCGAGTCCGATATTTCTTCTTACTTATCAAGCAAAGATTCGAAAGTAACTACAATGTAAACTTTATTTTAAATATTTTGAGTTGCTTGCATGAAGGACGAGAATAGAGGCAGACGAGCGGTGCTTGGAATATAATATATAAATTAACAATGCCGAATGGAGAGCCTCCTTCACTATATATATATTGCAACTATTTACTGTGAAGGCATTTGAGTGGCTTCCTCTCCCGGCTGCCACTAGCCATTTTGTTTTGATTTTTCTTTCTCTTTTCTACTCGGCGCGGCTGACAGGCCGATGTGCGTGGATTGACCGTAACGGCCATGTTTCAGACCCAACCGACTCAAAGATCCTTTACTCAGTAATAACTGGAACCAGAGAACACAAGATGGAGGTGGGAAAAGGCAAAGATACTCCGAGAACTAAAACCACGAGCCGAAGGGACCGCCAGCAGAGCTAGGACCACGCCGTGTTTTCCACTCTGGGCCATATGCTTCCCCGATGCAGAAACCTTTAAAAAAATAACAGTGCGAATCTAACACCTACCAAGGGTAATAAAAAACACAGCACGGGAATGATTACAACCGATGTCAGAGACAAACCAAAACATTTAAAAAACCAGCAGAAACAGGAGTAAATGTTACGTATGATAACACCATCCGGGGAGCACAACGGGGGGTGGGGTGGGCCGTTATACTGGTGGGAGGGTCCGGTGGTCTTGTATACACTGACATCACGTGGACTGGTCCATTACAACACCTCACAGACTTTTGATCACTGTACAGCATGAAAGCGCCCTTGGTTGGGGCTCATTCCTGGACTTCTAGTCTGCCCTGGAAAGGGAAGTCATCAACATCTATGCTGACCGGGTCCCGGGCAGGCGTAGGGGCTGCATGCCGCTTGGGGGTCAGGAGTCTTACGGGTGCTTTGGGGTCACCGCAGAATGGCGCGGGCTTAGGAGATGGTGACTGGCAGGCATTGCGGAAGGACCACTCAGAGGCTGACAGACCTCGGTTTCCTTTCGTGTGTGTGTATGAGCACGTGTGCACATATGTGCGTGTTCACGCCACGTGCACGGTAAACTCAGAAGTTTACCTTTTCAACACGAGTAGGAAGAAAAAGGAGATTTTCTTGACTGTTACTGAGAAACTTCTGCCCGTGTTAACCCCCATTTTGCTGGCATCAGAGACTATTTTTAGGGAACAAACAGGTTCCCCAGTTCCCTGTGAAGTTTCTTAACGGAGACATCTTTGTAACATCAGAAATAGAAGCGGAGGTTCGTACACCTGCAGCTCGGGTTCGCATGCTCTCTTTAGACAAACGAGATGTCTCATACAGCCAGCCAGTGGCCTGGAGGCCCCAGAAGAAATGAGTTTCGCCAAAGCCACCTACCGCCACAATGCATCCTCGCCGCCAGGCGGACCCTTAGCTAACTTTCCTCGCGGAAATCCAGGCACAGCGCAGGGACTGTCAGTCTCTGAGCGGGGGGTTCATACTAAACCTGCTCAGGTGGGGCTCTGAGGTGTGTTAGGGGACTCAGCAGGACCTGGCTTTTGATGTCCTCAGGATATGCACGAAGAGAGCACAGCTAGCTCATGCCACTGGCCACACACGACACCCCGCAAAGCCAATCCGTGCCGCTCCATCCAGACATCCGAAGCCGGAATGAGGAAGAGGAGGAGGCGTGAGTGACTTCGGAAGCCCAAGAATAAACCACGGGGCAGCCAAGTGTCCCCCACACATCTGTCCTCAGGGCAGAAGGTGGCACATTCCCCTAAGGGTTGGGGAATTTGTGTGTGTGGGGGGGGCACCGAAATGAGTGGGCTGACGCTTGCTGCTCCCACATTTCTACAAGGCCCCGGAGGGAGGCGCCCACTGGAATTCTGCGGATGAACAAGATTAATGGGGGCTCCTCAGAGAATGAGCCACTGGTCCGGGATGCTTCTGGAATACAAGAGTCACGGGTGCTGGGAGTCTGTGGTCGGCACAGGGAGACTGGGGGGTGGGTAGGGCACTTGCAAAGGGCAGGGACAGCCACCCTAGGGCCAGAGGTGTGGAAGCTGCAGGAAACGAGGGACGTGCCCCTCTCAAGATGAAAGGGACCTGGTAGGCCTGCTACACAGTCTTGCAACGACCCTCGAAAGTTTCTACAAAATGCACATTTCCAGGCTCTGCCCTGACCAGGCCAAGGGGACTGCTAGGTGCTGCGTGCTCAGCGTCTGTGACAGTGCCAAGGCCGAGCCTGGGAGGGGAGCCTGCGTGTCCTAGCCCTGCCCGCACCCCAGGACTGAAGGCTGAGACGCAGTGCCCAAGCTGGCAGGTGCAGTGTGGACGAGCCTCTCCCTCGAGATCCACAACCACAGAGGGAAGGGGAACGGGGCAGGGAGGAGAATCACACTAATTTAGACCCACTCGGATGACTGTTTTATTCATGCTATTTCCAGGAAGGGATGTCAGAGCTGGACCAGTCTACACTCTCGGAGGCTTTTCCGTTGGCCACAGGGGTGCTGCCGGCCGGCTTACGGGTCCTCGATGTCGAGAAACTCCTGCTTGGGGGGCGCCGCTCCGCGGTACCAGGCGCAAGAGCCGTCGCTTCTCTTGATGCAGGCAAAGAACTTGGCCTGGTGCCCGTTGATGTTCTTCTCCGTGACCCAGTCCATCCAGAGGCACTCGTCCGGAGAGGAGATGTAGCAGGGGATCATGGGGCAGCGCGTGATCTAGGAAGAGGGGTGCGAGGTGGACTCGGTGGAGGGCTGAGGCTGCGCGGGGGCACCCCCAGACCCCAGCAGTGCGCCAGGCGCAGGCGGTCAGGGCGCTTTGCTGAATGAATGACCCAGTGAGTGAAGTGGGGAGGGCGGGGCCTGGGACTGGAGCCGAACCCACTCCATCAGCAGCCCCGCCGACGCCCCCTGCTCTCCAGACAGCAGTAGGTGGCCTGCCCAAGGGGAGACGAAGCCTGGGGGAGCCCCGTGCAGGACCTCTGCCCCCCAGCTACCACACGGCTTTGGGCCAGCCGGTCGCCTTCTCTGGGTGTGGCGACATGGCTTTAGCTCCCTCCCACCCTCCCGGGGGTCTAACAGCAACGATTACAACAACAACAACAATAAACAACAACGGGGCTTCTGTTTCCTGGAGACACTGAGACGGGGCGAGTGAAACGAAAGGTTCGGCACGGTGCGGTCACGCACGCGGCTCAGCGGGGCCGCGCGCACGGCTGAGGACCCCGAGTCCGCAGCCTGAAGCCGTGACGGCCGCGCACGGAAACAGGCAGGACGTGTTTCCGATTTCATGCTGGACACGGAGGAGTCTGCTCAACGTACGTGCAGCTGTGGGTCGGAATCCACGTTTCGAAGGAGCCAGGGCTGGGCTGATGGCCACCCACGAGGATGGACGGCAGGGCTGCACGCAGACCCGACCGGCACCGGCCAGTCCCAGCGGCCCCGCCAGCGGGGTCGTGCTGGCCCAGCACCTTCGGGACCCAGCCTCACTAATGGTGACACAGAGGGGCGCCTGGTGCCCAGCAGTGCTTCCTGTGCTGGGGCTGGCAGGGAGGGATGCGGGGACGGGACGTGTCCGATGACAGGCTCCAGGGCCGGGGACCGTGGAGCACGGCTCACCCATGGCCCTGTGTCAGCGTTGCTCTCCCTGGGCTTGGCACGGCCACTGAGCCGCTTTCAGGAGGCGGGGCTGGGGTCTCGGGCATTCGACACACACAGACCCTCACGTTCGCAAGGACCCACGCGTGGGAACGGCCGGGACGTTGGCGAAAGTGTCACACCTGGGCCACTTTCACAAGACATACGAGTCTTTGCGCCTAGAGAAATACTCCTAGGAGAATGTTCTCCCCATGAACTTCCTCTTCCTGGAAGCTACAGGCCACACAGCCAGATACCCCTGGCAGAGGCGTGTCTCAGGGCTCTGCAGGGCCCAGGGCCCAAAGGCTCTGACCCTGTCCTAAGCCAGGCCCCTGTGGAGTGAGAGGCCCTGGAAGGCCAGGGATAAACCCGGGCAGCCCCACTGGAGGCGGTGGTAGGAGGGGAAGCCTGGAAGGAGACGATGCCAGCTTACCTTGCACTCGCAGCCCATCTGGTACCTGTGGTTCAGGCTCTTCTTCTGGGTGGTGCTCAGGGTGTCCCAGGGCACGATGAAGTCACAGAGGGTAATGTACATCTTGCCATTCCCCTCGGCCTTTCCTGAGGAGAGACGGGGTCACCAAGCTCAGGGTAAGTGACAAGTTCCTCCCCTCCTCTGCCCACCTCCCGCATCTGGATGCAGCTCAGGCAGGTGGAGGTTAATTCAAACAATACGGTGTGCTGTGGGCTGAGCTGTGTCCCCCCTAAATTCATATAATGAAGCCCGAGCCCCCAGCACATGATGCGATGGTATTTGAAGAGAGGATCTTTAAAGAGGTGATTAAGTTAATATAAGGTCGTTAGGGTGGGCGAGCTCTGATCCAGTGTGACTGGTGTCCTTACGAGGCGATGAGGGCACAGACACACAGAAGGACGAGCATGTGAGGACGCAGGGAGAAGACGGCCGTCTGCAAGCCGAGGACAGAGGCCTCGGGGGAACGACCCTGCGACACTGTGACCTTGGACTTCCAGCCTGCAGACTGTGATGACATAAACGGCTGTGGTTTAAGCCACCCAGTCCGTGCTGTCTTGTTACAGGAGCCCGAGCAGACTAACACACCACGGACCGTTTACTCCGAGTCTAAGAGAATGCATACTCACTGTAGAAGACTGAGAAGCAAAAAGTAACTTTAAAAAACTCCCTATTTACACCCATTACCTGCAGCTAACACTTCGATGTATTCCCTAATATTCTTTTATGCACACGTGCTGATATACAGAAGATCACGTCGTATGTAGGTTGTACTGGTTTTCATCAAACGTTTATTCACGTGCATTTCCTGCATTTGATGTTGAAGAAACCCTCCATTCTGGGTTTTTCCATTATGAATAGCAAAACCATGGAATTTCATAAAACTGGAAATCTGCTCTGAATTCGTGGGGATGCTGAGGTGCTATTCATCTCTCCCACCTCAGCTTCCCGGCCCACCCCACCCCCGCCCCGCCTTTGCTGAAGAGCTCACACTGGCGACAGCCTTGTCGTTAGCTGGGCAGGAGAAAAAGACGAACGAGCGTATTCTGGTGGGTGACAGAACCTCACGAGGGCCACAGAGGTGATGTAAAACCGTACCCCTCCTGCCAGGATGGCAGTAATGCTAGTGATGAGCACCAGGGCCCAGCACCCCAGAGGCAGACAGGAGCCTGGGCTGCCCCTGAGCACCACCCCGCCAACGTGACAAAGCTTCAAGTGCATCCAGCCGAGTGGCCTCAGGCACAGCGCCGGAGCGGAAAATCCGCTAACAGAAACGTACTTGATGAAGTAATCATGCAGCTTGTGCCCTGTCCCCTGCCGGCATAAACGGCACTGTGATCTATCTCTGGAAGAAACAGACCGGCCTGCCCGAGGCTGCACTGGGCACAGGTGACATCGTGTGTGCTGGGCAGGTGGCAGGAAGCACTCACTCCCTGGATATGAATCCTATGTCCTCACTTCTGTCTCCCCGTTCCTCTTAGCTCCGGGGGCTCTGTCTCTCCTTGTATCCGACTGGCCTAGCGTAACATTCCAGGGGAGGAAAGGGAGTCCATGGATGGAGAGGCAGGATTACTACTGCGGCACGTATGCTGAATCCTAAGAACTAGAAAGAAGTGTTTAGGTGGCCTTCGCCACTTCAAAAGTAGATCTTTGGCTTTTTCTTCTAGACCCGTAGCCATTTCCTGGGAGTTCAGGGTAGCTAAGGAAGGAGCACACTTGGCAGATGGCCAGTAACTCGCTGCTACATCCCGGGTTCCTCCGGCATTTACTACCTGTGCAGGTGTCCTACCGCCCTTCCCCCGCCCAGCCTTGACATTCTCCGCGGATGGGCTGAGCTCCATTCTGGTTCTGCCCTCTGACCCTCTCGAGCGACGTCTGTTGTGCCCTCGTCTGGCATCAACGTCCCCCTTTCTACTGCTCGTCGTCCTTAGGTACCTTGGTTCTTCATTCGCATAAGGTAGGGGCTGCGTCTTGGTCCTGTTTTGGCCACCGTCCCTCGCTTTGCAGTAACTGCTCAGTAAAACGTTCCCGATGATGACCTTTGCTTTTGACCTTTGCACCACCAGTTCGAGCTTCCGCAGAGAGGAAGCAAAGGCAGGACGAGGCGACGAAATGCAAACCGTACCTTCTCTCAACGGCCCTAGTTCCCGGGCGAACGTGAACTTCGGATGTCATGCATAAATGGGGGAGCATCTCGGAACATTAAGAGACAACTGAGACTTGGTGTGAGCCTCTGTGACAACATTCTACTCACGTCTGCCTCGGAAACAAAGCAAAGCCGCTCTTAGACACGGAGAGACAGGAACTCGCTAACGTCTGTAACTGAGAGTGTATGTTTACTTTGCCTTTTGGAAGAGAAGACTGTAGAATAAATCTACAGGGCCAATTCCATAAAGAATCCTGAACACACAAGTGTCTCCTGGGGCCGACTCGGCATGTGACGTTGAGTCATCAGCCCGAGAAAAGTGGGCTGCCTCGGGCTGTGTGGTCGCTTGCAGGGCTGCAGCCAGTGCTGGCAGAGCGATTTATTGCACCCCGTGATTTCTGGTTAGCCCATCCCGACTCCAGGAGAGAACGATCTGGAATCTGTGCTTCAGAAAGTCAGCACCAGATCGGACCTGGGCTAATGTCATTGAGCCTGGGGAGGAAGCCGGATTAGGCAGGTTCCTCTGTGGCGGGCGAGCCAGCCACCATGAGAAATGCCTTTTGTTGACCTTATGCTCCGTGACCAGTTAGGATACTGACCACGAAGGGCCACAGAAGATTAAGATTATGTCGAGAGAGTCCCTTTGCAAGGGAGCTGACCGACCTCGGCCGCTGGGCGCAGCCCTCCTGAGTACGTGCTCACCGGCTACTCAGCACCTCGCGGATGAAAGGTCTGCCTCTGACCCAGAGCACGAAAGGTTCTCACTAGAAGCTGGCTGTCCGTCCTGGCTGCACGCCAGACTTTCCTAGGGGGAGCTTTAAAAATGCTGATGCCCGAGCCCCAGCCCCAGAGATACCACAGGACTTGGCCGGGGGTCGGCCTGAGCACCAGGATGTTTGCGAACTCACTCCCTGTGGCAGTGTAGTGAGCGGTGCGGGCGGAGGACCGCTGGGCGAGAGCTGGGGCATCCAGACGTGAAGCCAGGACTGAATGAGCCACAGGGGGATGTAAGAGACTGGGAGTCGGGAAGACCAAGGTCATGTGCTGGCCACTTGGGAGGAAGGGATGCAGCGTGTAGCATCTGCCGACGCCTGCGGTGTACACACTCCCACGCGGGCTGATCTTAAGCTACCAACACGACGTCAGCCAACATCTAAGAATCAGTTCATGAAAATGGGGACAGGCATATCTATCTGGTGCACCTGGGGCTCCCGGCTCCATCTCCTTATTCCTTAGTTTTCCTCATCTGAAAAGTGGGGATCACAATAGTGCCTTCATCACAGAGGGTCGCAAGGATTAAATGGAATTGGCATGAAAAGCATTTGGAGAACATCAGTGCCAGGAAAAGGGCATCCGATTCCTATTGACGGGGAGGTGCTGAACCCAGACCAAGGTCACTTTACCACCCTGGAGCCACCACGAGGGGACCCCACCCCTCTCTCCTTTAAACAGTGCTTCCGCAGCTCTGCAGTTCGGCCAGACAGCCCCTAGAGGGCGATGTGAGGAGTCCGAGCTCTCTGGGGTTCCTTACCCACCCGGCCAAAAAGGGCAGAAAACCAGAAGCCGTTGGTTTGTTAGGGCTGTAAGTTCCTTGCACCACGAGACGTTTCATCTCCTCTCTCTTCTCTGCAGATCTTATTTTTTGGATCATAAAAGTAACAGATGTCATAATTTGCAGAACTTAGCAAATACAGGAAAGCAGAAAAAAGGAGACATAATTAACGCCAACGGGCGGGCTGACTTCCTTCCGCATTGCTCCGTGTTCACGCCGACGCATCCTCCTCACCCCGCCCCCGGTGGGCGCCTGCCCCTGTGCCCCACGCACCATGCAACCCTCTGCCCTTGCCGCTTCCCATGCTACCGTGACGGCAGAGCCAGGACGTAAGCTGATTTTTGCCCCTGTACCTCTCTCTCCGTGCGATGTTATTTTTCTTACAAAAATAGTAGATCCTGGGAATGGAAAAACGGCGCTGCTGCCTTGGAAAACAGTCTGGCAGCTCCTCAAATGATTAAACACAGAGTCACCATATGTCCTGCGATTCTACTCCCGGGCGTCTGTGCGGGAAAAATGAAAACACACGTCCACGCAAAGCCTCGTACACGAATGTTCGCAGCAGCATCATTCATAACAGGCCAACGGTGGACGCAGCCCCAGCGGCCGGGAAACG
>NW_024355990.1:2600445-2600936 GCF_902729225.1 Pteropus medius | reverse complement strand
CGGAAAGTAGATGAGTGGTCGCTAAGAGCCAGGGTGGGCGGAGAACGGGGGTCGGGGGGGAGCGGCTAAGGGTTAACGGGCCTGGACTGTGGTGATGGTTGCAGGCCTTTGTCACGTCACCGAAACCATCGGCCTACACGCTTGCGGTGGGTGAATTGTATGGTGCGTGAATTACATCACAATAAAACTGTTAAAAACAACAGATGCTCTTAATGAGAAATTTAGGATGTTCAGACGTGCCCGTAAAAGAAGAAAAAATGTCCCTCATCTCCAAGGAGAGAACAAAAGTCTGGGTGCAGGGACTAGGAAACCAGAAGTCCCCGTCGAGAAGTCCCCACGTCCCCTTCGCTGCCCGGGCACCGTCCTCGCCGCAGTGACCTCCCGCCCGGCGCCGAGGTCGGCATCTCTTCCAGACACGACATCTGGGTCCTGCACCTTCGAGGGTCTCTCTCCCTCTCTCTCTCTCTCTCTCTCTCTCTCTGCACCCTCCA
>NW_024355990.1:2483404-2600266 GCF_902729225.1 Pteropus medius | reverse complement strand
CTCAGCGGAGGGGGAAAAGGTACAAATGACCTAAACAGAAGGAAATCCTCCAAATCATGGAGATTTGGATCCGGACTTAATTTTCATGATTAAATTTGGACCCTGGAGCAAAACACATTGTCAGTGTAGGGGAGCTGTCCGTCCTGACGGCTTTTCCTGTCAGTTTGTGATCTGACCCCACCCACCTCCCCTACACAGAGGGCAGCAGTGTCCCTTACTGCCCGACAAGCACTGGCCAGTCCAGTGGCCACCAGCCGCACGATGGGTCACATTTACACTTAAATGAAAGCCCCTGTGTCTCAGTCGCATTAGCCATGGACACGGGCTCATACGCTCAACAGCCGTGCGTGGCTGTCACACTAGGCAACACAGACGTAGAGCATTACCACTGTCACCGGACGGTCTATTAGACCAGTCTCCAGGCTGGGCAGTTCTGCCCTCTAGGGGACATCAGGTGATGTCTAGAGACCCCACAGCTGGTAGGGAGGATGTTTTGGCGATTAGTGGGTAGAGGCCGGGAATGCAGCTAAATGTCCCACAATGTGTAGAAAAGCCCCCGTGACAAAAAATGACCTCGTCTCAAATGTCACCGGCACTGAGGCCGAGGAACCGGGCTCTGGACTCCCGGGGTGCCGCCTGGCTGGGCAGGCCACAGAGGCAGGAGAAAGAAGTAAAGAAAGATGCTTTATTTACAAACATAGTTCAAAAAGAGAGATGCAACAATAAATATAATGTGGTCCATCCAGACAACGGAACATCATTCAGCCTTAAAAAGGAACGAATTCTGACACCTGCTACACCACGGATGGATCTAGAGATCATCGTGATACACTGAAGGACAAATATTCTATGATTCCACTCATATGAGGGCTCCGGAATAGTCACATTCGTAGAGACAGAAAGTGGACCGGAGGTCGCCGGGGGCTGGGGCGGGAGCTGGGGACTCTGTTCAATGGGGCAGAGACTCAGTTTGGGAAGACGAGAGAGTCCTGGAGATGGTGGTGACGGCTGCACGACACCGTGACTGTACTCAATGTCACAGAACTGTGCACTTAACAATGGTTACAGGGGCAGATTTTATGTTATGTATATTTTGCCTCAATAGAAAAAGAGATGCTGAACCAGGGAGAGGGCCTGACAGTATCAACAGATTTAAAACAAGGTTTCGACCCTCCCTCCCGCCTCCTGACCAGCCTTGCCCAAGCCTCCCTTTCAGGATCAAAGGGTAAAAGTTCTCACCTCTTTGTGTCGCCTGACCTTGAATTTCCTATGACTATCGGTTGACTTTGTTTCTTCTCGTTAAGGCTCTGTCCTACCTGCTGCCTCTCAGGCTGCCCACCTGCCCGCCCCTGGAGCCCGGAGACGCAGACCCGACAAGCCTCTAAGGATGTTCCCCGTCCGTGCCCGCGCACACACCTGCAATGAGATATTCCTTCTTCCCTCCAACGTCCAGCGAGACCCCGCATATGGCCGAGGAGGGGGCCGTGTAGATAAACTCTATGTCCTTGTCAGGTCCTTTGAACATCTGGAAAAAACATGGGCGTGGAAATGTCAGGGGAGGCTGCACAGCCGGCGAATTCCAAGCCCGACCTGCCCCAGGGGTCCCGCCAGCACGGACGGGGGACAGAAATGCGCCAGGGAGACGGGGAGAAGACAGCGCTCCTGATGTGAAGCGATTCTTTGGCGTCATTTATCGCTTAGTGTGGCAGCTGTCGCCAGGCAGAACACTGCCACCCAGAGGGACCCGTCTGGGTAGGACAACACCTGCGCTCTCCCTGCTACCCGCGAGGTCATTTCAGAGGCTCTGCGGAGGGGCTTGTACACCTCCCCGGCGGTGCTGACCCATCGTGGGGGTCGCCCCTGTGTACACTCCCAGGAAGTGTATCCAGCACCAGCGACTTGACGCAGAGCGGAGAGGTGCCCGTGGTTAGGGTGTAACTCTGGGGTGTGATGTCTCGACCTCTGATTTACTTACAGCCTTTGGGACACATCTACTGCCCAGGTGAAGGGGGTTTGTTCCCGGACCCCAGCAGGAAGTGAGAGACCCCCAGCCTGGGAGTTCCTGCTGCCCCACCGGGGGACGGGGACAGGCGGGGACGCGGGTGTGGTGGTGAGCCTGGCGGTCCACCCCGGTTTGGGGGGTGCAGGCCGATGGGAACTGAGTGTATGGAAAGGGGGCGGCACACACGCTGTGTGACCCCACAGCACAGGAGGCTACATTGGGGTGCAGAGCGTGCGCACGGCGGGCTTTACGCTTCCACGCGAGCCCCCCTGGGCCTCTCGCCGTGGCCAAGCCGAGCGTGAGCACTGTTCTGTCTCTGTGCTTTGGGTTTTGTGGAGCGCTCCAACAAGCAAACCCACATGGGACCGGGTCATCCCCCATGTCACGATGAACCAGCTCTCAAGAGCGACACGCCAGCCCACACCGGGAAGGTGACGGTGATGGCGACCCCGTGCTGGACCAAGGGACGTCTCTCACCCAAGAGCTGAGAGCAGGCCTAGGGCTGGCAGCAGCCTTTCCTCGGCCCTTCCTGAGGTCGGCAGGGCACAGACGTTGGCTCTGCCGCGTCACAGGCAGGCCTGGGCACTGAGACACCGGGCCGCCCCGTGCGTGACTCGGATGCGGCGACTAAGTGTTTCACTGACCCTCCGATACCATTCATCTTCCGCTTTTTACTTTGGTAACAGAGTCGAACATGAATGGCGACAAGCACCACCACACAGCTGCCCCTGCGGCCGGAGCCTAGAACCTTCTTCTTGCAGATCAAGTTAGCTCTCGCGGTAACTTTCCGCCAGAGCTGGTCCTGTCCCCCGGTCCCCCAAGGTCCTCCTCCCTCCCTCCCAAACGTGGGCTCCTTGCCATGTGCCCTTGAATACGGACATTCAAGAAAATCTAACAGCCCACCTCCCGCCCCTCAGCCAGCAGCTCCGGACACCGGCCTGTCCCTCAGCCACCTGGCGGTTTGCTGTCACCTGAAAACTTTTTAGCGCCCCCACCCCCAGCTTCCAGAGACGCCCGCCCACCCCGCTGTCCGCGGCCATCGCCTTCCTCCAAATCCCCCTCCTCTGAGAACTTGGAGCGAAGCAGGCAAACTAGACCCCACACCGGTTTGGGGGAGTTGGGGCTGCCGAGTGCTCGCTGCCTCTGAACCCCACACAGCGCAGGCACAGACGGGCACCCACGGAACGTCCCCCAGACACTGCGGTGAACTCGGTAACGGAACCTGAGGCTGCGCCACGCAGTCGTCACCCACCGAGATGAAGAGAACACGTGTCTGACCCAGCCCAGCCGACGGGCCCGTACTGGCTGGTGCACACGACTTGTCAGCCATTGACGGGTTAAGGGGAATCGGATCAGCTTGTGGCTTGATGCCCCGACGGCCCACTCCACAGATGGCTGGACTCTGTCCAGGAACCCAGAGGCACCTTGAGAGGGTGGGACGCCTCTGCGTGGTCTCCCGCCTCCGGGGGACCCAGTCTCGTTCCCAGGCCTCCCAGCGCTCTGCCCAGCGGAGCAGCCCGGCGACGGTCGCCCCCACCTTTATCTGCTTGATCTCGTACTGGATCCTCTTGATGGGGTTGCCGTAGATGTCGTTCCCGGAGTCCACCTCCTTCTCACTGACCACTTTGGCCCTGATCACTGCAAAACACAAAGGCACAGAGGTGAGCAGAGTCCCCGAGACACCTTCATGGCTCTGAGGATGGGGAAGGGGCAGCAGCGAGGGGCAAGGGGACCCCAGACTCCAGCCGGGCCTCGGTCGAGGGTGTGGGCAGGGAGGTGACAGCGAGACTCCCGGTTCCGGGATTCTTCCAGGAGAACCCTCTGTCGACAGAGCCAAGGCAGAAGCGGATGCAGGCCCCGGCGACCGGCATTCCGAGCGGCCACCGGTCGGGACTCCCCTTCCTTTCTCTCCGAGGTGCCCGTATCGGTGGCCGGGAAAGCAGACGAGCGACTGGGTGGCCTCGATCCTGACGACGCAGTTAAGGATGCTGGCATTCACCCCGCCTGCCCTCCACCCACACCGCTCACTGGCACACGCCTCTTCCGACTGAAGGCAGAGGGCTAGTTAGGACCTGGAAACGCCCCATCCTATTTGGGTCTGGGGAGTCCTGCATCTCAAAGGTCCATCCTGCTGCTTCCCTCATCTGTCCTAAAAGTGTCCCCGGAAAATGTCCTGAGAATGAGTCTTGGAAAGAACACAAATTCTTTCTGGGTCACAGCGTTTTAACCCAAAGGGCATCGCGTCGGGTGAGGTGGCGTCTGCACGGAGACCTGAGGGACAGACGCCGAGGACGGAGGCCCAACGGGAAGAAAGATGATTGTGGACCAGGCTGCGAGATGATGGATGGGGGAAGAGGTCGGGCTGAAAAGGTTCCGGAATGTTCTCCGGAGCCCAAGGCTGCTCCTGAGCCAGGCACCACGGGGCTTGCTGCTAGCAATTAGGCCTGAACGCGGCTCCGCCTCGTAGCCTGACATGTCACGGGTCAGCACTTAGTGCTGTCACTTGGGCAGGGCCCTCTCCTTTTTCATCTGGAGGCTTATCGGCCCGTGGCGCAAACTGTGTTAATGGCTTTAAAAGCTTTGCCCTCCCAAACTTGGCTGCGCGGGGTCACTCTCGTGTCACATTAGTGCGAATGTGAGCAAAACAGAAGAAAAAGGAGCTGGTAGCATCACGCGGCCTCCCACTGCCGCCCCGGGCGGGCAGCTCGGGCCTTAGAGACGGCTGCCCAGGGCTGTCTTCTCCTACAGGGCAGGGGGGCCCATTCCCCGGGACCCCAGAAGTACTCTCTAGATCTGGTCTGGTGCCAGAGAACCCACCCCCACCGCCTCATGGCCCCACCGCCCCACTGGGGTCCAAACCCCATTTTATTTCTTCTGTCAGAGCCGAGTCATGACGGGCCCGGGCCGTAGGTTCCTGTCTCCCAGGCTAAGCCAGGCCCCCAGGTGCAAAGCCACATCTAGGGAAATGCCACCAGGTGGCCCCTCCCAGAACAGAGGGCTTTGCCCTCAGTAACAGGTCACCCAGTTTCCAGCGTCTCCTCTCGTGGCTCTGAGAGGAGCTATCTTTTTATAATCATGTCCGTTCCCTGCTTAAACATCTACCTTGGCTGCCCCCACCCTTGGCTGAAATAGAAAATGCTTTGCAACCTGGTGCCAGTCGGTGGCTGTTTCGGCTGCCTGGGCGGTCCCCGCTCTCGCTATTCCCCTAACCCGAACCTGCCCGAGGGTACCCCACCTCTGGACAGGCGAGTTTTTTCCACCCCAAACACCATCCTCCCCTTCCTGCCTGGAGAACTTCTATTCATCCTTCAAAACCCAGCTAAAGCAGTACTTTCTTGTCTTCCTCTGGGAAGCCCTGCTTTCCCGCATCCCCGGCCCATGCTCAGTAAATATCTGGCCTGTCTGCTCCAGCCTGGCAGAAGATTCCAACAGGCAGAAGTTACATTGTAACAACAACTTCCAACAGGCAGAGGTTACATTGTAACCACAGAAGGCAGTGCTCAGACCCCAGTCAATGTTTGCCGAGCTGAACAGAGATACTTGGGTTGGCAGCTGAGGGAGGTCTGTCGCTGCCAGCTTGATCTAGGCTTTATGGCGACGCTACTCAAAGTAGTGTGTACAATCAGCAAATGTACATGGTTAATCGCTCTAAGTTTGCTCTTCTGAGCTTCGTCATCGGCTCACCGTGTCAGACGGACCAGAAACGTTCAAGGACACAACGGTCTGGAAGGGGCAATGCTGCCAGATGTCACCACGGCACGCCCGATGTTGCGTGCTTTTTGGAACTTTATGGAACTGCTTTTCAGAGGGGCATTCACCTGCACACTGCTTACCACACAGTAGGTGTTCAATAAACAGCAGCCGCACTCAGAAAAATAAGCCAAAACCACTGTGAAGCAGGCAAAAGGTCCCATTCCGTTCCGCACACCGAGGTCCACGTGTCTCTCCTACAAAGGCCGCCGAAGCTACTGGGGGCTGGAGTCCTCATCCAAAAGGGGCCGAGCCAGGCTAGGCTCTGCTTTAGCCCCCTCCCGGCTGTACGGTCTCGGGAAAGTCCCCCGGCCTCGCCGAGACACAGCGCTCACGTCTGAAACGCAGAAATCACCACCAGGACCTGCCTCCGTCAGGCGGTGCTGGGGACCAGGAGCCGTGGCGTGTGTGACTCAGTGCCAGGTACACGGCGTACGTCCAGGTCAGGAAGACAGAGTGAGACAGCTGTGCCGCGGAGGCTGGCGTGACTTCTCCCCGACCCGTGGGTGACGGCTGCGTCATGCTCCCTGCTCAGGCCAGAGAGCCCGTCCCAGGGGGGCACGAACCCCACGTCTGGGTGTGATGTGGCTTTCTGATGCATTTGCTCTGCTTTGGAGCTACAGATCACATACTTGGTCCGGACAGGAGAGACTGGGTGTGTCCCAGGCCCAGGTGACTCGTGAGGCTTAGACCGCTAACTGGCACCAAGGCCACCCACAGCTTGCACGGAAATCAGGAAGGGCCAGGAGGGTCCCCCACTGGACTAGTCTGTACGGAACGAGAATTCAGAGCCTTCAGGGGTCTCTCTGAATTCTGGGTGGGAATGTGCTACTCGCTTTGCATGAGAGCTAATGACGCTCAAGAGGCAGAGAAGGGCCAGTTCCAGGCAAACCTTCCCCAAAGCATCAACATGAAGAAGAGATGCTGGGCACACACTGCCCCAAAGATGCCAGGGTCAACACCGCTGACCTGCCCAGGGCATCAGGGACCATTGCAGGGTGGGGGTGGGGGAGGCGGGAACAGAACACACAAAGCTTTGGCAGATGGAGTCATCACAGCCAGAGGATCTCACCGGCCAGGTGAAGGTAGGAGGCCTGAGGGGAAACTGGACAAATGGGCCCCATGGGAGGGAGGGGTCTTCCATAACAGACCTCCTCACCTTCAAGGAGCACGGGCAAGGAGATGGACGAGGGACAGGACGACAGCACACCGCCAGTGGCGGGCAGGGAGGGGCAAGGAGAGTTCTCCAGAAACGCACGTCCTACACCCAAGGTCACGGGTACCACTGTGAGCTCTGGTATCCAGGGCACTCCGAGTGGAGGATGGGCCTCTCTGGGCCCCAGGCCGCTTAAGGAACAGGGCTGGGGAAAAGCAAACAGACCCAAAGAGCCTGGGAAGAAATTAAAATCCTGTTTACTGAACACCTACTATGTGCCGGGCCCGGGCAGGGTGTCGGCCGTGTCCTGCCCTTCCCCGCAGGCACGGGCTGCTCTGACCCACGCGGGGACCAGGGCCGCCGCGGGAGGGAGTCTTCACAGAGACTCGTGTTCTAAGTGCTTTGCTCCCAAAAATAACGGCCTCTCCCCGGGCCGCTCAGATTTTGTTTTTCCTTCTTTCTCTCTGCCGTTCACACAACATCTGCGTTTGAGATCAAGGGTGATACACTGGCTGATGAATTCACCACCAGATGTTGGCTACTGGAATGTACAACCGTCCACTTAATTCAAAGCACACGCAACCACAGAGCCCCGCCCCCACCCCTGGGCCTCGGACACCACATGATGTCACTTCCCCCGACAGGAGCCAGCAAAAACAAGCCCTGGTTCAGCCTCCAGATTTGGGATGGAAAAGAACTGGGCGGGTGGAAAGTCAAGGTCACGGACGAGGATCCGAAGAACACAGGCTCCATCCGGACTGGGAGAGATGACACCCACCCAGGGAAACCAGCCGAGGCCGGCCTGTCCCGCCACTGTCCTGGGGGCGGAAGGGGGCTTGTGGCCTGGGGGCGGGGAGGCAGTCCAGCACACGGTGGGGCTCCGGCCAGCTTAGAGGAGCAGCACACTCAGCCCGCGCTGAGATTCCCATCACCCTCCCACCAACACCTGTGGGTCCTACTGTGTCTGGGAAGTGGGCGGGGAACTTCTGCGAGTGTCACCTCTGAGAGAACCAGACCCCACAAGAGAACTGCCCTAAGGAGCTCATCGGCTTCCTACACGTTGAATCCCCTTTATCATCCTGCCGTGGGGCCGACTGTGCTCGGGAGACCCCATACGCCACGTGCATGAGTCGACCCTGTGAGACGTTTCTCCACGGGACTGCCCTGTGGGGCGTGGGTGCCCAGCCCCGGAGCACCGGCACACCTGCCGAGACTCAACCGTGACTTGTAGACAATTGGCGGCCTTGTCCCCATGCACTCAACACTCTCTGACCCCCAGCCCCCAGCCCCTGCTGAGCAGAGCACTGGCGGAGGGAAAAATCACGCGTTCGCCCAGCAGAGGTGTGAGAATCCCAGGATTCGGAAAAACTCCCGTCTGATCCAAGGTCAAAATCCGGCCCCGGGTCACCTGAGCCTTCTGTGTGCACTGACTCAGACTGGCAGGGTTGGCTCAGTGTCGGCACAGCCCACCTACTGCAGTGTCCAGCTCGGACCTGGGAGGGTGCCCAGGGAGGCAGGTGTTAGCCGGGACAGGGCCACTCTGCTCTTGGAGCTTGCTCACAGCCTTCTGGACCTTCCAGTGACTGACGCATGCTCCTGGCACCCTTCACTGTGGGGAGGGGCAGACGGGGGCCTCCGGCCGGGGAGCACATTTGCCAAAGGCCCTCCTTGGCCCCGGTCAAGAGTGGGTGGGTGGCGGTGCCGTGACCGGCATGGCAGTGGGCCGAGCACCGTGGGCACCGGCCTGAAAGCAGGCACAGCTGCGTGCGGTCACAGGGGGCCGGCGCAGAGAGGACCCTGCATCTCTGAGACGCAAATGGCATAACTGCAGCCGGAGTGGCGAACGTCCTCTGCGGGCCACTCGGTCCATTTTTCTGTCTCTGGGCAGAATCTGCACGCCAATCATTCCCAAGGGATTCAGAAAAAATGATTTTCTCGCAGATGAAACCCAGCCCCCACTCGCTCCAGGCTGGGCTCCGGACGTGTGCTCCATTCTACTGGGGTGCTTGGGGAGGGCTGGAGGGGGGGTCCACGCTTTTGTTTCCACTCCCCAGAAAAGGGGCGTGGCGAGGTCAGACACGTCCACCCTCAAATCACAGGGCAACCAAAGTCCTCACACATGCCTCCCACTCAGGGTGACAGGGGTGCCTGGCCCCACGATTACTGAGGATCTTTAACGGCCTCCGTGTAACTCAGCCATCTCAAGGGCTTCAAGGGGCATCATAAAGACGGTTTAGCGCCTCTCCAATGGGACTGCATCTGTCTCTTTCGGGGGTGGGCTGACCTCCCTGGCTGGGGGGTGGGGGTGTGGTGGACAGTGAGTGACCTAGAAAGGGATCCTGGACACAGGCTGCTGACCAGCTTGGACACCTCTGGTTTCGAGGCCACGCCCCTAAACTGCACGTGAAAAGGGGGTACGGCCGAGCGGCCCGGAGGTGTCCCAGGAATGCACGGTGCCGGCGCGGGCTCAGCGTCTGGAAGTCCGAGGGAGCGAGCGTCCGGCCCCGCCGGCCTCGCCGCCCGCCCAGCCCCCGCCTCGGCGGCTGGCCCCGAGCGCCCGGCCCTGCCCTCCCTGGCCTCAGTGCCTGGCCCCTTTCGGTCAGCAGTGGAGCAGCCGTCTTCCAAGTCTGCTCCTTTTAGGGAAATAAGAAGAAAAGGGGGCCGTCATTTAGTAATTAAAAACAGCCCTGTGCGGCTGGGGGAACCCAGGGCTTCTCGCGTTTTCTGCAGCAGCTGTGAGAGTCCAGATCCACCTCTGGGTCCCTCCAAGCCTCCCCAGCCCCAGGAGCCCACAGATGTCCCCAGCCCTGGGGCAGCAGGGCTGTGCCGGTCTAGGGTAGAGCAAGACTTGGCCAGCGTGACTCAGGCCGGGGTTAGAAATGCCTGGAGTGACAACTACTCGGAGGAGATGTGTTCTGAGGGCCCGAGCATGGGGCGGGGGAATGATGGGGTGCAGGATGGAGAACAGGAAGCGGCAGCCCCGGGCCATGCTGTCCCTGAGCCTGGTACCTGGGGGTTCGCCAGGTCTGCCCAGTGCTGTTCAACATGCTAGCACACACACGTGAGCTGTTGTCCACTGGATGCCCGTCTCCATGGAGACCGGCTCTCCCATCTCCATTTCCTGTCCTTTTGCTTTGCCGCCCCTCCCTCTGGAGCAGGAGGGAACCGTCTCCTCTGAGAGAGCCTGGCCGTGCGGAGAAAAGCCACGGCACCACGGCCCAGATGCCAGCTGCCTTCCCCGACCCCCAGGACCCTGGTTCTACCCCGACCCCAGCCCCGCCGCCCGCCTCCCTCCGCCATGCAGGCCCCGTGGGATCTCATGCCAGAGGCCTTGGTCACGTTCCCCAAGCCTTGGGCTCAGCCCTTCCCATTCACGTGCTGCTGAATCATGTGAAAAAAATGCAGCTGGTCGGGAGGGTTTGCCGAGAACAGAGCGGCTTTGTGGAGGGAACTGCTGCTCGGCACTTTCTCGGCCAAGACCCCCGGGAGGAGCCGCGCCGAGCGCGGCGAACGCCAAGCCCGGAGCCCGGCGGGCAGGGGCAGCGCGGGGCAGGGAGGGCGCGGGGGCCTGGGGAGGCACCGGAGGGTTACTCAGCCACCCCCGGCCACCCCTCCCCACCCAGCAGGCCGAGGATGGGGCCCAGACGGGCTGGGTGGATGGCTCGGAGCCGAGGGCCAGCAGGCCAGGGGCCTGTCCCCACGCTGTGGCTGGCGGGCTGGGACCTCAGTCCGGTCTGTTCTCCAGGTCACCTCGTTTTTGGGAGTGGACACACGAGGTTCCAGGCCCGTGGCTCAGGCCTCATCAGCACAAACAGCTGGCACTCTGAGGCCGGTGGGCTACGCCCTGACCCGCTGCGTTTCTCAGGAAGCAGAAGCAGGGGTGCAAAGGCTGGAACCCCAGTGTCTTAACACGGGGAGAACCCAGTGTGGGCGCGCTGGAGGGGATGAGCCCGGTGGCTTCCCCGTCCCCGTTGGCGTAGCCTTGCAAATAAGGCCCGGGAGCCGGGGGTGTGTGGTGTTGTGCACAGTCCTTGCCGTCTCTGGCCCGCAACGGGACCCGTGGCCGGGGCTGTGACAGGACCCGACGGGATCCGAAACGACAGCTGCTCTTCCAAGTCAGCTCATCCTCTCGTCACAGAGGGAGCGAGTGAAGGCCAGATGCCGCCCACACCTGGTGGCCACTTCTCACTCATGGGAAGAACTCCTGCAGGCCAGGGAGGACCCCCGTCTCCCCCCAACTTTGAAAATCTTGTTTTTCCATCGTCTTACGTTTCCCAGGTTCTGGATGTTACCACACACATTATGGCCGTGCAACCTGGCTGGGCAGGAGAAGGGACAGGTGTGAGGACCCGCGGGGCAGCACACACAGAGTGCGGGGTCCTGTCCGAAACCAACGAGGCCCGCTAGCCTGGCGAGCGCAGGGGCGGGCCTGCGTCCTGGGGTCCGCCGCTGCTCCCGCTGCCCTCGCCCAGCCACCTGTCGACCCCGCCGCCCTGTACCTGCGGAGAGGGGGCCTCGGGAGCACCCGCATCCGACACTGCTGCTCCCCGCAAACCCCTGGGACTATCAGGGTGACCTGGCCCCATCCGTTGGCCGTGGAAGCCTTCCCAAGTCCGTGTGATCTGGGGAGGAGGCTCACGGGCAGGGCTGCAAGGAAGTGACCAGATGACGAAAGTTCTGGCAAATGCAGAGTGAGACGGGAACTGGGCAGCTGCCCCCAAATGTGGAAGCAGAAGCGAAAACAACAAAAGAAACACATGGAAAGTTCTAGAAGACCCAGGAGGAAGGGCTCATGGGGGAGGGCCTGAGAAGTGCGTTAGGAGGATGAGGACACACACGGCCAGCGTCGGGGTCCCCACTGTCACCTAGCAGCGCTGCCCAGGGCCCCTGGCACCGCGGTCGAGCTGCATCGAAGTGACCAAGACAGGGTCTGCCCTTGGGATCTCACTGAGAGATGGAAGTCACCTGGGACATGTCCGCAGAGAATATCTGGAGGGCCATATTCGGTGGGGGGGTGGGGGGGCAGGTGTCCTGGAGGGCCATTTCATCGGAAGTGCCCCTTCCCCCTTTGGCCTTCTGCAGGACAGGTGGCAAAGGGCAGGGTGTCTCTCGCCCTGCTGCAGGGGACAGTGTAGGTGTGACTGTCCGGGCAGAGATGAGTCACTCTGCACTGCGTCTCGCAGCCCGGCCCTCACACCTACTTTTAGCCCGAGTATTGCCAGGAAGGGGCGGTCCCTCACTTAGAGCTCAGGGGCCACGAATGTCACCTCTGAAACTGGAAACAAAAGTAACCCACTCAGCGGCGGACTCTTCCACTCACTAGACTGTGGCCTCCGGGCCGAGTCGGGGCGGCCTCGTTACCCAATGTGTGGGTCCCATCGTGGCCGTGGCTGCAAGCCCGGGGATCCCACGGGACCCTCTCAGACGGAGGTGCTCCTGCGGGAGCTGCGGGTGATCTCGAAGCACACAGAAGGCTGAGAGCACCCACAAAAGCCAGCATCCTTCCCCGCAGGTAATCCTCATGTAACAGCCCTCCTGTGGCCAGGACCTGCCTCTTAATCACGCTGGGCTGAGACCAAACTGTTAGGTGAGTGTGCAGCCCTCCCCCATGCCATTCAGAAGCAGGTGCCAGAAAGATACCGGGCTGGGAGCAAACGTTTTTCTCTACGTCAAGTGGGAAAGCCACAGACAGTGGAGACTTGCACGATAAAACTTGAGATGATGGAAGATTCTTCACCCAAGCTATGGATTTAAAAAGAAAACCTGCCTCTGTGCCATGCTCATGGGCACGTCTGGGGCTCCTGGGAGCAGGTGCCCTCAGGGAAGCCGGCCTTGGGTTCCTCGGGGACATGCCTGCCACTGCTGTCACCCACGTCTCCCTGCACATCCCATCCTGTCATCTCAGGGGACGTTTACTTCTTACCTGCGTCCTCCCCACTGGGCCCTAAGTCCTATGACCCCCACGTGCATCACTCGCTGCTCATCTCCAGTAACTGGGGCAGCGTCTGTCCCTCCGTGTTTGTAAAGGAAAAACAGTGTAAGATCAAGTCAACATTTTCCAGGACAAAAAAAAAAGAGGTGAAAACGGGAAGAAAAGGAATAACGGGGCCTTTCCCACGTCTATGTCCCAGTTTGGTGTTCGAGGCTTCCAGAAGCCCATCTGGACACCCGGCCCTTTGATCCAGATGGATTAGGGGTGTGGTTCTCTTTCTGGGAACAGATATAAAACAGAGAAGGAGCATGAGCCCAGGAAGAAGGCTCGCCGAGTCACACGATGATATGACACATGATGATATGACGGTGAAATCAATGGCACCCATCTGCGACACGGATGCATTCGGGATGCTGAGTCCAAGGAAAGCTTCCCAAAGAACTCACACACTAGAGCATCCTTTTTATAAAGTTCAAACTGAACAGCAGCGTTCAGAGTGTATCTATGTAATGAAATGCAGGGGTGAGCCCCACGGCCAGTAGGCACAGAGTAAGGGGGAACAGTGCACAGGAAAGGGAAGTGATAGACAGAAGCCGGTTTTCAGCAAACATTCCCGATCGTGGGGTCACGGTGGTTCCTTATATCGTTTACAAAATACGCCCTAAGATAAAAAAGGTCATTCATGCACCAGCAATGCGCATGTCCCATGACTGCGGGTGGCTGACCCAACCCAGCATATCTGAGGTCCCTGGAAGGGGGCGGGGGGTGGGGGGAGAAGGAACCATGCTGGTCCAGCGGTCAGCTGACTGTGGCTCAGGGCCAAGTCCAGCCCCCAACCGTTTTTATAAATAAAGTCTTATTGGAACCCGGCCACACCCATTCACGGTGTTGTCAGAGACTGTAGCCCGCAGAGCCAGTAAGATATTTACTATGCGGCTCTTTGCAGAAGAGCTTTGTCCAGTCTCCAAGGATGCCACTGGCGGATAAAGCCCTACCCGGTGTGGGGTCACCATAGCTGCCGAGGCTGCTGGGTCAGAGGTAGAGCTGGAAGTAGACTAACCAGACACCTCGGACCACCCACCGCTGCCAGCTCCAGAGGGCCACCTACCGTGGCTAGGTGCCTGGGAGCCATCTCCCTTCTCTGTCTCCCTCCCTCTCTCCCCTCTTCTCTCCCTTACTCTCCCCCTCCCCCGCTCATTAACACAAAAATTACAAGAATATTACTAAGTGACGTCCATTAAGCGATGCAGTTTCAAAGACTCAGGGAGGTTTTAGTCCCATTAATGCCTCACCCAGTGGCTACACAACAGATGATGTATCTTTTGAAACCGTGCCTGTCTGACCTCGGGCGCCCCTGAAAGTCCAGTGTTTATCCGCCCAAGACATCGGAAGGGCTGAATTTACCTGCACTTCCCGTCTACGCTTGTGGGACACGCCTCTGGGCCGCACTGGCCAGACCCGCCACCGCGCCCACACGGGTGCTGGGCGAAGGAGCCTCCCAGAGTGGGACTTCGTCAGAAAGGCACGATCGGGGCGGGGGAGGGGCGGCGTGCCAAGGGGCCTACGGTTTCCGAGCAGACGACGCAGACACAGATCTCAGACTTCGGAACCAGTACCGGCATCACGCCCACTCGTCAGCGGTGTATTTATCATGGCTGATACGCGCGCATTTATCATATTCTCTGAAACTCTTGCAAGCGCTTCCTGGCTTCTTCGAGAAACTGCTTGTGCAACCTGTTTTGCTCTAAAATCTGCTGTTGAAGGTTACGGATCATCTGACTGTGCCCGTCATCGTCGGAGATGCTGGCGGCCGTGGGGGGCGTGGGACTGAGCTCACGTCCTTCTTCCTCCTGGTCCGAGCAGGAGGCCTCGGGAGGAGCCCACCGGGCCCTCGCCTGTTCCGCCCTCTCCTCCCCCAGGCCGGGCGGGCGGCGGGCTTCCGAGCCCACGTCTGGGTGTCCGGTCAGTGCGAGCAGTCCCGGCTGCGTTCGCCTTCGCTGTTCCGTCTCCATTTTCTGCTTCTGCCTTGATGCCATCGAGCCAGCTCTGTCTGCCTGTTCTTGCGGGCGAAGCAGTCGAGACAGCGCGTCCAGCCCGGGGGCCTCGAGCCTGGAGTCCGTGCCGCATGGGTCGAGGTGCTCGTCCACGCGCGTGCCCGCCTCGGGAGACGCCAGTCTACTCACGTCCCTAAACGTGGATCTGACCACCCTCGGGGACTTCTGGTTCCCGAGCCTGCTCAGCAGCTTTTGCAGACTGGCTTCGGGCGACGTCTGGAGGGCGTCCACCGCCACCGGACCCGCGGCCTCCCCGGACGGCAGCACCTCCATGTCCGCGTCCGCCGCCACCGCCGCCTTCTCCCTCCAGGCGGTGCCTCTGTGCTCCGGTCCCTCTGAGAAGCCCTGTTCTTCGCCGGGGTTCGGACCCGCCGCCGGCCTGGGCTCCAGGTGTAGGCTCAGGTGACTCTTCAGCTTTCTGTTTGTATTAAACAACTCTTCGAAGGCAAACTCCAGCTCCCTCTTCCACTGGCTCTTGTCGCCGCGCTGGCACGGTGACTCCTGGGGCGCGGCATCCGTTGGGCAGATCGAGTCGGCCGGCCGCAGCTGTTGCAGGTCGTCGGCTTGGCCCCCGGGACTCGGACCCAGACAGTTGTTTTTCAGTCCTTGGACCAGGCGAGCCGTCCTCCGCCCCAGCTGCCTCCGCCCGCCGCCGCCGACATCCTCCCCGCCGCCCTCGGTGAGCGCGAGCTCCCCCGCGGCGGGCCTTTCCGGCGCACAGGGCTTCCCCACGTCCAGGCTCCTGCTCGCCCGAGGGTCAGCGGGACGGCGGCCACCGCTGGTCTTCCTCGAAGGCGCTCGTTTGCCTTTGCTCTTCTCCGGGGGGCTCGAAGGAGGGTGCGGGAGGCCCACGGCTTTGGCGAACCCCTTCTTCTCGGGGCCCGCCGCTCCCCGCTGGGGCTCGGCGCACCAGGACTGCAGTCTGACCGGCTCTTCTCTGCGGCTCTTCTCCTCTCTGCCCGCGGCTCTCTGCTTCCCCCCGGCCCGAGGCGGCCAGGCTGCTGCTCGCCAGGCCGGCCCCTCCGAACCGGGTTCCTGTTCCGGGGCCCGTCCTCCTCCCGCACCTAACAGATGGGTCAAATACAGCCTTCCCAGGCCCTGGGCTTGCTGCCTCGGGGCCTCCCGCCACTCGGCCCACAGGTCCTCGGCCAGGAGCTGAAGCTGTGGGCTGTCCCACGGCCGGGGGTCCGGTCTGCTCTGCACGGGAAGGTCCCCTTTCCCTCTGACTTGCAGTAATCTGTGTTTCTGCCTCAAAAGCAAGGTTTCGTCGTCGAGACCAGGACACAGGCGAGAGGCTCTCTCGTTTCTTTTCATGCTGGAGACCTCTGCAGACGGGGCTTCGGAGGGAAGCTGGCGGGGGCCAGGAGTGGAGGGTCAGGGGGACCGGGGGCCGAGGCGCCACAGATGCCACAGCTACGCCGCGTCAAGCCTACAAGAGCAGGAGGACACACGCCAGGGCCTGGAGAGGGAGCAAGGCCCTGGGGACGAGGCGCACGGGCGGACAAACTCCAGCGTGTCCCTCCGGCTCTCTCCCTCCGCCCGCCCCCCCAGGGCCCAGTCTGTCTCCCGACTTCTGTCCCGCACCTTTGCCAAGATCCTGTAGGGCAGCCGTTCTCAGTGGGGCGTGCTTTGCTTCCCAGGGAACACGTGGCAGTGTCTGGAGACACTTTTCACTGTCACAACTGGAGGGGCTACTGGCATCTAGTTGGGTGGGGAGGCCAGGGATGCGGTTGGACACCCTGCCATACACGGGACGGCCCTAGGCCCGCAACCTGACAAAGTGGTCCCGCTCAAATGTCAACAGCACCAAGGCTGAGAACCCCGCCCTAAGAGACATAATGGGATTCAGGTGGCCGTGGACAGGTGCAAGTGACTAGCCCTCCAGAGGGAGGGAGAGCTACTTACAAAGAAGGGAGGACGGGGTGGAGGAGGAGCCTGCCAGGCAGGGTGTGGGGAGGGCGGGGGGCAGTGAGGGGCGAGCGCAGGGGAGGGGTGTGTGTGTGCGTGTGTGTGTGTGCACGTGTGTGCATGCGCGCGCACACACAGGTGAGTTTGCAGGTGTGCGTGTTTAGTGCTAGGATCCAATGCAAACCGATCAGAGAAGCGGATGAGCTGGTGTTATTTCTCTCTCATGATTCCCGGCTCTTCCCTCGTGTAGTCATCAGAGGGGTCTCTGGCATCAGGACGGACCCGTGCCTGCCGGGCCCGCCTAGGCAAGGAGGTGCCACTCGCGGCTGACGTCAGAGGCAGCCAGACCGTGGGCTATCGGAGCTGCTTCCCGGACAGCTGCAGTCTGCACGGCGTGCCCCTCAACTGCCCCCTCCCTGCTCCCCCGTTAGTCTGGGCGGAGCCAGGCTGAGCCGCGGAAGCCCAGGTTCCGTGGCCATCAGCAAACTGCAGGACGGCCACGGAACCGCTGCCACGCTAACCCTGCGGCTCCTCGCTGGGCACTCTTAGAGGTGAGAAGCTATTATCACCCAGGGGTCACAGGTGGGGAAACTGAGGCAGGAAATTTTTTTTTTTTTTTAAAAGAACCTTGACCTGGATCACACAGCTGGCAGGGGGCACAGTCAGGCCCCTCTGTTTTCCGGCCTCGGCTGGTTGCTCCGCCAGTGTTGGTCAATCTGACCATGCATTATGCACTTAGAATAGTGTTTAATATTCTACTCTACCGGTCTGCCCCCCACCGATGGACACGAGGAGAGAGAAAAGTGGGCACATCGAACACAAGGGGTGAGACTTTTGACAAAGGTGCCGTGGCAACTCGGCGGGGAAAAGTGTAGGATTAACCCCCCTAACAAATGGAGCTGGGACAGGTGGCTATCCACACGCAAAAAAGATGAATTTAGACCCTAATCTCACCATATACAAAACTTAACTCAAAATGGATCGTAGGCCTTTCCATAAGGTCTAAAACTATAGATACCTAGAAGGAAAAAGAAGTATAGCTTCAAGACGTGGGGTTGGGCAAAGATTTCTTAGACAACACCCAGAGCACAAACAATAAAAAAAAATTTATAAACTGGGCATCATCGAAATTAAAACCTTTGCACTCCCAAGGACGTCATCAATAAGTGAAAATACAAAGCAGAAACTAGAAGGAAATCTCAACAAATCGTATATCCGACAAAAGACTTGAATCCAGAATATATAAACAAGTCTTAGCAGTGGATTAGAAGTCAGGTAATCCGATTTAAAAATGGGCAAAAGACGGAAACTGGCCTTCGCCGGAGAAGATACACGTACGGCTGACAAAGCACGTAAAGATGTTTGACATCGACGGTCTTCAGGGAAATGCGAATCAAAGCTGCAGGCGCACCCCGTTCACCCCGCTAGGATGGCCATCGTGAAACAGACAATGCCAAGTGCTGCTGAGGACGTGGAGAAACGGGCCCTCACACGCTGCTGGCGGGAAAAGAGTTTGGCAGTTTTTCTCAGGGGTGAAGGCAGAACTTCCACACGACCCGGCAATCCCGCTCCGCGTGTTCGCCAAGAGACACGAAAGCCCGCGTCACACAGCGCGACCGGAACGCAGAGGGGGCGAACGGACTCCGCACTTCGCAGCGACGAGCTGGGTTTGAATCTGGATCTCAGGTGCCACGGGCTGAGCTCTTCCCGCCCCTGGGGACGGCCACAGGGGTGTCCCAGCAGGCAGGGAGAGATCTGAGCAGCCGTGACTGTCCCGCCGTCTGTCTTGGAAGATACGAGAAGAGAAATGGGGCAAATCGCACCCCAACATCTATTTTTGGGCCCGGAGACACCGGCTCACACCATCTGATAACCGGCGATCATCAGTAAAACCCGGATGAGCGTCCCCCACCCAAGCACCCATTCAATCAGCCTACTGCACCCTGAGCCAGGCCCTCCGGGGCGGGTGCCACAGCGCCGCTGGGCAGTTTCTCCTGGAGTCATGCGAGAGGATAAAAACATAAAACATCTGGACAGAGACCTTGAGGATACGGCCGAGAAATCACCTGCAGCGCCACAGCTCAGGAGCCCAAGTCCTTGCAACAACTGGCAGTGAGTCCTCGACACCCCACCAGCTCCTCTACCGCCACCTCTAAGCCCCGCCCCACCCGCTAACGGGAGACCAGAGAGTTCTGAGCATCCTGGGCTTCAGATCCTGCTCCCAGAGCTGGACGGGCCGCCCTATGGCAGCTGCTTCCAGCACTCGGGGAAACCATAGCCGCCCCGGCCCCACAGAAGCCCCACGGGGCAGAGGACAGGAACGGTGGGGCGGACAGCATGGGGCCTCCCGCAGCGCCCAGCAGACACAAGGCCCGTCCTCTCCCGCCCTCTGCGGCCCCGGCGCGCAGAGCCGGCCCCGGGTGGGCCTGTTTGTCAGCAGAGGCAGACCCCCTCCCTGACCGCCGGAGAAAGGCCCCCCACCATGGGCAGCAGGGCAGTGCCAGGCCCACGGAGTCCTCCTGCCTTCTCACCCCTTAAAGGAGACTCCAGGGCACCCTTCACCCCAGGCGGGGGAGCAGTGACAAAGGCCACAGTCAGAGGCTGTGAGCGCCCAATCCTGGGGCTCTACGTCAGATGGGTGATCACCCCGAGTGACCTCCGGCTCCTTCACTGTGCAAGAGGCATCATGCTGCCCGCTCAGGGCCACCCCCATTCCCCAGCCCAGGTCCGGTTCCTCCTTCCTCCGAGGACGTCCCCTGACCTCTGCAGCCACAAGGAAGCGGCTCTGGCCTTGCTCCAAAGGGTGACAGGGTTTAGCGTGTTTTTCCTTTGAAACATAAAAACAGACATAGGAGGGTTCCCATTAGCTGGCATGGCGAAAGAGGAGACATTCCGGGTAATTAAAGCTTCCTCTTTCGTATGTAAAGTTAATTATTTCTCTGTCCTCTGAGAGCACGGAGAATAGATATAATTTGATCTTTTTTGGAAACTGCTGGATTATCTTTAAGACTCTCACGTAAGAAATTTCTAAGGGCTTTTAAGATGTTGGGGGGTGGCGAAGATATGTATAGGACCAGAGTCCCTCTAAACCGAATGACCCCAGAATGTAATTTGGAGTTTCTTTAGTCTACTTTTTATAGCTTCCCGTGTCCTCCTCCCTGGCTGCGACTTTCCGCCTGCATGCATTTCCGACGGCACCCCACCCTCTCCTCCTCCAGCTTCCACGCTGCCCTGGACTGGCTGGCACCCCCACACAGCACCTGAAGTACGAGTAAACAGCGTCTGGGGTGCTGACAGGCTCTCCCTCGCGTCAAGTCCGTGAGCGATGGAATCGAAGCTTATCAATCCTAGAGGTGACACCCGCAGGCCCCCGGCGGGGGCGGGAAGGAGAACCTTTTTGAACAGGCTCGACTGCCCGGCTGACTCTCACCAGACAAACGTCATGGAAACACATCTATGGCTCACGTGTGGGCCCCAAGTCCGACCGTTCAAGCGCAAAGTCCGAAGGAGCAAGTTGACGAGAGGGCCCGAGGCGGGGGTCAGCAGAAGAGCCAGGCGACCTCTGCATCGACAGAATCGCCTGGAACCCATGGGCAACGGTCCGGCCCGGTCCAGCCCTGCGCTGGTCAGACCTCGCCTGGACGTTCCGGACCCCGGGGTGAAAGGGCACGTGGACAAGGTGTGCCAGCGTCCGAGGAGCAGCCGCCGGCTCCCACCCCACGGGACACCGTCAGCGTCACACGACGTGGCCCAGGAAGCCCTTGGAACGCCGCCAGCCTCACAGGGAGGCTCAGTGAGAGTCTAAGCACCGCCGAGGTGTGACGACAAAGGATGGGGCCCACACGCAACGGGCTGGCAGTCAGACGCGTGTCGAGGTGACCTGAAAAAGGTGATGGGCGTCCACATCCGGCAATGCCCACGAGGCCACACCATGGGGAGAAAGTTTCACCCCCCAACGTAACTACTGAAATGCGTAGGAATTAACCGAGTAAGACATACACTCTAAAGAGGACAGCGACGTTAATAAATGAGAACACGTGAATTAGGGAGAGCTGTGTCTTCCCAGACAAGAATCAGAAAAGGTACCGTGCTGGGGCCGGAGAGGAGGAGCTGCAGCTCAGCGTTCAGGGGATGAAGAGACAGACAAAGCCTGTGAGAGGGAGAAAGGTCCTAAGGAACCAGGAATGTCTGGAGCGGGGGCTTGCAGGTGACGGGAAAGTCTGGAAGAGCAAAATGTGGCAGTTAAAGAGCATTAACTAACCGTGTGACCTAGCTCAAGGGTCTTAGCTCCGGGAGCCTCAGTTTGCTCACCTGTAAAATGGGAATAATAATAGCAACACCCACGTGCATAGATGCCGGCGGGCACCACGGCTGGAAACACCCAAACGTTTGGCGAGCCATCTGGGGACGATGGTGGTACTTACTGTGCACGTCTCCAGATGACTGAACTAGACCAGTGAGAGCACATCACGGGGTGGCAGAAACTGGCTGGGTGGAAAGAAGCACCTCTTACGGGACTGTCTTGAAATCATGGAGCTGACCCGGCAGATAGTGAGACACCCATCACTGGAGGCATGCGAGCCACGCCCAGATAAAACAAACATCGGAAACAGTTTAAGCTCCATTTCTCTGAATTTCAGCCTCTAAAACTACATTCTGTGACACCCAGCGTGCTGCCCAGAGCTTTGGGCCACGTCCTGACTCTCAGCTAAGTTCCAGAGTAGCGGTTCCTGAAGCTGGCTGGACAGGCTGCATCAGGGTCACCTGGGGGAGGGTGGCGGTCACGGCAGGACGTGAGTCCTGGCCAGGTTTCCGCCGACATCCTGGGGTGAATCTCCTGACACACAGCTGGGACCGCGACAGATCTAGAAGGCTGAGGTGGACAGCCAGCCTTGAGGGACCAGCTCAGGCTCACCGTGTCGACATTACCAACTCGACCAGCTTCACAAAGACACACTGAGGCACAGGCTCCTCCACACTTATGAGAGACACCGGCCTATGGGCTGGGCTGTCACGCCTAACCCAACTGGCGGCTCCCTAAATGTCTCTTGACCATGTTGGCCACCTCAGACCTTACAGACCCAGGTAGCTAGCCCAGGTTGGGGTCCCCACTGCCAACGGCTATCCTGCTGCACGATGGCCTCCCCCCGAGCAACCTCATCCACGCCCGACCCTGTCCTCCCGCTTCCTTGACCATCCTTCCAGATTAAAGCGTATTTGGAGATCTCCCCAGGGAGCAAGGACTCGCGCACCAGCCTCTGGACGTGTGGCCTGAAGGCCTGGGGGGCCCATTCCCCAGGGCCCCCTCACGAGCCTCACCCAACAGCCAGGCACAGAACCGGCCCCACCCCACAGCAGAGCGGGGGGCGGACCCAGAGAGAACCTTGGCCCTGGCTGGTGTGCATGGGGTACCCCGGGCCCACTGACCAAAGCTGGCTGGGACTGCAGCTCCCACCTCCACTGCAGCCAGAGTGCCCGCTGGTGAAGGGGCCAGGCCGCTGCCACGGGAACCAGAGCTACTGTGCTGTGACATCAGAGCAGGGGTGAAGTCAGGGACAGTGACGAGCCAGCCAAAGGGTGAGCACCTGCCGGGGTACCTGTGGTGGGTCCACCAATCACAGAGATTTGGCTCAAGCAGCTGGGGCGACAAGCCGGGGGCGGCCGGCGCGGGGGCCACTGCGAAGGGGCCTGGCTTGGGCCTTGCCGTGGGAAAATCCTGCCTTGCCCAGTCAGGGAGTCACCCTCCTGAGCTGTCGTATCCGTAGATCAGGGATCCCCGATGATGTCTGCCTCCCATCCTCCCGCAGAGAGAGCAGCCGTTCCCACTCGAGTCAGGGATGTGTGCTCCCCCAGGATGCCACCGCTGGGCTGAGCCGACTGGCAGTGGAGCAGAGGCAGAGGCGTCCTGGCCTGGGCCCCATTGTCACCCGCCCACCCGTGTAAAAGAGAAAACACACCCAACCCCGTGTCTAGGCCTCCAGCACCCTCCACGAATCTGACCAGGAAGAAACGTCACTTTGGGAGCGTGTTGGCGTCCTGCGAAAGCCAACAGCGGGGCCTCGGCTGACGCGTGGGGGTCTTGGGGAGGTTGAGTTTCAGAAGAGCTGGTGGGGGCAGATGGACCCTTGGAGCAGTCATCCTGTCCCTCAGCCAGCACAGGGCGGAAGGAGGCCACCCCACGGGATGGTCCCGGCCACAGCTGCCCCCCCACCCACCGCTCCAGGTCCCTTTTCTTGGCCCTAGATGCAGAGGCTCGTGCCTGCTCCTTCCTCAGAGAATACCCCCAACCCCCGGCCTGTCAGCATGGTCTTGTGTACCCCCCCTCCAGCAAAGGACAAGTTCGGCGGGGGGCACAACATGGCAGCCAAAATCTACATCTCATAGGACCTTCGATGGCCTTCCAGAATGTCCCATCCTCTCCAGGTTGGTTGTAGATTAAAGACATTTGTCCTAAGCCCAGGCCCTCCTGACGCGGCCTCAGTGACTTCCAGAACATAGCTCCCGCCTCTGCGATGACCTGCTCTGCTCGACGGTGCTTCCTCCCCAGGTCCCACCACTGACGCAGGACCAACCCGGCTTTCAACGTCTGGGCCCACGGTACTAGCCACCCGCGCTTCAGCAAACCGACTGGAAAAATGACACATGCCATTCGAGTTCATCATAGGAACGTTTAAAAAACACGTACTTGCAAAAGAAAAGTCTAATTTCCCCTCATTGATCCGAAACATCTTCCATTTCAATCAAAACTTCCACACCATTTGTTGCAGCAGACCACCTGAAGCTGTGATTTCTCCGACCCCTCCCCCGCTGCCGTCGTGCATGACGTGTCCCTGAGAAACACAAGACCGAGATGGCCGTCCCTGGGGTAAACGCTTGCTGGTGTCCTTATTTCCCTCCGAAAAAGTCCTGGAGGCAGAGACACTGGATCGAAGGGGAGACTCGCTGCCGAAGCCGCCGTCTCAGAAGCGTCCTCCGGGCTCAAAATTCTAGCTGCGGGGTGGGGGGGATGACAGCTGCCGAGCCCCCTCCATGCGTTGCATACCTTACCCGTCCGCCAGAATTTACTCAGCGCCGACTACGGCGTGACCCCGAGAAGTTTAACCCTGCTGTGACCGGAGGGGACACCGAGGCTCAGTGAGGCACGGAGTCCGGATTCAGGACCAGCTCCGGCTGGCTCCGAAGCCCAGGCTTCTCCCAGACCTTCCGGTTCATCTTTGCTCGCTAAAGGCCAGTTCCTCGTTCTGTCCTTGGTTAAGAAATCAGCTGTCGACGGGCTTTCTCCCCCGGGCTTCCCATTATAACCAGAGGGGCACGCACACAGCCTGGCACAGTGCCCACGTGCTGAGCCACGTCTGAGAAGGTGCCCCGACCCTGACAGGTGGCCGGGAAACCCGCTTCTCGGCCACTTTGCTCACAAGCTCAAGGGCCCAGAAAAGGCGGGTGGATTCACGGCATCTTCGGGGTCAGTCTGGAGAATGGTACCCCACAGGCGTCATTTCCTCTTGAGTCACCTTGCTCTGGAAAGTCAGCAGCAGGTGAGAGGTGAGCCGGCAGCAGGAAGCGCACACCTGCACCCAGGTCCTCGTGACTTAGCCCAGGGCTCGGGACAAGTTTTCCCAAGCGGGCCGGACAGGAAGACACGTGGGCTGTGCGGGGCCCTCCAGTCTGTGTCGCAACCAGGCCCGCAGCTGTAGCGCAGACGCTGCATCACGGACGAGCGCGGCTGCGCACCCGTTAAACTGTCCATTCCTACAGCAACAGGCGACCCGTGACACTCGGCGCGGTCTGCCAAGCCCCGAAGGGCCGGCAAAGTCTCAGAGGCTGACGGCCATCGTGTGCCTCCCGTCATGAAGAAGGACACAGGCTGGCTGCTAAGGACCAGGCAGAAATGCACTGAGTCTCATCTCGAGAACATGAGATGAACCCCGCCCAGGGGGCCTCTGGATGCTGCGAAATCGGAACCGCGATGGTTGCCCGGCTCTGCGGATGTGCCACAGAGCCCTGGACTGCACACCTGCAACGGGCGAACCAGTCGCAGGCAAATGACACCTCCACGAAGCTGACAAAAAGCATAGCAGCCCGTCTCCCGTGCCGTCCCCACCTTCCCAGCCTCAACGCATCCTGACGTGAAAGTCATGACAGAACGAATACGTGTTCGTCACGGAAAACCGGGAAAAGGCAGATGAGCAACGGAAATGAAATTCACCCTGATCTCACGCACTGCCTAGAATTCTGACGGACATCTTTCCAGAGTTCTCTTTATGCACGTAAACGTGTGTACTTTAAAAAAGACAGAGAGAGACAAAGATTCAGACGGAAATAGTAAAACTACATAGAGAAAGGCCAGGGGATTGTCGTCACACAAGCCGGGGTGACGGTCGCCTCTAAGGAAAACGGGGGGCTGGGACCAGGAGGTTTTGGTGGCGACACTGTTCCCTGACCTTCGTGTACCCTTGGCAACTTCCTCTCAAAATGTGCACTTAGGCTTTGTGCGTTTAAAAAAAAATGTACGTCCCTCCCGCCCCAGGACGCAGACGAGGAGAGGGACAATGTTGAAAATGTGAAAGTGTCCGGACCGTGACAGGCTTTGTACATGAATACATTCCGAACATTTTTCTAGGTCATAAACACGAATCGCTGATACTGTAGCAAAATGACTGCTTAAAGTCCTCAGGATGGAGCTGCACTGACTCAGCTCAGCCCCCGCCCATGGGCCCGGCCGCCTCCCGGACAAGGCCGGCCTTCTGGGGCGTCGCCTCTCGCTCCGTGGCCGCCATCCCTCATGCGTCCGAGCGGCTGACCACTGCTCCCCGGAGACCACCCCCTCCAGGCCAACAGGGACTGGGCTCCTGTCTCTGTGAACACTTCCTCTCGTTTTAAAACTGTCTTCTTACTCTGTTTGCTAACAGCTTGACCCCTCGGCAAGTTACTTAATTGCCGGTGTCTCAGTCTGATCATCTATGAAATGGGGACGATAACAGAGAAGTAACTGAAGACAGTTCCAAGCGCTGGGCACGGAACAAGGCCAGCTGCTGTCGCGGTCCGTGCCATCAGCATCACCTCCATTTTCCCTGCACGGAACTGCCACCAAGTCCCTCCTGGCCCCCCGGCGACGTCTCAGAGGCACCAGGACACAGCTTGTGTGTCTCCACACGGCCCAGCTGTGTGGAGACAGCGCCAGCCTCTGCGGCTGGGTGGGAGCGTGGAGTCTGGCGCAGAAAGAGGTGACGCCCGCCCCGGCCTCCAGAGCCTCCTGCGGCCCTGTCCTCAGCATTTTACTTCTGCCCCTTCTCTGCCCACAACCCTACGGGGGAGGCGAATCATCACCCGTCTGCAGGTGGCAGAACCGAGGCAGGGGGCCCTTGCCCACGGCCTCTCCCCTGGGCTGCAGCGCGGCTCCCTAACGGCGCTGGCCAGGAACGTCAGTTCCCCTGCTCCCTGCTGACGCTGCTCCCCCGAGACCCTCCACTCCCCCTTTTCTCTCGGGTCCCCTCACACACAGCCAGAGACCTCTCATTCAGACCCCGGTGTCATCAGAACTCAACAGAACGCCGGATTCATGCTGTGAACACCACTGGCCACTTAGGGGGACACTGCCCCGCACTGAGAGGTCAAAACCCCCAATGCGTCCAGGAACCCCATAATTCCCCCCACTCCTCACTCCCTCAGCGAGCCCGCCTGCAAGATCAGCCTCAGCCTCTCTGAAGTCCGCCTCCCCAGTGCAGGCACCTGCTCGGCTCACCTGGTCTACAAGCCTCTTAAAATCGCTCTCCTGCCTGGGGCTTGGTTCCCCGCCCCGCCCCGCTCCACGGCTAACAGATGGCAGGAGGCCACAAAACCACCCATGAGTCCAGCTGCTAGGACCCCAGGCCCTGGTTCCCTTCCCAGAGTCCTCTACTCTGCCCTACAGGCCTGAGAAAGACTTTAAATGGCAGTGACGACTCTTCTAGGGGTCACATACCCCTTTGAGAAGCTGGTGGAAGCCACAGGCCCTGTCCACAGAAACACATGGGCACAAATACACGCACACACGCGCATGCACACACGCACGCGCACACAGCTTTGCTTACAGCTTCAGGGCTCCGGAGCTCCCCTCCCCCATCCCACACCTATCTCAGCACAGAAGTCATTACACCCTGGTTAAGAACCTTCTTCACAAAGACGACACTTCGGTTTGCTTTTCAGAGCAAATATCTGCCTAGTCTGCCTTGCTGGGGATCCCCAGAAGCTTAACTTAGGGTGCTATTTGGACACAGCTGACCCAGGAGCAGCTCGATTTGGTCAGCTACAAACTGGGGTTCCCCTGAGTCTCTGCATATTGGAGACTTGTGCCTTGATGGGGGCACCAAGGCACCCGAGATCCAGGAGGGTGGGCCCGGGGGGGTCCCGGGTCCAGGCCAGGAACTCAGTCCTCCCCACCAGCCCTCGTCTGGGAGCCTCCCACCTGCCCCCTCCCCGATCCCGACACCCCGTGGTCCTTGCAGGGCACACGCTTCTTGTGCAGACCTGCTAAGTATCGAAACGAAAGCCTGGCCAAGCGCTCTCAACTTCCACCTGTTCATTTAAAAGTAGGTACAAGCGTAGCTGTCAGTCTGTGTACTGAATACCTGTAACAGTCTCTTCTCACACCCAGCGTGTCCTTGGAGACGACGGCTCAGTGCAAGCTTTGGCCGCCGTCGGAATCACCTGGGCGGTCTGTGAAATGCCGAGGCCCAGACCCTGGGCCCCGAGGCTCCAATCTGGGAGCAAACCCCTTGGGCGAGTCCCACTGTCGTCACCTATGACGAATTCTCGACGGCTCGCCTTGAGCCCCTGGGATGTGCACACGATAAGCCGGAGTGGCAACATCTGGTCCGAATCTCCCCTCCCCCTGGCCCTAGCCCCACACTCAGGCCGGCCGTGGACCCAGAACTCTCTCTCTCTTTGCCTGAGTGACGGTCCCTTTGCTTACTCGGCACTCCCGTGCACGTCCCCACGCTCCCGCCAGTTAACAGTGGCCTTAAACCGCGTCTGGGCACGTGTTTCCCCAGCTCTGGCCCCAGGTCTGGTCTCTTCATGTGCCTGGCCTTCCCTCCCAACTCTGCTTTCCAGAACCACGTCCCTAACCGGGACCACCTGCCCTCAGGCCCCTGTTGGGGCACGCACATGTGTGCCCATTGCGGGGTGGAGGGCAGCAAAGACTTGTGGCATTTACACCCCCACCACGTTCTAGTTCTCCTGTCTTTTCTTTCTTCTCTCTATCTCCTGCCATGCTTAGCCTTTCTCCTGCTTTTTTTTTTTTCCCCATCCTCCAGGCTGCCCTGGGTCCTCCAAACTCATCTCTTAGCTATTTTGGATCCCAAGGGGTTCACCCCCATCCACAGCCCCTTGGGCATCAGATCAGTGGCTCTGCATCAGACTTTGAGCCCCCACCCCACCCCATAAACCTGGGAGCCATCTACATACTGATGTCCACGTGCTCAAATGTCACCAAAGGATTTGGGCCACGTGGCCCATGCCAGTGGGTTCTGCCCAGCAACTCAGCTGAGAAAGACCGACAAGGCAGGTAAGCAAGCCCATCTGCAAGCTCGTGGACCACTGGCCAGGACCGGACTGCAAATTCTGGAGGACGGAGCAGGTTGCAGGCCGGCACTACGTCCTCAATCACAGATAGGGAGGAACACGTGGCACTGGGAGAGTCCCCTTCCAGCCACCTGCCACGCCCGGCACACGCCTCCGTGCCCTGCACACGGCTCTCCGCTCTGTCTGCCTCCCAACCCCAGGAGCTGCCAGCGACTCACGTTCCAGTCGCTCCCGGGGGAGAAGCCATCCTTCCAGGGATACTGTCCAAAGCCGAGCCTCGGCAACCCAGCCCCCCACGGCCCCTTCCCAGTCTCTCATACGAACCTTGTATCTGCAGATCCCGAGAATGCATGTCGCCTTGGCACACAGCTACTTTGTTAAGTATTTGCCCAAAGTACATTGAATCTGACTTACTTTCTACCACACCCTGGCAGGAATGGGGGCCCTGCTACCTGACCCCGCCCCCCTCACTGCCTGGCACTGGCGGCCAACACTTGCCTCCCGAGGGCAAGGAAGACGCCCTGCTTATTCCTTACATCACCTCGGGTGCAGTCAGCACCTCCATAACTGCTGCGGAAACAAAGCCCAATAGGAAACCCAGGATGCACAAAACAGATCAACCGTGTACTCGGCAGGAGTCGCCGGCCCGCCCAGGCTCTGTGCACCCCGGGCCTGACCCAACCCCCAGGACCCTCATCCGCCCTGCTCTTTCTGACTGCGAGTCTGGGGAGGGCAGAGCCACTTCCGAGTGCTCGCCGCGTGTTGCCTGGGGTGGCTGCTTCCTGGCCCCCATCAGTGCCAGCACGTGGCCTTGGCTGCCAGCCCTTCTCCCCCGGTACTGGCAACCTTCGGAGGCTTTGCCGAGGGCAGCGTCTGGAGACGGAAACATGCTGAGAAAGACGGCATCACAGGCGCCCTTCTGGGATGATGTGGCTTTGGGCATCACGACCCAGACTAGAGGGAGGATTTTATTCTCTGGGTCCAGAAACGAGTCTGAGCAGCCCAGGGTACCCAGTCGCTCAGCGGGCTGAGTAACCGCAGGGCCCGAAGAGGAGCCCAAGGCTGGTGGCTGGAGCTGTGTGGACGGTGAATGATCCCATCACACAGAGGGAGGCGGGCCAGCGGCTCGTCGGAGCCGTGCCCTGAGACGTGGAAGCCTTCCCGCTTGTCTCCACTTTCCTGGAAAGGATGGGGAGCAGGGCCTCCCAGGAGCCCCGTCACCTCTGACCACCCCTTTCATCCTACATTTCATAACCTCATAGGTACACTCCCTCTGCAGACCACAGTTCCAATCCCACCGGCCGCGAGGGCTGAGAGACCCCTCCCAGGAGCCCCTGCTCAGGCAGGCAGAAACGTTTAGGCCAATTGCCTCTTGCAGACACTCAGCCACTTAACAAAGCTGCATCTGGCCAGCAATTAAAGACGCCCGCGCATTGCATTAAAGGTCAGACTCTAGTATCCCCCAAAGGCTGTCACGTATTCCAGAACCCAGGGCCACAGCCCTGACGGCACAAAATCACCTGTGGGGATTTCAAACCACAAAAGCCAAGCTCTGAGCCGGACTCCACATTTGCAAAGGGACTAAGACCTGAGTGGTCATTAAAGACATCAGGGGATTCTGCCCTCGGCCAGACTGGGGGAATCAGAGGGAGCCATGAACCTGCATCGTCAGAGGAGTGACACGGGAAGGTCCTGCTCTCCCTGTGAGGTTTACACCAGGCCACCCAGGGCCCGCCCGAGCCGACCAGACACGGAAGGGCTGGCTGTGGAACGAGACTGGACAGCCTGGCTCAGATGGCACCCCTCTAAGAGTCACGTCCGCCCAGACCCTCGGGATGGGGCCTTATTTGGGAATGAGGCCTTTGCAGATGTGATCAGTTAAGATGAGGTTACGCTGGCTGTGGGTGGGCCCCAGAACCAATGGCTGGGGTTCTTATAGGAAGAGGGAACCGTGAACAGAGACAGAGCCGAGACCGGAGCGATATATTTATCAGCCAGGGATCGCCAAGGGACACTGGAGCCACCAGAAGCCAGGGCAAGGCCGTGGACGGGGAGGGAGCGAGCCCTGCCCACCTTGATTTCAGACTCCAGACCTCCTAACTGTGAGAGAATCGGCCCCTGTTGCTTTTAGCCCCCTGGGGTGCGGGAGCTTGCCCAGGGTCCTCCGCACTGGGCTGTGCCACGCGGTTCTAGCACCTGGGGCCCTGCCAGCCTCAGCGCTGTAATGGGGGGTTCAGGGGTTTGGCTCCGTGATGATTTCGAGGCAATAATTTGGACACAAACACCAGGAGATCGAGGCGGAGGAGAGAGTGACACACGCAAAGCAGGAAGGAGCCCCGACCCTAACCTGACCCAGACCCAGAGCAGCCCCGGCCCCAGCCCCAGCCCCGGTGAGCGGGGTGAGCGCCGAGTGTTAGGTGGTCTCGAGGCCCAAACCCTGCCCACTCGGGGTCTCAAGAGCCACGATGCCTTCTGGGCCTCGGCCTGAATCTGCCCCACGACTCGCTGGTCAGAAGCGTAGCTTCTCTCTCGGCAAAGGGACCTGGGCAGGCCTGGGTCCCATGGACACCCCGCTTAAATCCTGCTGAGCCCCCAAACCAAATCACAGCATAGACCTTGCTTCTCCCAACTGGGGTTTTGTGGAATCTACTCCACGAGCAAGCCGCAAGCCCAGGTGGCCTGAGCCATGTGATGCCCACAGGGAGCAGCGCCTGAGGACCCCCAGGTTCGTGTAAAGAGCCAAGTGGGGCGTGGAGCCACTGCGGGGTGCGGAGCCAGGCAGCATGGCTGACAACGAGGGAAACCCAGAAACCCTGGCTTGGAGTCTGGGCAGGTGAGCGCAGCGGGCCTCACCACCTCTGGCCTGGCAACAAGATGCTCTTCTGAGAAGGGGAGCAGAAAATAAACCCACTGAGAAGCCAGAGGGGGGCTACCGAGGTCCACTTGGGGTGCATCTGCCTGCCCAAGACAACCTGGCTGACCTTCCCCAGTGCTGCTGAGGCCTGCAAGTGTCTTGGGCCGAGCTGGTTCCAGCTGTTCCTGCAGCCCCACCGTGGGCCAGAACTAATCGCTGGGTTCCTCGCCCCTCACTAGCTCCCACCTTTGTGGCGGGAGGGGGGGGGGCAAGAAGTCCTGAGGGTGGCAGATATTTCTGGAGACCCTAAGCAGCCCACGAGCCCACCTGCCCCCTCCAGTCATCAAAGCCTCCCGTTTTGCTGAATGAAAAAGTCGTCACCAGCAGCAACCCTAGCAAAGACCCTCCTTTCTCGTCCAGCCCTGTGTGCGGTGCCTCTGGGGCAGGCTGGCCCTGGGGCTCTGCAGGCCATTCTCAGCCGCCAGGGAGCCTGCCCAGGAAAAGGAAGCTTCCATCCTGCCCCTGCCCCCCCCCCCCCCGCTCTGGGGAGCCCCCAAATGGGGCTGGTGGGCGAGGTCCAGACAGAGAAGGCCTTCGCCACCCAGCCCTAAGGCCAGAGGAACCCAAATGCCATCTCACCTGTGAAAGTTTCTTCCTGGGGTCCCCAGCCCTCAGCCCACCAGGCCGACTCCCCCCCGCGCGCGCACACACGCTGTGTCCCCCACTCTCCCCGCCCCTCCGCGCTGGCATCCCAGGGCCCTCCGCCTGCCAAAACGCAATCCGCTCCCTGGCTCCCTTTTCTGGGGCTGGAGCTGCAGCGGAATTTCGGTGGAATTTTGAGGTTGAGAAGCATCTCGGCGGAGAGGGCAAGAAAGGGAGAGGACGAAGGGGGAGAAGAAAGTGCGATTTTGGCGTCAACTTGCAGGATTCGAGAAGGCGCCGCGGGCCGGGAGGCAGGACGCGGCCGGGCGGGGCGCGGCGAACCCTCGGGAGTCCCCGCGCAGCGCGGGGGGGAGGCGGGCACCCGCGGGGCCGGGGCGGGTCCTCGTCCTTACCTACATCTGCATTGCAAAACGCCTGTTGCGGGTGCACCGGGGAGCAGCTGCAGGCGTCGGCCCGGCGGAGCAGCGTCCCCAGCAGCAGGAGGCCGAGCGCGAGCCGCAGGCTGCGGGCCGCGGCGCCCATGGCGGGCGGGGGGCGCGGGCCGGGGGCGCGGGCTCGGGGCTCGGCCGCCGACGCCTGGGCTCGGGGCGCTCCCCTCTGCGCGGGCTGGGGCGCGCGGTCTCGCTGCGCTCCCGGGCGCGCCCTCCGCACCCGGCCGGCCCTCGGCCGCACAAACTTTGTCTGGCCTGTGTCGCGGGGGCAGCACGGCGGCGGCGGCGGCGGCGGGGGAGCAGCTGACGCGCGGAGAAGGACGCGGTGGGGGGCTGCGAAGCGAGCGCGCGCGGCCCGGGCCCGGCTCCTCCGCTGCCTTCCACGGCTGTGTGCGCCGCAGCCCCGGCCCCGGCCCGCCCTTTATCGCCCGCCGAGGGTGTCGGGCTCCGCCTCCGGGGGGCCGGCGGCCAATGGGGCTCCGGGAGCTCCGGCGGCCCCGCCCCCGCGCGTCCCGCGCCTCCCCCGCCGTACCCCGAACCCGGCTTTTGTTGTGCCCTAGGGGGCCCGCCGCTGCGCACCTGGCTTCCCACCGCCCGGGACCGCACCTCGCAGCCTCCCAAATGGCCAGAGGTTGGGGCGGAGGGCGATGCGGAGCGGACGGCGCACAGTGAGCCCTGACTCAGCACTTGGGACTCGAAGCCCACCCCCTCAGGACACCAGGCAGCCCACCCACCGGCTCGGTACCGGAGATGTATACTGCATGAGCCCCCCACCTCCCGAGTCCCTTAGATTCTAGCCAGGCGTGGAGCAAAGGAGGCGCGTGCTTCGGGGCGGCGGTCACTCGCTGCGGCCCCCTCCCCATGCCCCCTGTGGGCGGGCGGCCTCTTGAAACTTACTAAGGATTCCTTTTTCAAATGGAGGCGTTAGAATTTTAAGTGCGCTTAGTCAGTTCAGTCGGTATGGGAGGGGGAGTGGCTACTACGAACAAAACAGGATTTTATATAAACTGGCCGTATTTTTTGACCGGCCGTCGAGAGCCAGGGGGTGGGCCCAGGAGCTCAGGAGGCGGCAGGATTGGATGAAGGCGTTTACTGGGCTCTGCTCACGGTTCCCTCCCTTAGTCCACAAACGTGGGAGCTGAAGGACTCTTCCCCAAACGACTCTGCATTCCAGGAAGGGCGGAGCATCCCAGAGGCGTGTGCAGCAGGTGAAGCGTGTCTCGCTGTCGCTGAGCCCGCTCGGAGCCCCTCCGGCGTGGGCGGGCGCCGTGTGGACAGAACCTCCCTCTTGCCTGCAGGATGCTTACGATCCAGCTCCGGAGAATGACACAGTTAAAGAATAATTACCCACGAAACCGCGTGGTGCTGGCTTGAGAGGTGAAGCTGGGAAGTACAGAAACATTTCTTTCTGTTCGTGTGCGCTTTGAAACACAACTTGGAGGGCAGTCGAAGGGGCAGAGAGCAGTTATTTTTAGCACCCCGACAAACCCAAAGTCACTTTTTCGGTTTTTGCTCATATAAAATAGTGTCACATGCTCTCTGCTCCACTGCCAAGGGGCGCACAACAAGACAGGAGGGATTCGGGGAGAGGGCTGCAGCTCTGACCCCAGCCCCAAGGAAGGAGACCGGTCAGGTGGCCTCAAACCCAGGCAAGAGAGGGGACGTGGCGGGAGGCCCCTGGAGCTGGTCGTGTCATGGGTCACCTCTCCTGACCAGCCTTGTCCACCTTAGTATTGGTGGTGGGCTAACAGGGGGGCCATGCAGGAGGCCCCCCACTACCCCCATGTGCGTTCTGACCACAGCCCGCTGGACCTCGGCTTGTATCTGTGTCTCCCAGCAGAGCGGGGCTCGGTGTAGATGGGAGGGGGCAGTGCCTGCCAGGCCAGCTGGAGAGGGGTCTTCAGGACCCTCAGACCACACTCCTGCAGCTACCGGAAACACTTGCCTTGTCCCTGCCTCCCCCACAGATTCCTCCCCAGTGGAGAGCCCAGCAGAGCTATCAGGCGCCCCACCTGCAAACGCGTCTCCCTCCCAGGCTGGGCTTGGCGGAGCAAAGGAGGTCCAGGAGGAAGGGCCAGCGCCTTCCTCCCCCTGCCACCTCAGGCAGACAGTCTGGATGACCGCATAGGTCTGGGCAAGAGGCCCCAGTGACCAGGCTCCATCCCCTGAGTGCCAGGAGAAGCACTGGACGGCCCCTCCCGGGCGGACTCACTCCCCAGTTTGGAGAGGCGCCACCGCCTCCTGGTGCTCCTGCCCGAGAGGCAGCTGGAGTGGAGCTGGAGCCCAACACTCCTTCCTTCTGGTAGGTTCCAGAGAGCCAGGTCAGATGCTCTGTGGTGTGTGGGCGTGAACATTAGCCCCGCACGCGGGAATCTGGTCCCAAGAAAGTGGGGACGTCCTGGCAGATCTGGGGGCGGAGGGGAGAGGACGGCTGTGGGGACGGTGGGGTGTGCCCGTGCCTGGCTGTGCGGAGGTTTCTGTGGCTTGTGATGCATGGTCCTCTGAGAGGAATGGATGGTGGGTGGATGGCTGGCTTCGGGGTCACAATGCCCCCCCTATCAACTCTGGGCATCAGATTCAAGGCCACGGCAGGCGAGTGGTGCCACCCGCCCCAGAAATCTGTCCCCAGTGTTCTCTGACGGGGCTGTTTACCACGGGACATCCTGAAGGTGACAAGGAGTCAGGAGTGACGGGCCCACCCACAGGGCCAGCGTTCACTGCCCCGTCCACAGGCATCTCCACGGTCGGCGGTGGACACTCCAGAGCACATTTCGATTTGCGTTTCACTTCATTAATTTCGTCATTCGTCCTCCCCAGAAGGGGCCGGCTCCCCAGCCTCGGCTGACCTTTGGGCCGGACTGCTCTACAAGGGTGTTGAGCAGCGTCCCTGGCCTCCGCCCTCTGGATGCCAAGTTATGACAACTCCACATGTGTCCAGAGATTGCCCAACGTGTCTGGGGGCGGGCCAGCGGCGGGGGGCAAAACCAGCCCGGTCAACAAGCCCTCACTGAGGGAGACTGATCAAAACCGTCAAGAAAAGCAGAATGCAGAGACATAAACAAGGTTCCATTTCCTGTTTCAAGGTCGAACAGACAGGAATGCACTTGGGAGGGTGCGTGGACCAGCGGGTGTCCCGCGTGCACCCACCCATCCACCTCTGTTCTCAAGGGAGGGAGGAAAGGCAAGGAACGTTTTAAAAACTGCTTTTTTAAAGTGTCCATGAGGAAGCGGCATGCGTAATATCTTATCTGTGTGAAATTAAACGTGCGCAGATACGGACGTGTATAAAAAGATGTCCACCAGACAGTGCAGTGGCTGTGGGTGGCAGGGACGTAGTGGCGGGACAGAGGTCATATCCCGCTCCTCGTGCAGGGAAAACAATTTCAGATGAGGGTTTGACCCTAAAATAAACAGCTCCTGGGGCAGAGACACAGCCACCTCTCTATACTTCCCGTCCAGCAGTAGTAAAGTCTGTCCTGGCATCGACTTTCGAATGACCTCACTCCCTCATCCACGCTGCTCTTGGCTCACGCCTCACGTCAGGGTTTCTTTTGCTGCGTCCACAGCCATATTTGTCATCCCATTAGGTACTTTTAAGAAGGCGGAGCTTGGCCTTTCTCGGCTACTCTCTGCCTACACACCTGTCACCAACCCCCTCTCCTCCACCTGGGAAGACACCCCTGGGGCAAAGGTAGCCTTGAGCCAGAGCCCCCACCTTGCAAACCTGTTTGGATACCCAGCCTGGCTACCAGTAGGGAGAGCACAGTGTTCGGAGGCTGGGCTCAAGTCCCAACGCCACCCATGCTGCCCGCTCCAGTCTAGAGTGGCCCCAGAAGGGAGGGAGGGAGGGAGGCCGTCCTGGGGGACGACAGGAGGCCCACGAAGTCGGCCTGCAGAGATAGCCACATCTAAAACATCTGGGAGCAGACAGCCCAGACTGAAAGCGCCAAAACACCTCCAGGGAGGCGGCCCAGGGAGCCGGGGTCTCAGCCGGGTCCCAGCCAGGTCCCAGCTGGATCTCAGCCGGGTCCCAGCCGGGTCTCAGCCGGGTCCCAGCCGGGTCCCAGCCGGGTCCCAGCCCTGGGAGGAAGCCTTTGCTGACCTCGTCCCACGGGGATGCAGCGAAGGCACTGCTCTCCTTCCCGTGGCTGTGTTTTGCCTCCCTGTGACTCAGAAGGGTTCCGTCCTGCACGCCCCCCCCACCCCTTCCACGACTCCCAGGAAGACACACGCCTGACCCTGCCTTCCTCCTCCGCTCCCGCTGTCCCACCTGTCTGCCTCCCACGTCTCCCCACACCGGGCCCCCCGCGCTCCTAGGAAAAACAGAAATAAGAGAAATGCAAGCAGCGGCCCCTGCGAGGCCTGCTGCTGTGCGTTTTCTCATGCCCAGGCTATTTCCTCTTGGCCCTGGGCATGCGGTCATGTGCTTCCTTTCAAGGGTGGGTTAGGGAGCAGGGCCAGGGAGCAGAGATGGAGCCCTAGCTCCTCCGTCCCCAGCTTCCAGGAAGCAGCCTCAGCTGGGTTCTGGGGGACCGAGGGCTGGCCAGGAGCGAGGGGCGAGGGACACTGGGTGGTGGGGGGTGGGACTGGCTGCCCAGCTCGGCAGGGGTTCGGCAGGGGTTCACGGAGGCTGAGTGTTTGAGGTTTCAGGTTCCCGTCCCTGGAAGCCCAGCGGCAGGAGGCTCAGGTTTCCCGCGGCCCATTCTCCTCTTCCCTTGGTGTTGGGAGTGACGGGCCCACGGCCATGATGTCATCGCCCTAATCCAAACAGAAGGGGGCTGGTTTGGCGGCGTTGGCTGGCGTCCCATGCTGAGTGCAGCAGTAAATTTCATTTCAAGCCTGTGATTAGGACCGTGCCCAAGAGTTTCCTCTCCCGCTCCCTCCCTCTCCCCAGCCCTGTTCTTCCTTCTCTGTCCCTGCCTTGTCTCCGTCCCCTCGTTCTCTCTCCTCTGGGGATGTTTCCGGTTCGCAGGGGGGGGTCGGCCCTGCATTCAGCAGCACCAGGCCCCGTCGGTCCCCAGCCCAGGTTCTCGTCACCTTCAGATGCCAGCCCAGCTCTGTGACCAGCTTTGCAGCCTAAGGAATAGGTCCCAGCCCCTGGACGTCATCCGGGGGAGTTCCGGGGTGAGGGTAAGGGGACAGAATTCCTCAAGGCCCTCGTGCAACCTGGAGCTGAAATGCCAGGCAGCAGAACGAGCAGGGTGTAGGATGGCTGTGGTCACTGACGCAGGGACCAGGAGGCACCGGCGCCACGGGAAGGCCAGGGGAAGCTCGGCTCCCCCGAAAACGACCCGTCAGTCCAGCCGGCCCTCTCAGATGGTCTCGGAGCCTGGGGCCTGACTCACGGACTCCCTGTTTTGGCTCCCTCCCTCTCTCTCCTCTGCTGGGAGTCAGCTGCCCGGCTCCACACCAGAGGGCTGAAAGGTGGCGGTGCCCCCCAGGGAGAAGCGTGAGCAGTCCTACCCCAGTCCGCGGCTTCTCTCTTCCTGTGCGCCCCTGGTTCTGTCTTGGTGCTCCCTGGCCTGGGAACAAAGCCGATGGCTGTCCCTGTGGCCTCCAGTTCCTGCTCGGCTTCCCGTCCCAGGTGTCACCTGGCTGCCCGTGGGTGTGGAGGGCCCCGCGGTGCTCCCCATCTCCTCCTCGGACTGTGGTCTGACTCCTGGGGGCAGGTGGGGGGTGTACTGACGTGGCCTGAAGGCTGGCAGGCGTGCCCTGCCCCTACCCCCAGCCCCCCACAGGACAGATTATAATCCAGCACTCCCTCCCCCGAGGCCTGGTCGGGCCCAAATCCCCCCTCACCTTGCCCCAGGCAGCCACCGGCCAGCTGAAGCCGGCTCATGGTTGATTTTTGTCCTAGGAGGCTCCTGGCTAACATCACCTAAGGAGGCGCGAGATGGCACCCCCCTCCCCGGGCCCTGCCTGGCCTCCTCTGAGTCCTCGCATTGTCTCTCAGGGTCACTGTTTTCATGTCTGTCCTCCCCTGACTCTGCTTCTTAAGGTCATAGCTCATTCATTCATTCGTTCATTCAGCAAGTATGTATCGGGCACCAGCGTGGGCCAGGGAGCAGCCCCGTCCCTCCTACAGCGCCAGCCACCTTCGGGAGAAGCACAGACAACTGCGAAGGGGGTGTCGGGTGCTGGGTGGTGGCCAGTGGCCTGGGGAGGCAGCCTGGCGTAAGTGGGCCCTGGAGGTTGGTCAGAGTTGTCCAGAGGGGCGGGGCGTCTGCTCTGGACGGAAGGACTGGGGTGGGGGCAGGGCCTGGCCGACACCCTGGCGGATCCGAAGGTGAGTGGCAGGGACGACGGAGACGGGCCACAGCTGTCTGGCCGTGACTCACTGCTGGCAGAGTGAATGGGGACACGTGTCCCTGAGAGGTGCATCTGCTACTCAGAGCCGAGAGGTCGTCGACGGGGAGAGATGTGGGGCGGGAGTGTGGTCAGCGGCAGGCCCCCGGGGACCGTGTCACCGTCTGCGCCTTGATATCCTCAACTCTGGCCATGTTCCTACTTGCTACTTTGAAAACAACTTTTTATTATGAAGACGTCCAAATATTTGCAAGGAGAGAGAACAGTGTGATGCTCACTCACACACCTACGAGTCCAGCTTCTAGAACAGCGGACTCTTTTAATTCTGATTCATCCACACCTGCCCCTAACGGGGTTATTTTGAAGCACATCCCAGACCTCATAGTTCTATGTAAATATTGAAATAGCGGTTTCGTTTTTTGAAGGTTTACCTTTTTCTGGGTACAGAACGATGTTCTTTATTTTATGAGGGTTTATCTTAGCACATGACCTTTTTCTTGGGGAAAAATCCGGTCTCCAGGATCAGATAAACCGGGGTCTGATGCCCATCACCAGCTGTGTCGCTTGAGTATGATTGCTCAGCCTCCTTGTTTGTAAAACAGGGTCCCACTCGTGGTGGCATCCAGGGGAACTTGCAGGCAGGTGTGCAGCACGCGGCAGGTGCCAGATGATGGTGGCTACGAAGGCGCCAAGAAACCCGGCGGGTCACACACCGAGGAAGCTGCCGGGGCCAGGAGTCAAACCCCAAACGGCCGGGCTCCCAAACCAGCGACTGGTTTCCACCAGCCACGTGTCTAATCGGCATGCTTTTGGGGGGGGGCGGGCACCGAACCACTGCTGCCCAGTGACTTCCGGTCATCATCTGGAGGGGCCCTCTGCCCTGCACCCACCCCTGGGACATCCGCGTGGGGGGACACGTCCAGTCCCAGGAAAGTACTTCTTTCAATAACTCAAGGCCCTCGAGGAGGAGCGACAGAGGGGGTCTCCCAGCCCACAGGAGAAGAGAGGACGCGCTGAGGCAGGTAAGGACAGATCTTCCCACCTGGGGACAGGTACCCCTGGTGTAAGCCCGTCTGGACCTTTGAGTTGTGGGGAGTAAACGCCCAGATTAAAGTGGGTGTCACACAAAGGGTTCGGGGAATGTCGCATAACGTTTACACACAAGAAGTGCAGCTGGGCACCCGGAGTGAAGAGAGTCACTCCCTTCTCCAGGTCACTCTTCTCTAGGGCCACATGCTCGTGAGCATGGACGCGATGGGCCCGTCGGGAGGAGGGAACTCCCCACACCGGGCTCCACGGCCGCGGCCACCAGCACCAGCTGGATCGTCAGGGCCTGGGGCGTGAAGGACGGGCCTGGGGTGTGAAGGGCAGGCCTGAGCAGAAGGGGACGGAGGGCAGGGTCCCCACAAAGAGTCACAGGGAGTAGGGGGGATGTTGGGCCCTTGACTGCCCGCCCGTGAGAACCTCGTACGCTTTGAGCCCCTCGGCAGTGGGAGAAGGCAAAGCAGTCAGGGTCCGGGCCTCCGAGGGCCTGCCACTCCCCCTGGCAGGATGGCCATGCACCATCGGCTTCGGGGAGGCTTGGTCCACCCAGAGGGTCCCATAGGGCCCACCCCCAGGCCTTGTGACCGCTCAGACGTTGATGGGGGAAGGAACCCTCATCGAGATGACGCAGCCCGAGCTCTGGCCTTCTCCATAACCATGTCTGTTGGCAGCTGCGGAGGGCAGCGGCCACTCCAGGCTTGGACGTCGCCCGGAAGGCATGTCTGGGGCTGCTCCTCTCTAATCGGCTGCCAAAGAAAATATTTTTTGTAGGTTTCTTGTGAGCTGAGAACGAAAACACAACACCCAGCAGGATGAGTGGGGGAAGAGAGGCCTGCCTTCCTCCAAGAGCTTAGGAGGCGCTCGGGGATGGCATCGCTCAGGCACAGCGGGGGCGCCCGTCCTGGTGGCCGAGAGGGGACCAGGTGAGCAGAGAAGCCAAGGGTGGGCAAGGCCCGGGTCTGGGGCATGGGGTTGTTGGAAGAGTGTAGGCTCTTAAAAGGCAGATGAGATGACTCAGGCTGAACCGACATAGCCCCCAAAAGGAATGTGCTAGAAATGAGTTCCTAAGGCTCTAGCTTAAAATAAACCAACAGAAAAACGAGAACTTCTAAAAGTACAGAATCCAGGTTAAGTTTTGAAAGTTCAGATAAACGAGAAGAAAAAATATATAACCAATACTCCTACAGAGAGAATCATACTAATATATGCACATCCAGCCTCTGTTTTTTAATTTGTGTAATTACACACACACACACACACACACACACACACACACAGAGCAAGGAATTTTGTGTGCACTGTTTTGTGGCTTGCTCCCTTTAACTCAAGAAGGTATCATGAACATCTTTTCCATGTCATTAAATCTTTTCTGGCAACACCGTTTTTAACACCTGCATGGCATTCTGGCGCAAGCGGTCCCCAGGAGGCAGGGGGAAGGTTTCCAGTGGCAGCTCCAGCCTGGATGGTCCTCACAGCTCCCAGTCTCAAAGAGTAAGCAGGTGATCTCAGCCGTTGCTATGGCAAAATACTCGAAGACGGCTCTGATTGGCCAGGCTTGGATCTTAAGCCCATCCTTGAGCCAGTCGTTGGGACTGGCAGGATTGAGGCCTTTGATTGGCCAGGTCTGAGCCACATGCCCATCCTGTAGCCAGGGGAGACTGAAGGAAGGGATGCCGAGCAGACAAGAAACATTGAGCCCCCAGACTGCAAACCAACAGGAACTCTCTAGATGCGTGCGGAAGGAACGTCCACCCAGGCCGTGCGGCCAAGACTGATGAACTGTGACGTGCGGCCTTTACCTGAAGAGGCTTACGATTTGGGGGAGACCCCAACATAGGCAAAACCCGGTTAAAGAAGGGCTATGTGCCAAAAATGAGGTAAACACAGCGGGAGGACTTCCTTGCAAGACAGACCTGGGTTCGAGGTCCATTTCCAACGTGACCTTGGCCAGTCTCTGTACTTCTCTGGACTTGAGCTCTGACATCCACCAAGCGGAATAATAATACCTACTACATGCAGTGAGTGAGAATTCCATCAGTTGACCCAAGAGTCCAGTTTGGAGCCTGGCACATAGCAGGTGCTTGGGTGGCACATGGTAGGTGCTTGGCAGATGGTAGTTGGTAGTAGTAGTATTTGTGGGGAAAAGGGATAGATTATGATGCACGGCCTTGCTGCGGCTTGGTAAAGGCTTCAATGTGAACGGCCAATTCACTGTAGCAAAAGTGAGAACAACCCAAATGTCCATCAAATGATGACCGGATAAGTAAAATGTGCTATATCCACATGATTTGGCCATCAAAAAAAAAGAAAAACCAATGAAGTGCTCGGTTTGACTCTGCCCCATAAGGCATCTACTAAAGCTTGGTGTGATGGTGGCAAGTCCCACACAGGATGTGACAGCCTCTCAAAAGCAGAGACTTCCAGGGCCAGCCCAAGTTCCAGAAGAGGGCACACGGCTGTTCCTAGATGTGACCTCACGATGGGCCACCCCAGTACCACTCAGGGGCACCCCGTGCCCCCTGCCCTCATGCACGTGGAGCTGCACCTGAGATTAGGAGCTCACCCACAGATCAGAGCTGTGGTCCCCAGACTTCCACTTGGGGCTCAGATCCAAAACCTCTGTTGATCTCCTTGACAGATGCCACTCTGTGATTCCTTCCTCTGACAGGTCACCCCCCAGGCTCCAGCTGCCTGGGGGAGGAGTGCCCATCTCAGACCCACCCCTACAAGGAACATCATGGGTCCCTTGCTAGAGAGACACCGAAAGTCACTTTTTGTTCAGCCACAACATAATCACAGAGAGGGCACAAATCTCAAGGGTCGAGCTCGATACAGCCTTGAAAAGTGAGCCTATCCGCACCACCACCGTCCACAACGAGAAACGGGGTGTCACCAACTCCAGCTTCCAGCTGGCCGCTCCCCCCACTTAGACCTCAGTCCTACCTGCTAGCACTGGGGACTCACTTTGCCAGGCTTCTATCTGCAGTCACACCATCCTAAACGCACAACCCTAAATCCCAAAAACCTGTCTGGTCATTTTTGCAAAGACGATTTTACTTATACAGAAATCACGGTCACTGCTTAGTTTGGGTTAAGCTTTTAATTTCTTGCCGAGCGGTTCGTCCGCATTGATCTGTATCGTGGTGACCACCTTAGAGGAAAAGTTACCAGGTGGCAACAATTGTGTCTGTTGACACCGCTTAGCATCTAGAGGAATAGCCAGAATCTGGGCTAACGATCCCCTTTGCTTTCTGAGGAGGCAGCCCAGGACAGAAGTAAAAGCCAGGAGAAATGTAAAGAAGGTTCTAGGACGGTGAGAACATCCCAAACACCGTGGGCGCCAGTGAGCAAGGAAACCGCCTCCCATGCCGATGGCCGTGCGTGGACCGCCCCCGCACCCCTGAGCCGGCACGCCCCGGGGATCTGCCTCTGGGGTCCCTGGGGTGAGCTGTTTAAACCGTATCTCTCACCCACATCTGTCAAGCTGGTGTTTCAGGAGCAGTGGGAAGCAAACCCAACAGAGACCCCATGTTGAAACACGAGCCAGTTTTCTGGAAAGCTCGCTATATCTCCCTCATTTTGCCCCTTTCTCACAGACAGGGGAAGTGGGGTGCCCACCACCCTTGGGGGCACTGGCCTTAGGACTGGGCTCCAGCCAGCAGCTCCAAAGAAAGTGCTCTGGGCCCAGGGGCCAGAGGTGGAGGGAAGGCCGCGGAACGAGCTGGCCGGCTCGCTTTTCCCGGAAACACTCTGACAACGCACATCTACTACTTTTTTGAGGGTTTCTTTCATCGCGCTCGGCAAAGCGGCACGTGCCAACCCTCCCGCACGGGACTGGGCGCGTGGGAGGCATCGGGCTTGTGGAAAATTAACCTTGAACAAAGAAAACGAGAAAGGCTGCGTGTCTGGGGCCGAAGGCTTTTTTACAGGAATGAGGCTGAGATTATTGCCATGAAATGCCCCGATGGCACGAAGCCCTGAGGCACGAAGCCTCCTTCCGGCTGTACCCCTGCTTGCCACGAAGGCCCTAAGTCTCGCCAAGGGCCCTGCCGAGGCCTGGCCGCTCCAGTAAAAAGCGACTCGCTTGCCTGTCTCCCTGTCTTTCTTTCAACAAACCTGCATCTTTGGGGATGCAAGTGGGTTCTGTGTTCGGGCTTTGAAAACTAGAAGCAGCGAATGAATGCCACCAGATATGACGGCAGAGAACAGAGGGGGTTTATGGTATAAACACCCACAAGTTATTGAAGAACAGCTACACCTGTTCCTGTTCATTTTTCTCTCCAAGTATGATTAAAAAAAAAAAAATGGAGCATCACTTGCTGTGCTAGGCACTGGGGACAGAGAAAGGCTTGAGGCCTGGTCCCTGCTCCGAAGTTGTCCAATCAAGTAGACAGACCTATAGACAATCCCTATAATGAAATAGAAAAAACGTCACGATAGCCTCCTGTTACTGGTTAAGCCGTTATAAGTGACCGTGCACCAAACTCACGCAGTCTTAAGCAGTAAAGTAGATTCACTGGCCTCCCTTACTGAAGACTCCCGGGGAGAACAGACATTGCCATGTCCGATCAAGGCCTCTGTGCCTCTGCTTCTTCCTCCAATTGGATTGCCTCATGGTCACAAAACGGCTGCCAGTGCAACCAGTACAAACAGGCTACGTGTTTCCACATCCGAGTTTCTTTCTTCCTCCACAGACCAGGAGTCTTGAACTTTGCTACAGAGTGGTCAGTAGTGTAGCCATCTTGAAATGGGTCCTCCAGGCCCCAGGTGAGATGCCCCAGCTGGTGACGCCATGTGGAGCAAGGATAAACCGTTCTTGCTGAATCCTGCCTAAATCACAGATTTATAAGCAGTATAGAAGATTCGGTCACTAAGTGTGGAGGTGGTCTGTCCTACAGAAGTAGGGAACTAGAGCAGGAGTTCTGGAAAAGAGGTTCACTCAGCCATTTAGATGTCATGGTAGATAGCCGGAGCCACTGCAGCTATTCTGGCACCATGAGGCAAGCCAGTGTGAGAATGAAGTTGCTGCTACTGAAGGTAGAAAGGAAGGGCGGCCTTGAACCTGGTCCTTAGGACGTGCCTGAGCTGCTGGCTCAACCATCCGTGCAGCCCGCCCAGCTTCTGCACTCCCGGGCAATATGCAAGGAAACACCCCCTCCAAAGCTGAAGCCTTTCTGAGTTGGATTTGTCACTCACAACCAAAAGCACCCTCACTAATGTGTCCACTGTCACTAACAGGGAGTCACCACCTGGTGTCGAGCAGAGGACAGTGTCTTGATGAGGTGCTTAGAACAAGTCTGGTGGCTCCATGGGACCGGCCTGGAGAGAGCTGGGGGGCACAGAGGCCGTTCGTTCAGGAGGCTGCGGCAAAACTTCCGGGCAGGAGAAGGGGAGGGTCGAGGTGGCACGTCTGGAGTCGGGCACTCCTGAGTGCCCGTTTGCAGGTGCTGCGCTCGGCACGACAGGTGATACTAAACGCAGCCTGGGCTGGGTGACAAACGGGACGCGCGATTAACTGTTGGTCGCGACTGGAGGAAAGAGGTGCCAGGCTGTCCCTCCCCTTGGCTCCACTCCCACGGGGACTGGAACCACCTCTTCCTGCGTCCTCACCGTCTGGCCGCAACGGGGGCTAGAGAGAGTGCGGATGCAGAAAGGCCCCCCGGGGGAAGTGGCAGCTTCTCGGCCCAGTGGCCCAGCATCTGCACAGCTCACCCGCTATCCACTGCCTCCGAATCGACTGACTCTCCCTGCTCGGGCCCGCTGTCCCTCCTACGTTCCCTCTCGGCCGGTCCCCACCCAGGCTGACCTCAGCCCATCCCACCCTCGGGAGCATGGCCGCCCCCCCGCCGCGCCCCCTCGCACAGCTGGTACTTGTTACTTGGCCCCGGATGTTTACCGTTGGGCTCACACCGCCTTTCTCTCCTCCAGCAGTGCAGATTCTTAAAGGGGCGCCACTAGACCCCTCCTGCTGGGCCTCGGGGGGCCCTCTCCCCTGGATGCCTCCCCAGTGCGGAGAGCAGGTGTCGGGGTAGGGACAGCGAGGGCCAGCCGGCCGAGGACTGCCTCGGTGGTCAGCTCCTGGGGCCGTGGTGGCTAGGCCACCCTGACTTTCCAGTAGAGGGGACTCTTGGCTGGCCGCCCCTTCCTCCTGGGAGAAGACGCCGAGACCCCTTCGGAGGGGATGCCACGCCAAGGCCCTCCCGGCCGGGTCCCCTCCCCACCCGGGGAACACGCGCAGGCGCCCCACAGCCCAGAAACAGCCCCGCCCCCCATGCCGAAATGAGGAAAGTCTTCCTGAAAGAGCTGAGGCTTTTCAGCATTTCAGCAATCCTCTGACTTTGCACGAGGCCAGGCGGGCTGCCCAGAGACCCGCCAACGTCAAGGGAAGCTGCCCAGCCGGTTGTGTGGTCAGCAGCAAGCCCTCCCGGCTAGGCCCCAGGCTACAGAGGAGGACGGTGCAGTCCCGCCCGGCGCTGGGGCCCTGGGGGCCGCCTGGCTGTGCTCTCCTCTGGCGTCACATCCGCCTGGAACGGGGTTACCTTGCTTATTTGATGGCAGCTGGGTGTGCACAGCAGGTGAGAGCTCCAGGGTACGCCCAGGGCAAGCAGCCCCCCTGCATCCGGTTTAAGCACTTTCCCCCGGGCATGGGATTCCCCTGCGCCCCCTGGTGAAATTTATTTCGTAGGCAACCGCCCTCCAAGATGAGGGGGTAGGAGGGAGGCGGACAAAGGCCTCCCTGAGAATCGTGTCTCTTCCCAGGCTTGGAAATGGCCCCAGTGGCAAAACGGGGAGGTGAGAAAGCCACCAGCCCCAGGAGATGACGAAGGTCAGAAGCAGCCCTGGTTACCATCACCGCCCCCTAAGTCTTTGTGTTGCCAGGGCAACGCTCCTTCAGTGCTCCCCATCCCCGCACGGGGGCTGCTGTGACTGAAGCAAAGCCTCCTGCACGTGGCTTCTTAGAAAGGGCTTCAGGCTGGTCTAATGGGGCCGGCTGCTCCGCGCACCACGCACACGGAATTGTGATGAGTCGACCACGCTCGGCCTCCCTGCCCGGCCTGCCATCCCAGGCATGTGTGTGAGGTTTTCTCCCTGGTTCCCGGCACAGGAGCCTCTAAAACCTCCAGGCTTCCCGGGTGACTGGGGTGACGCGGGCATCTTTCTGTAATGACCCCTCCTGGCCATGCGAGTGTGTGCTAATGAGGTGGCTCTCGTGGGATGGGGGCTGGCGGCCAGGGGACTCACCCACACAGCTGAGATCTTGGAACTCTCCGCCCCACCCTGACCTCAGCGGGTGGCCAGTGACTTAGCCAATCACGAGGGGCTGTGAATGGCCAAGGCGCCTCCAGTGAGGGCACATGGAAGGCTGGGAGTGGGCAGTGGTGGGAGCAGCGGGAGCTGCAGGGTCAGGTCCTCATCCTTTCCCGCGTTTTGGGGCCACCTCAGGCTTGGCTCCTGGCACCCGGCACCCCCCACTCCCACCCCAGCAACATTCTTTCAGATCAGAAGGTCAGCTGCTGCCACATCAGACCTTTTCTGTCCAGCTCTCGCCGAGGCCCAGAGCTGGCCACCTCCGCCGGGGCCATGTGGGCGGGGTGCAAGGAAGTCCCCTGGAGTCACAGGCATTTCAGGGAGGCAGGGGTGAGTTGGGGCGGTGGGGACCGGACCAGCAGGGAGCGGTGCCGAAGACCTCACGTGGCCCGAGGGACAGAGTGTTTCCAGTGTGTGAGGGTCCCCATGAATCCCCTCCCCCAACAGGAGCCCTGACACGGGTCACAGGCTCCTTGCTCCCAACCAAGTGCACCCCAAACAGTAACAGTGGCAGAGAGGATGGGGCCCCCTGGTGCCTCCCTGGGATCCCCAGGGGTGCTCAAAATGCACAAAGGCACATGCTGTGATGGGGGTGCTCGTGGGTGGAAGGAGCCAGATGGAGGGTGAGCGACGTGAGACCTGGGGGGAGGACGAGACAGGCGTCTTAGAACGCTCTAGACCAAGGCGGCAGGGCTGCGACTGTTGCGACTACCAGTGCAGGCTCTCACCCCGTGAAGTCAGAGAGAAACTGCTCTGGTGATCACTCGCACTCTCGACTTCGAGGCCTGCTCTTCGGCTCTCCAAGCAGTGGCAGGGAGGGAGGCTTTGCGAGGTCGACATGAGCCGACATCTACTCAAGAGCCCTCATCTGGCACTTCGAGACGCCCAGGTGGAGCAGGCAGCTCCCAATGGCAGCGGCTCGTGGCGACGCCTTCTGCCCGAGGAATCGACACTTACAGTAGATTTGGGTGGCCCTTGCCATGCACCATCCTGCTCCCAATGCTGCTCGTGGTGGCCGCCCACAGCTCGTGCAGGCGCCGAGGCCCAGGACTGCACTGCCGCATGCGCGGCTCATCACACCTGGGTGGCTTGCGAATAGGAAGGGTGGACAAACCCTAAGGCCCTGGCTGACAGCGACCTGGGGAGACAGAATATTAGCCAATCCTGGAACCACCCCATTTCCAGAGTCCTTAATGAATCATTTAATGCCCTCTCCCCCAAAACGACCCAGACAAACAATAACCCAACCAACCCTGCCCTCCAGTCCGAGGCTCGTGTTGAGCTCGTGGCTCAGTGGGCGTCCTCTGCCTGGACACAGAGCAGGGGCCGGCGGAGGCCGGGCTGCACGGCTAGGCGCTCGGGGACAGGCGATTTGCTCCCGGCGCCTGAAGCTCTGGGCCCTGCCGGTTTAGAGGTTTCACACCCAAGAGGTTTTACACTAAGAGGCACCTGCACAGCCCGCCGGCTGGAGGCCGAGACCGGTAGCTAGCCCGTCGGACGTCCCGCACCCTTGGCCGACCCCCGGGGCAGAGAAAGAAGGGTGAGGGCTGCACGGGCGGGCTGGCCCCGACTGTCGGGGGACAGGGCTGCCGCTCGGAGGTACAGGTGGGTGGGAGGGTGGAAGGATGGGTGGAAGGAGCTCGAGTGGTCCCTTGGGGCGTCTCCTCACACCGCCCGGCCCAGCAGCGGCAGCCAGCTCCCTCGCCGGCAGGAGTCACAGGGCCCGGGGCTCTCGGGAAGGAAGGTGCTGGTTCTCTGACCAGGCCCCGGCCCTTTGCTGCCGAGCAGCTGGCTGCGGGCGGGGGACCACGGAGCAGGCGGGAGAGATGCTAACTGCGTCGATGAGACTGCGATTCTCCCCACAGCGTCGCCTGTGCTGTGTCTGCTGCATCTTTAAACGAACACTTCCTTTCTGTTTTTTCCCTTTACCCACAAAAGAGGCGAGGTGGCGGGCCTGGAGGCGGGTGTGGAGCCTGGATCCGGGGGCCGGGGGCTCCCCCGGGAGGGGCGAAGCTGGGCTGGTGCGGGCAGGAAGAAGAGCGTATGGCGGAGCTGCTGCTGCCTTGGCCGCCCAGCGTCTGAACCTCCCTCCCATTGGGTCGGCCTTGTGCCGCCTCCCCTGCCCGAGGCCAAAACAGTCCAGATGCTTGTTCTCTCAGCCCCTGGCCAGAAGCGGCAGGCACGTGACCTGAGCTCGGCCAACCAGATGTCCGTGCCGGGGACCCTGCTCCTGGGCGTGTATCGCAGAGGAGCAGGGACAGCTGAGACCTCCGGCCTCCGCTCTCGGCGGGGCGTCCTTCTAAGAGGATGTCCCCATGGGACCCCGGGCTTGGTCCTCCTGCCTTCGCCTCGATTCTGTGGGCCACCCAGCATTCTTCTAGCACATTCTTCTTCTCCCCGAAAAGACACTGTGGGTGTCTTTTGTGGTCAAGCCCCTGGCTGATGGGCGGTCAGGTTGCTTCCAAGTTTTCCTTTTCACAAACGGCGCCGATGCGAGGATCTTTGCCCCGTCCCCGTGCACAGGTACGAGGGTCTAGGGAGGAATCTGCTCACCTGCTCTTCCTGCCACCGGAGCACGCCCTCCTCCCACCCACCACACGCCTGGGCGCCCGTCTCCACGGCCCGGAGTCCCACCCGAAGGAGTTCCAGCCTGTGCGCCCCCCGCACGGCCTCTGGTTCCCACCCCCGCTCTCCCAGTTTGAATCACCCCAGTGCGTGTTTACTTGCAATCAGCGTCTCGCCCATTAGACTGTGGCTTGATGAGGACGGGCAGGGACTGTGTCTGCTCGGCCTCCAGAGCTCAGGGCCCAGCGCCCAGCCCACCCAACGTCCGATCTCTGAATGGGCTAAGTCACCCCTTCTGCATGAACGAGAGAACCGGGGAACCACAGTGCAATTTTAATGATCTCCGACAAGGGACAATAGAGACCTGGGAAAGCGAGAGGCGGCATGGGAAGTCCAGCGGCTACTGGCTTCCCGAGGAGCCAGCTGGGGCGGGTGGGGCGGCTGGGGCTGCGCAGCCTCGGGGTGAGCACTAGCTGAAACCTTCCAGTAGCTTCTTCGCGCTCAGAGAGATCCATGGGAGCAGGGGGGACATCTGGTGGCCGGCCGTGGGAAGCTACAGATGGGAAGGGCTCCGCTCTCGCTGGCTGGGAGGCGCCCCGCTGTGCTCCTGCCACCTCGGGCCCCCCAGCCTCCTGTCTAGTCCACACCTGAGGAGTTGGTCAGGTAGAAAGGGCGGATGACCGCGCGGAAGCTGCTGAAGGACCCCGCCGGGCACGGGAAGAAGGACGCACTCCGGGAACCATTGGTTTCCAGGGCGCTGGGAATGACGGCCTTCGAGCCCTGGAAACTGGTGACGTCCGCCACGAAGCCCGTCCCGCAGATCATCAGGGCTTTGTTCTCGTAGCCGATGGTGCGATCCAAGTAGCCGGACTTAGAGAGGTACAGGGTGGGGAGCTCGTCCGAGGAGCAGGAGAAGCCAGAGTTCCAGCAGTTCCGGACGGTGGAGAGGTACATGAGGGACCAAGAGACCAGCCTGTCCTGGAAGAGGAAGCTGGGGTGCGCTCGGGTCTGGAAGGACTGGCGGGGGTCGGACCAATAGTACGAGGAGGCCTGAAAATTCCTCGTCACGGAGGCGCTCCAGGCGGGCGCGGTGTATAGCCGGGGCTGGTAGGCGTCCTCGGTGAGGTTCAGGCCTCTGTGCCGGGCCAGCAGCTGGACGGGCACAGTGTGGAACTCCAGGGCCTGCAGAATCTTCTCCCGGAAGAGCGCCTGGTGACTCTGGTACAGGGACAGGTTGAACTGCAGCTCGAAGAGGTCCTCGGGCAGGATCATGGGGAACCGGACTGCCCCCACCAAGCCTTCCAACTCCTCGCGGGTGGCGTGCCCCTCCCAGCTCCAGGCCTCCACGGCCATCAGCAGCGCCAGCTCGCTGGGCACGGCCAGGTCGCTCCTGGAGAGCAGGACTCGGAGCAGTGCTGGGGGGATGTTCGGCCAGGCCGTGGCCCCCAGCAGGGCCTCGAAGTTCCAGGCCAGGAACTGCAGGCAGATCGCCTCCAGCTTGGGGTCCCCCGTGGCCAGTGCGTAGGCGTAGAGGTCCAGGGCCGTCTGGAAAGACAGGTCCTGGGGGATGAGGGTGGCGAAGAGGTGCGCACAGTAGCTCTGCAGCTGCTTGGCCCCGAAGGCGGAGGCCAGCTTGTGGAGACACTTCACCGACGACAGGGAGATGTCTATCCTTCGGGAGTAGAAGTACCTGGGGATGGGGCGAGAGCCGGCCGCCTGGTTACACGCCGTCCCCCTGCAGCACGGCAGGTGCCCCCGGGCCGGCAGGCCCGCCTCTCGGACGTGACCGTCTTGTCCGCGTTCACCCCGACCCACTGACACCCGGGTGCTGGCGATTTCAAGGGGCGTTTGGTGCCCCCATCCCCAATTTATCTTTGGTCAACCCACAATCCAACCTCGAGTTTGCCAAGAGCCACATGCACTGATGACAGCTGTGCGGGTCCCAGGGTCATGGAGGTCGGCTCGTCTCTCAGCTGGGAGAGAGGGGCCCTGCCAGCTGTCACCGTCATCGTCATCATCATCATCTTCACTGGTGGTCTGAGCCCAACCCCTGCCGCCTGGGCTGCAGGACCTGCCAGCCGTCCTGGGCGTGGGGAGGGTGCTGCCCTCCTACCTGCCACCACACCCCTGGATGGGCCCCTCAGTCCCCTGCTGGGTGCCCACGGGTGCTCCTGAACCCTCAGCGTCTGTCCCGTGCCACATGACACTGGCACCGCCCCTCGTCACTTCCTGTCTGCCTCCCCTGCCACCCGTGAGCCCATGCGGGTGACGCCCAGTCCGTGTCGTTTGCCACGTGAGACCGTGCACCGCCAGGAACCGCTTTGTGGCGTGAAAACACATGTGGCGGGAGCCGGCCAGCCTCCATCTCCCTGTCAGGGACCCGAAGCCTCCCCACGGCCACAGGGTCTCAGAGCCGGGCGGTGCCTCGAGTGCCACGCCTTCCAGGGAGCCTGACTTGCCGCCCACCACATCCGTCGGGAAACGGAGCCGGGCCCCCGCCCAGCGGTGTCGGTGGCTATGCAGATGCGGGCCCTCACGTCCTGGGACACCTGCTGTCTGCCTTGGGGACACAAAGGGCACCTCAGCCCTCCAGCTTGTTGCCCACTGGCTCCGTTTCCACTGACCCCGGGAAGCTCGCCCCAGGAGGCTCACCCCAGGACCGCGTCAAGGCGGTGGACCGGGGCCCACGCCCCCCGAGCACGCGCTTTTGTCGGCAGCGAGGGCTGCAGGTGGCGGCCGACAGGAGGAGGGAGGGTCCTGACACAGAATGTCGTCACCGGCTGTTAATTCTCATGTCAGCTTTCCAGGCTGCTGGTAGCTGTGCAGCCCCCGCCCCAGCCAGGTCTCCCGCCCCCGGCCTCAGGCAGGCACCCGAGTGGGTGGGAACAGGGGTCACAATCGTCCTTCAGCCCTGCCGGCCAGCAGGGAGGAAAACACCCTGGAAGGTGGAGGAAAGGACCAAGGGCCGGTCGGGGAGGGCCCGGAGTCAGTGGTCCAGAGAAGCCACGGAGCGGACGAGCAGGCGGGTGGCTGATGGACAGCAGGCGCTGCCTGCGGCCGCCGGGCAGAGAGAAGGCGGAGGGGTCTCCTGAGGCCTTCTGGGGCCTGAACAAGGCCAAGAGGCCAGGACACCCAGCTCGGGGCAGCCTCTCTGCCTCGGGGGAGGCAGACACACACGCAGAGGCACAGACAGGGAAACGGAGAGACAGAGCGAGCCAGTGCGGGTGGACACTCCGGAGCAACCGAGCCAGTGCGGGGTGGACACTCCGGAGCAACCCTGAGTGTTGCCGGGGGCGGGAGGGCTGACCGGGCACCCGCCTCATTCTCAGACACGTCACAGAAACTAACTCTACCAGGAGGGCACAGGCTAGCGACCAGGTTCTTCTACTTGGCTGGAAAGAAACCGTTTTCACTTGTTTTAATTGCCGTCTGCTTTCCCGAGTGTGCCCCCGGGGAGGTAAAGCTCTGGGCTGTGAGAGCACACGCCATTCTTTCCCTAAGCCGATGCTCTCAGGACGCAAGCCCCGAGGAGGCCCCCCTGGTGACCCGGTGGACACCCCCAGCAGGCGGTCTGGCAGTGAGCTCTGGAGACACTGCCTAGTCCCCAGTCCCCGGCCCTGAGGACACTCACCTGATCACGTCTCTGACGAGCGGCAGACACTCGGCGTCCACCTCCAGAGTGACTGTGCTGCCCGGCTCCCTCCACAGGGCCTGGGCCTCGGGGTTGGTGGACAGGATCAGACTGTGGCCGCAGATACTCAGGTCCTCGTTGTCCTTCGCCTTCACCCTGATGGACAGGTCACAGCCCTTCTGGTTGTCAAAGATCTGCTCGAGAGCCATGGGGATCTTGCTGGACAGGTCGAGGGTGTAGACGCCTCTGGTTTCTAAGAAGGGGCAGAGGGAGGCACCACGTTGGGAAACACGGCTCACGGGTCTGCATCAGGCCAGCCACTCACTTGCTGTGACCCGGAAGTACTTTTTCTCCCTCCAGTCAGTTTCTTCCCTTAAATTATGGCCCCTGTTCCTGCCTTATCTATTCAGAAAGCCTCCTGGGGAGATGAGGGAAGAACCACCCTGGAAGACAGGGTGTCTTGCCCCCCTGTGGCCCAGAGGCTCCCCCAATCCACACCGATCAGGCACCCCTGGTTAGCTCATGGGTTCCACCAAATTCAGGCAGCACCTTCAGGTAGAAGTTTGGAGACGCTGGCTTGCAGAGCCTGAGGCCTCATCCTTCTAAAATTCTGAACGATCAGTCAATCGATTGATCACCCAGACGCTACCCTCTGAACCCCGACCCTTCGCCCTGTGCTGTGGGTCTGAAGACTGAAATTGTGGTGGTAACGCAGTGCTGGGGTTCTCGGCAGCCTTTCAGGTGACGTGGGTGGTTCACAGGGACACGTCCCCGCCTCTGCCCCGTCCCAAAGCCACGCTGGGGACTAAACCATCCATTCCAGCCCCGACTGAGGAGCCTCCTGGGCCTCCACCGTCTCCACCGCCTCCACTGTCTCCACAGCCTCCACCTGGCTCCTGCGAGAGGCGCTTCAGCCCCGCCCCCCGCCCGGGGCCCAGGTGCGCCGAGCCCTCCCCAGCACACGCCCTGCGCTTGCCGCTGTCCTGGCGGGAGCCCCCGCTTCCCCGCCGCACCCCCGAGCCCTTGTGCGCGGCCAGGAAGAAACCACAAGTGGACGTGGGAGCAAAGAACAGCAGGAAGCTGGACGCAAGGCCTGAAAAGCTGGAGCTGCTCGGCTTCGGTGGGCGTGGCCGGGGGGTCGGCGGCGAGGGGAGGGCTGGGCCGTTGGTACCCAGGCCCTTCTGCCGTGGAGAAACGTCCCCAGGACGTCCGGCATGCTCTCGGAGCACGCGGGGCACTACGTTCCAGCCGGAGAATGAGCAGCGGCAGGTGGGCGGTGGAGGACAGCGGCCTGCGGCCTGCGGATGTGGCGAGGGACCGGAGTGCGGCTCGGCGCCCGTCGTCGGGGTGAACGGCGCGCTCCCGAACCGGTCTTGGAAGCGGCGGCGAGGCGAGGGATGTGGGATTTGTCGCTGTGAGGTGTGAGATCTGCAGGCTTTCCCATCCCGCCCCCTCCCGGAGAGTGGGCATCACCTGCGAACCTGTGCACAGGTGTGTGACCTGCTCGTGTGCCGGGAGGGGCAGGGAGTGAGCATGACTACCGTCTGGCATATACGGATCGGTCTCCGAGGACCCCACGGGACCGCAGCGCTTGGGCGGGGTGCGGGTTTCGGGGCGGGACGTGCCCCACTCACCGTTGCTGCAGATGACACCGGCGTCTTGATTGTGCCTGCAGTTGCTCCTCAGCCAGCCCAGGGACGTGCAGTTGGCCAGCGAGGGCTCTGTCCCCGTGCACTCCACCTCGTCCAGCATGACAGGGCCCGACCCTGGTGGGACAACAGGGAGGCCGGAGACTGCAGGACGGTGCTGTGAACAGGGCTGTCCCCTGTGGAGCCAGCAAGGGACAGCCACAGTCGCCGCAGCCGTGACTAGCGTGGCTTTGCTCCTCACGTTCCGCTCGGGGTGTGTCCCGTGTGTGTGTGTCGTCAGCCAGATGCAATCAGGTGGCTTCTCGAGTGTGGGCTCGGGTTTATTATTGTGGCTTCATACCATGAACTGGCCCGCCTTCCCACAAAGCCTGCACTCCGGGGACGAGCTGCTGAGAATCTAGGTGTTCCCTCCGTGGGACGCAGAGCCCACTCCTGCGTCCGTGGGAGGCTTCTCATGTGTGAACTTTTCTGGGGTGGGGGAAATCGTTTCAAGAAGATAAATTCCCAGGAGGGGAGCTTCTGGGCTGGAGGGGATGGCCGCAGCTGGGCTCTTGCGTGACAGGCCCGGGAGCTCTCAGGGGACAGTCCCTTCCTGAGACGGGCTGCTTTGGGGACTCGCAGGCCTACCTGGCCCAAAGGCAGCTCCACCCAGAGCCTCGGTGGCGTTCTTAAAACCCAGGCCCCGGCAGACGACGCTGGCATCCATTAGGTCCCACAGGTTGTCACACACCGTCCCCCACTGGCCTTCGTAGAAGATCTCCACACGGCCCTGGTTGGCAGCGTCCCCGTCGGCCAGCCGCATGTCACCATCTTTCGCACCTGCAGGGCTCCCAGGCGAACACGAAGTGAGCAGGGACGAGGGCTGGGCGCCTGGGCCTGCACCCAGGCAGCAGCCCTGACAGCCCCACACTGCTCCAGGTCCATGCGCTCTCGTGGGAGCAGTCAACTCCCCCTAGCAGGGGTGACTGCTGGATACACACCTTGAACTACCTCCTCCATCCTCCAGGGGTCCCCGCTGGGGAGGGTGGAAGATGCACACAGAGCCCGCCCCCACCCCCGCAGCCAGAGGCAAACAGGCCTGTTCTTGCCCCTCAGGCTGGAGCCCTTCGCTCCATTCATGGAGAAGGGGCAGGGGAACGCTGGGGAAACCCCAGTACCTGAGAGTGGGGTGCAGGACCCCGAGGGAAGAACGGGAGAGGGGCGAGGCCAACAAAGACCCCGCCTGGGCATGTCTGCGCCCAGCAAGGACCACTGGGAGGAGTGTCGGCGACGCCCGGGGCAGTGGGCTCAGGGGCCCCAAGAAACATGGGCTGACTGCGCCAGGTGCAGAGAGAGAGCAGGGACTCAGCCTCTGACGCCCCTGGCCCAGCCCCTGCCAGAGCTGATGGGGCCAACGGGCAACCCTCAGTTGGGGTGCAGCAGGTTTCTGTGGGGTCGCCGGGAAGGGGAAGGCCTCCTGGGCCCCTGGGGGTAAAGAGCAGAGGGACAGGCGTCCGGAACCCTGGAAGTCTGGCTGTGTCCAGGGGGCACCGACCTCGTGCCCAGCGTGTGGCCCCTGAAGGTCCCTACCGCTCAACCCTCTGGGAACTGGATGGGATGAGAATCCCTTAGTATTCCCCTAGGACCTAAGGCCACAGGACTCGGGACCACCGGGGCTTCAACAGGAGAGGAAAGCGGAGCTCGCCCTGGCGGCCCTGCGCCGGGCAAGGCACTGCCAGCTTTCCCGCGAGGCGGGGTCCAGCCTGCAGGGTACGGGGGCCGCAGCCACCTTGACTCTGCCTTCGGGACGCTTGCCAATCTGGGGGTTCAGCTCACCGTGAGTCCCTGCGACCAGCAGCCACATCCAAAGCAGCCCTGGGAGGGCCATGGCCTAGCCTGGCAGCCCCTCGGCCTGCAGCAGGAGGAGGGGACAGTGAGACGCGTGGAGCCGGACAGCCCTCGGGCCAGTCTGCCCCGCACTCTTCAGACTCTGCTTGCGGGGGTGGCGGGCGGAGGGGAGAGAGGCGGTTGGGGCTCCGTCTCCAGGCCGCGGGGCTCCTGCTGCCGTGCTGCACAGAGAGCTCTGAGCCCTGGGACGGAGGGGGGGGCTGGGGGGGGGCACATGAGGAGGAGGCAGCGGAAACCCAGGCCAGGGTGACGGGGATGGGCAGAGTGAAGACGTCAGGGTGCAGATGGGCTGAGGGCCTGCCTTCCTGGCTGTGCAGCTAAGTGGGGGTGGGGAGGACGGGCTAAGCAGGCTCGGTGCCGACCTGGTGCTGACACCTTGGAGCTCAGTGCCTAAGAGTCAGGGGCTCAGAGAAGCTGGGGTCACCAAGGCCACTCAGCCAGCCAGGGCCCTCCCGATGGGGGGGCAGGGGCGGCCTCACAGCTTTGGCCTGGAGTGCTTCTCTGTGTGTAATTCCTCCTGCTGGCTTTCCTCCCACCCCCACCCGCCCCCCCCCTGCAGTCCTTGTTCTTCTGGCTTAGTAGGAACCCCACGACCCGGCAGCACTCCCTGCGGTCCAGCACGTGGGGACAGGCCGCTGGGGCGGGCACCCCTACCAGTCAGAGCCCGGTGACCTCGAGGCAGCACCCCGGTTCTGCACTGACGCCCCCAGGGCTCCCGGGTGCACTGGCTGGGGGTGCTGGGCCTGAATGGCGTCCGTGCAGGAAGCCCACACGCACAGCTCCGGACGCCTCGCCTGAGTCTCGGGAAACGCCTTGCGGGCGCAGGAGCCGAGCCCGGGGTCCCGGCCCGTCACACGCCTGGTGAGGGCAGGACGGGTTGGCCACCCTCTCTCCGCTGTGCCCAGCCCAGGCGATTCTGGGGACTGGGTGACCAAGTGCCCTGTGTGCCGGGGCCTGCCTGGGTTTTAGCACTGGCAGTCCTGTGTCCTGGGGCACCCCCAGTCCCAGGCAAACCAGGACGGTAGGTCAGGCTTTGTACTCCCCAGGGAGCCACAGCTTCCAGGTTGACTCACCCCGGGACGGGACAGGAGCTCAGGCCCTGGAGAACTAGCCAGTCGAGCACCTGGTGCAGGGTATACAAATGTCACTGCCCTGGGGGTCGCCGTGGCCACCCGCTTTTGCCGGACTCCCTCACACGGGAGTGGGGGCAGGGCTGCCCGCCCGTGACCCGTACAGTGCCTTTGTGCAAAACAGAAAAAGCGCTCCTTCTTCAGGCAGGTTCAGCCTGGGCAGGTGCACGTGGACCAGAGAGAGGAGCTTGGGCACATTCCCAGCCTGCTCGCCCCTTTGCCCGGTGTCCACAGAGCCCTACGGATCTGGGAGCAGCCATGATGGTCCCTGGGCCCAGGGGGAGCATCGATCCCCAGCTGGGAGCAAACAGGGAGACTTGGCCCCCACCAGATGACACTGTAGGGAGACGCCCACCTGAGAGCAAGCCGCAGAGCTTACCTGCCTGAGACAATGGCTGATAATGGCCCTGGGGCCTCCGAACTTCCTGGTGCAGAGTCCCTCTGCAGACTGAATTCAGCCCAGAGAACCCTGCCAGGGTGGAGCGTCGTCAGGCTGGTCCCAGATAATGCTTCAGAATTTTCGATTTTCAGAAATCACATGATGGAAACTTCTTCTGGGATTGGCTCTCCACAGGATCCTGGGGAACCCCCCCCCTTCTCTTGGCTCTGACTGTGGGTGTTGGGGATGACAGCTGCCCAAGGAGGCCATCTGGCTGACGACAACCAGAGCAAGATGGCCGATAGAGACGCTGGGTTTAAACAAACTTCCAACCTGGGATGGCCCAGGGCACGGACAGGGCAGGGCAGGGGCGGGGAGGCAGGGTCTGCATCTGACTGTGCCTGTGGGATCCTGCTGGACAACTTGGGCTTTTTCCTGGGTCAGCAGGTGGACACAGCTGGGGTGGCCACTCAGGTATGTGTCCACCTTGCTTAAGACTCTGACATGCCTGCCTTCACCGAGGGCTCCGCCCCGTAAGGCTGCACGGTTCTATTGCGCCCCGAGACTGTGCCCAGACACGGCCAGGTGTGAAGCCGGTGAGTAGAAGAGCTAGACCCCACGCACAGCAACGACCCGAACAAGCCGATGCTTGTCACCACCAGAGTATGCCGCCAGTCCCCAATAATGGTCATTCTCCCCGAGACTCACGCCCAGTGACGCAGGGGACAGAACCTCTGGAGTGAACCTAAGTCGTTCTGCCCGGCCTCACCCCCTTCCCTCTCCTCCCACAAAAGGCCAGCGCCCCGACTTCCCCCTGGAGAAGCAGCCCTCTCTCACTTCTGGCTGTGTGGGCCCGAGGGCGGCAGGCTCCCCAGGTCTGACCCCTTGGCCACACGGATGGTGTCAGGGAGGGCCTGTGATCCCAGCAGCCAGCAGAAGTCAGCCGCAGCCTCACGGAGGGGGCCTCGTCGGGAGCAGGTGGCCTCGAGCTGCTGGTGCCCGTGGAGCCCCAGCCTGGGCCCTGAAAGGAGCCCAGCTGAGGATGAGGTGAGGGCAGTGCCGAGGGACGGGGGACGCCAGGTCCCGACGCTGTGGTGAGAGCCTCTGGGTGTAGTGGGCCTGCGGTCAAGGTCAAGCCCTGGGATTCATGGTTAATGAGGCAGTTAACGCTCTCTCGTGCTTCTCACACTTGCATCCCTAGGTTCGGGATGAGAGTTATCCCCTTGGAGAGTCCCCGGGTCACCAACCCAGTGCCTCTCAACCTGGTCTGTGCCTGAGAATCACCTGGGAGCTCCACAAATTCCCCGGGTCCAGACCACGGAGTCACAACCTCTGCAGTGGAGACTGGCGCTGTCATCTCAAAGCCTTCCACGGGGCTCAGAGATGCAGCCGGGGTGGAGACCCCTGGGCGAGACACCCCATTTCCCAGGCAGCCTATGGCCAAGAGAGCCAGCCCCAAGGACAGAGGGTCAACGACTCTGCCCGGACGTGAACTCTGAGGGGCCACGCAGCTCACCCAGTTCCCTGCCCAGACCGTAAAGACCCAGGGGAGACTGAACGGACTGGAATGGGACTGTGGCGCGTTCCAGCCCCGCCGCCTCAGGACGCAAGGCTCTCTGTATCCACACTGCCCACGTGGCCGGCTGGGAACAGACACGCAGAGGCAGTGCTTTGGGGGCTGTTAGTGCGAATGCTCGAAACCTGAGTGGCTGAAACTTCAGCCCCCGAGTCTCGGGAAAGTCCTTTGTGTCCAGGCAAGAAAAATGGACTGTGGCCCTGTCCGGGGATCAAAGCCCGGGCCCCACTGGGGCTCTGCAGGCCGTTCCAGCCTGTAGCCCATAAAGGGGACGTGGGTCAAGAGCTCGTCAACCTGGTCCAGAGAGGGGTGGCTCAGCCGTGACAAGGAGGCTGTGAAAGGCCCACACCGAGGTCGGGCCCGGCTGTGACAGTGGGGACGAAGGGGGGCGGAGCTGGGATTCAAACCCACAGGCTTCTTTTCCTTTTTAAAAAACTGGCTTGAGATGCAATTTTCACACGATAAAATGTATTGATTTAATGAGCTTCGACAAATGATCGGATGGTACCCGCGGCCACAACCACGGCATCCAGAACATTTCCGTGGTCCCCGAATGTTCTCAAGGGCTCTGCAGTCGTCCTCGGCCCCAGCACCCGCCCCCCAGCCCCCGCCCCGGCAACCGCAGACCAGCTTCCTGCCACTGCAGAACTTCTTACAAAACAGAAACATGCAGGAGGTAACCTTTTGTATCTGGCTGCTCTCACTTAGCACAAAGCTTCCGAAATTCATTGACGTCACTGCGATCAGCCACCGGTCACCTTCCGCTGCGCGGGGGCCACTGCGGGGACTGCCCAGAGCGCTTGTGCCTTCATGCACAGGCGGACCTCCGGGTCACTCCGTTTCCGACAGCTCTGAATAAAGCTGTCAGAACATCTGCAGACAGTCTCTGTGCACACGTACATTTTTATTGATCTTATGGACATGCCTAGGGACAGGATTACTGGGTCGTAAGGTGAATGCATGTAAGTTTAAGAGACTGTTTTCCAAGGCGGCTGAAGCTTTCGGCGTTCCTGTAACTGTTCCGCTGGCTCCAAGTCCTCGCCAGTGCTTGGGATCATCAGTCTCTTTATCTGTGTCCACTCTGAGGGGCACGGAGTGGGGTCTCGCTGTGGTCTTAACGACTAGTGATGTTGAGCATCTTTTCATGTGCTCACTTGTCACTCATGCATGCATCTTTGGTGTATGTTTGGTCTTATGCACGTTTTTAATTGGGTTGTTTGTCTTACTACTGAGTTGTATCAGTTCTTCATATATTCTGGATACAAGTTCTTCAGCGGATCCATGATTTGCAATTATTATTATTATTATTTTTTGAATGAAAAGCTTGCCTTTTCATTTTCTTAACAATGTTTTCTGAAAGGGCAAAGGTTTTGCATTTGGATAAAGCACAATTCTTTTGATGTCATAGCTAAGAAACCTTCGCCTAACTCCGGATCACAAAGATTTTGTCCTATGTGTCCTTCTAGGAGTTTTGTGGCTTTAGCTCTTAAATGCAAGTCCATGATCTAGTCTGAATTAACCGTGGGTACAGTGGGGGACCGAGCTTTCAAGCGTTTGCTTCCACGTAGAACAGAGATGTCCCAACCCTTACTGAAAGACAGTCATTTCCCCCAATGAATTACCCTGGAACTTTTGTAAAAAGTCAATTGTCTACACGCATCGGGGTCTCCTTCTGGACCTTCTCTGTTCCATTGATTTACACGTCTATTCCTATACCGACACCACACGATTTTGACTACCCACGGCCTTATACCAAGTCTAGAAGCCAGCTCGTGTACGTCTTCAACTCACTTGAAACGAAGTCTCCCCGGCTGTGAAGACAGTATGTTGTATTCCATTAATTGGGATCTTCTTTGATTTCTTTCGTCTGTGTTCTGTAGCTTCGGCATATAGAAAGATCTTGCACATATTTTTTGTTAGATTCATACCTATTTCATGATTTCTTACTGCTAGTTTAAATAAAACTGTTTTAGAAATTTTCCAGTTGTTCGCTGCAGCTACGTGGAATCGAAATTAGTCTGTGTGTGTGGGCCATGCTTCCTGCAGCCCAGCCCAACTCAACTGTTGTGTTCCAATGGCTTTTTTTTTTTTTTTAAGATTTCCTCGGCTTTTCTACCTCGCTGATCTTGTCATTGGCAAATAAAGACAGTTTTGCTCTTTCTTTTTGAATCTGCCTTTCCTTTCTCTTGCCTAATTGTGCTGTCTGGGACCTCCAGGAGGCAGACTGGGGACTGGGGTAAGGAACGTCACTCTCCTGGGTTTAACGACCGTGCTGTGGTTACAGAAGACGTTCTCACTGAAGGAAGCTATGTGAAGGGGACACGGCCGCGCCGGGCTGTGCTAGCTGTCCAACTTCTACGTGGTTTAAAACGGCTTCAGAATAAAAGCTTACGTGGTGGGAAGAGGTGGAAGCGGACATTCTTGCCTTGGTCCCCGCTTCGGGAGGAAAACAGTTTGCTGTTAAGTTCTTCACGGATGCCCTTTATCAGGTTAGAGAAATTCCTTTCATTTCTTGTTTGCTAAGAGTTTTTTTGTTCGTTTCTTTGTTTCTAAGTCATGAGTGGCTGTTGGATTTTGTCAGACGCTTTTTCTATGTCTTTTGAGATTATCATACGGTTTTTCCTGTTTCGTCTGTTAACGTGCTGAATTACGTTGGTTTGAGAATATTAAACCGACCTTGTATTCCCGGAATAAATCGCACTTGGTCATTAAGCGTTTTCATTTTTCCATGTTGCTAGTTTCAACTGGCTGCATTTTTTGCCAAGGAGTTTTGCGTCGGTGTCCACGAGGGGTGCTGGTCTGTATTTTTCTTTACTTGTAGCAAGTCTGTCTGGTTGTGGTGTCAGGGTAGCGGGGCCCTCAGTTGGGAAGTGGCCCCAGTTCCCCACATCATGGGAGGTTTCGTGTTGGTTTGATGTCTTTTCTCCCTTAAATGTTTTGTACGATTCACCAGTAAAGCCATTTGGACTTAGAATTTTCTTTGTGTGAAGATATTTTATTTTTGCTTTACTTAAAACCTTTTAACAATTTAATTAAGGTATAATTTACCTTGAATTTTATCTACTTAAAGTGCACGAGATGACGGGGTAAACATTTGGAAAGAAATCGATCTTACTTTTTTTCACCCAGTTCCCAGATGACTTTTGGTTTTCTTTTTGCTAGTGAGTTGCACACCGGACACACGAGTGCCAGGTGGGCACGAGCTCCTGTGTGAGCCAGTGTATCAGGATGTCCCGAGGTGGGCAAGGCTGCTTCCCCGCGCCCCGGGGCTTCATCTGCAGGCCCTTTCCTGTCCCGCCTCGGGCCTCCACCCACCTCACTCCCCTGGAACTGCCAGGAACAGCACGTCCTCCGCGCTCAGGCCCTGGCCGCCCTCCAGGCCTTCTTCCTTGACCTCCCTGCGGTGTTGGACAGTGACTCTCCTCCCCCGTCCTCCCGCTGGTCTGGTTGGGTTCCCAGCAGGAAACTGACAGCTCTAAGCAAAGATAGTCTAAGATGGGGGCTGTTTACAAGGCGTGGCATCTGGAGCTATGACCACTGTCAGGCCGGAAGAGACAAGAGCAGCAGAGCCCAGGCCGGGGGACAGTGTGCCGAGGGCGCTGCCCTATGAATGTGGGAATCGGGGACTTCCGGCTCCCCGTTCCTCTCTTCCCTCCCAGAGGCGCTGTCGAGGTTCCCTCACGCAGGTCAGCCTCTGGGGACGCAGAGCAGGGCAGGGTCAGGGTGGGTCTGCAGAGACAAAGCGGGGGGGCTACGGGCTTTTGTGACACTGAACTCTCCTGGTCTCCCCCTCTGATGGCCATTCCTCCCCCAGCTCAGGCCCCTTCCTTACCAGTCCCTCCTTCCCTCCGGTGACCCTGAAGCTCCACCGCAGGGCTCTGCGTGTGCTTTCAATGGCCCGGTGTTCCTGCAGACTCCTCAGACCGTTCCAGGCCCCTCCCTTGGGGGAGCAGCCACGGGGGTGAGCGGGGCTGGCTTCCTGGGACCCCTACCTGTGTGGATTCATTCTCTCTCGCTACCTCCCTTTCACAGGTGGGGACACTGAAGCATAGAGGTCAGACGACCCGGCCAAGGCCCCGCAGTCAGAAAGGGCCAGAGCCAGGACGGGACCCTGGGAGTGACGCCCGTGCCTCCAGACTTAGCCACAATAGCCGGGAGCACCCCTGCAGAGCATCCGGCTGATCCGCTCTCTAGCGAGGCTTCCCGTCTGGGGAGGGGCCCGTCCCACGAACTCCAGGGCGCGCTGGCCATCCCGTCCCAAGAGCTCTTCCTGTTTGCTCTTTGCCAGGAGCGACCCCCCACCCGACAGCGCAGAGCGCATCCTTCAGGGGGGCAGGTGTGTCAATCCCCTTCTAGCATCCCCAGATACCCAGCATCCCAGAGCCCACAAACACCAGGAGACAAAGAACTCACAGTCCCTCTGGCACTTTATTGTTTATAAAACAAAGGCTCCAGTAGCAAGGACACAATCGTTTTGCTTACAGCAGCGGATACGGAGGGGACAAAGTCTAGCTTTGAAATATCTGAAAACCCCCGACTATGTGAACATGCCACCTCTGGGCCCCCAGGCCACGGCTGAGGCCCCAGCATTAGCCTCAGAAAGACCTCCCCTTGGCGACTGTCCCAAGTCTGCCCTTCCTAATTTCGTGTCTGTATTTCTGAGATCACGCAGCCCTAACGTCAGTGCTGTCTGTCAAGGCGGCGGGGCGGGGAGCCCAGCGGGAAAGGTCGGAAGAGGCCAGGCCGGTAGGAGCCGAGTTCTAGAGAGATGCGTCCGTCACAGGCACCAGCGTTTCCCTTTCCCGCGCCGAGTATCACGTGAGCAGTGCAGGGAAGAGGGGGCGCTCGCTGGGGTCCTTCCTCATGGCGGGGCAAGTCTGTGAGACGGGTCCACACGGCCACTGCCAGAGCCAAAAAGATGGCCCTTCACGGGCCACTGCGGCTCCCTCCGCTTCTCCTGAGGGCGAGGTAGCTTCTGGGCGAGGGGCCCTCCTCAGCTGTGGTCCTGGCTGAGCCGTGTCCTAAACCCTCTGCCTTTGCCCCGGAGCATGGAGACGCGGTCACAGGGACTAAGACAAGCCACAGTGTGCGTGAAGACTTTCCACGGAGGAGAGGCTGCGGAACTCCCAGAGGGGAGAGGGGAGATAAAGGGCCAGGGGCGGCGCAGGGCCAGGCTGGCCTTGTCCGCAGCCACCTTGGCCAGAGCGCAGAGGGCCCCGGGGGTGGAGGCCAAGGTCTCGCCTGAAGGGAAATGAGATTCAAGTGGTTCGCGGAGGTCTTCGAAGGCACAGCGAGTTCTGCTGCCAGAGGCGTGTTCTCTTTATCTCTGCATCGTGCCCTGGCCAGGGGCTCACAACCCTTCAGAACCGGTGTGACGCACCGTAGGTGCACCATCCCCACCCGCTCCAGGGCCGGAACGGCTGGGACCTGCGGGGCTGAGCCTGTGTGATAAGACGGGGCCATTCCCTTCTGTCAGGAAGGAAGTTGCTTTAAATGAAATAAGTTAATAATGAAAACTTCGAAGTGCTATGTAGGCATGGAATTTTCCTGCAGGGAGGAAAGGGAACCGGTCGTGTGGAATGCGGACTGCTGGGCGTGAGGCTTGGGGACAGACGCTGGGCCAGCACCCTCTCCTGCAGCACTGCGGGCGGACACGCCCGCCCTGCCCGCACAGCCCTGTGACGCCCGGCAGTGTAACTAGGTTCTTTCCGAGGGCCTGGCAGGTGGCTTTAATGTCTGAGGTTCAAGGGGAACAAAAGGGGCGGCCTGGGAGTTCCTGACGGACAGGTGTACGTCAGACTCACTGTCGTGTCGTCAGAGGGGGGCACAGTGCTCCACCGCAGCAGGAGCCTCAGAAACATCCACTGAACAAGGGAACGCGCAGAAAGGGAGGCCGAACTACAAGACGGCCCGCGGCGATGCCCGCGGCGGCCAGCAGAGGGCAGCGCAGAGAACGCGGTGCGGGCCGCAGCCCCGCCCGCCCCCCCACCCCGCTCCGGCTGACCCCCGGCTGCGGCTGCGGAGAGCAGCGCGAGGTGCCACCGACACCTCAGAGTCTCGAGCAGAGACAGGACAAACGGAACGCCACAGAGAAGTGCAGTCCCGCGTTTATCAAGCTGAGTCCTGCCGCGGCGTGAGCGCGCCCCCCTCGGCCTCGCGCCGCGCCCCGCGCCCCGCGCTCAGATGAATTCTATGCCTTCGTACTTCACGCTTCCGATCCTGGTCTCCGGCAGGAGGAGGCGCCCGTCGAGCGTGAAGGCCGTGATGTAGCTGGCCACCCGGCCGCCGTCCTCCTCGGACTTGAGGGCCACGATGATCTGGTCGTCGGTGTTGGGGATGAACTTGAAGGACGAGAAGCCGTGCGTGGGGACGAGCTGGCCCACGCGGCGGACGGACACGTCGCGGAAGTCCCGCGCGGCGCTCAGCAGCAGGTTGGTGCCCTTGCGCTCGTCGTCCGTCTCGCTGTAGCGCTCGTGGCTGGCGCGGCGCGGCAGGAAGAACCAGCGCTGCAGCAGCTCGCTCCAGCACGCGGCCTCGTGGATGAGGTAGCCTGGGGCCCGGGGCGCGCGGCCGTCAGGGGCGCCAGGGGCAGGCTGAGCACCCGCGCCGCCCGCTCGCCGGGGCCCCCTTCCCAGCACGCGCCCCATGCTGCAGCGGCGTTGCCACCGTCTTTTCTCCAGGTCAGAGGCCCCCAAGGGGCACAAGCAAGCTGGACCCGTGCCAGAGACGGGACGGGGTGGGGGGCTGCCCCAACGCTCCGTGCCTTCCACGGTGCAGGGTGGGGAACGAGGCCGGCCTGGGGGTCCTCGGTCTGGCCTCCTCAAGCCTAGAGCTGGCCAGGCCACCGTGAGCATCACGACCACCCCCACCGCAAACCGCTTGGACTCTTGGAAGGCGAGGGACAGGACCAAAGCCCGGCCCACCTTGCCTCCAGTGTCAGGTGCCAGGGAGGCCCCGCCCCAGCCAGCCAGAACAGCTTGGTGGGGCATGCCTGAGACAGCAGGGTCCACCTGGCGGCCGGCCCCCAGAATCCACTGGCCGGAGGAGAGGGGGCAGCCGTCAGAGACGGCAGAGTTGTCGCAGTGGAGGACAGGAACGGCTGTGCCGGGGAGTCCGCACCGGCCCGCAGAGGAAGCCCCGTGCAGCCCTAACCCCCTGGGCCCGGGCTGCGGCTCTTACCTGGGGGTTGGATCCCAGTGGCGGCCCGCAGGGCGTCGTAGCTGGACACCCAGCTCTCGTGGCGCACGCTGCCCCCGCAGCCCACCACCTTCACCCACTCGGGGTTCTCGTTCAGCACCTCCCCCGTGGCGGTGGTCCACTCCTTGCCCAGGCCGCCCACGTACAGATGCTCGTCCTTCACAGCCAGCCACTCGGCTTTGAAGCCTGGGGACAAGGACATGAGGGGAGTATGACTGAGACAACGGCCAGCCCCCTGCCCAGCCCCCAGCCTGGGGCGTCAGAGGTCAGTGAGTCGGACTGCACTGGAGGCGGTGACCAGACTGGGGACAGTACAGTCTGGAGGGTCAGAAGGTGGGCTCCTCTCTTTAGAACAGACCCCATGACAACTCACGCAGGGCTCCTGCTGATCTGCCCCCGTACCCCCTCTCCCCACTCTCCAGGGTGACTAGATGGGCCCTCGGCAACTCTATGCAGGCACCCTGCAGGGACGAGGTGGGCACCCTGCGGGGACGAGGCGGGCACCCTACAGGGACGCCCTGTCAAACCGATTCAAGCTCCGGATGCTGCCTCACTTCCCTGCAGCTCCGAGGCCCAGCCCACCACCTGAACCTCCTCTGGTCCCCAAACTCATTTCTCATGGTTCCTCCTGCCACCTTAGGCAGCCTGCAGTGGAGACTGGCTTTCTACGAGGCTTAGACACAGGGAGAGTGGGGGGACACACAGAGGCCTTTGTCAACGCTCCTGCGGTGCCCGGCGCCTCGCGCCTCCTTGCCACTTCCCTGGCTGCAGGCTCTGGCCACCGGGCTCCCTCTCCGCCTGCCGCCCGCCCGCTGAGGCAGTGACTCCTCTCCGGTAAAGAGCAGAGCCGTGGGTCACGGCCAGTCTCACAGGTCGATCCCACTCGAGTGAGGTCACACAGACCCTCCTGCTGGGTTTTCAGGAAGGAGGGCCAGGCGGCAGGAGAAGCGTACCTCTGGACCCAAGTCTCGGTCCAAAATGACAGTAATCTGACACCATGGCTTTCCAGGTAAGGCGCTTGGAGGGTGTAACCCCAGCATGCTCTTAAGATATCTTTTAAGACACAAAAAGGGACACATTCCCAGAGGTGCTGAGAGCAGAACGGGACAGCACCCTAAAAGTCATCCTGGAAAGAGCCCTCTCCTCGGCAGTCCCTGATTACAAGGCTCACGCCTCTAGAGACTCTGGTCTGAGGTCCCGCAAGGCTTGGGCTCCTGGGCTGGGGCACCGCGGCCAGAAGTGGGAGGGGTCGGGCTCTCCCCAACATCCCCTCCTTCTGTACATACGGATGCTTGACCCTGGGCATGTGCCACCCGAGCCAGGGACAGCTGGCCCGGGCCGCGCCCCAGCGCCTCGCGTGAGCCCGCGGGTGGGCCGGCCGACTCACCCTTGCCCACGGTGCCGTCGCCGTCGGCGAGGATGACCCAGGGCACGGCCTTGGTGCCTTCGATCTGGTACACAACCCCTGTGCGGTCGTCCACGGAGTACAGCCTCCCGTTGAAGACCACCAGGTCGGACAGCTCCATGCCCCGCCCCTTCTCTGCCAGGTGGGACTCCAAGACCTCGTGGCCTTTGTCCCACTCCACGGTCACCTTGTCCCCACTGTCGGACAGGGTCAGATAGCCCTTCTTCAGGTAACTGAACCAAGTGTTCTCAGCCTGGGCCTTTGAGGCCGTGTCCAGGTCAGCGATCACGGCGATCCGGTACCGAGTCCCGCCCGGAGTCCTCTGGGGAGCGGACAGCGGGTAGGTATCATTGCACTGGGTAGCGGGGGCCTGGCTGAGCCTCCAGCTGTGGGCGCTGGGCGGTGGGGGCCTGCCTGGGGCCGGGTGGTGGGAGTAGAGTAGCCAGAGCAGAGCGGCACCCACGAAGGACGGCAGGATCACCTTCCAGCGGGGGCGGAAGCGGGGGTCCGCGGCCTTGGTCATGGACGCCAGCACAGGAAGGCCGCCCACACTTATCCGGAGGGCGTGCATGGACTCATTCCATTCCAGGGGTTCGGAGGGCTGGATGGGCATCAGACTGAAGGGCAGGTGGGATCTGCACGTCCAGGGAGAGAGGGGAGAGAGGTCACCGCCTGGAAAACACAGTGGCTTCGCACGTGCTAGAGGGCGCGAGGCCTTGTCCAAGGAGACACTGGCCACCACCTGAGGTCACTCCTACTGCTCGGCTTAATTAAACCTGACTCTAGCAAAATCTGTGTCCTCTCATTCAGAAAATGAGAAGTCTTTCCAACGCGACATCGTTCCACCTCCTCTGTCCCGGCTGGCCGGACAGACAGCTCAGCGAGAGGGACGCTCTGTGTAGGCTGGTGCTTTGTGGTCTCAAGGGAGGTGGCGGGGAAGAGAGGGTCAGGAACAACGGGATGACAGACAGGGTACAGATCTGCATTTTATCAGATGTCACCTCGTTTCAGAAGTCCTCCCTGATGGCTCTGCTCCCGACAGCACCCTCCATGCCCTTCATTGGCGTCTGTCACCACCTGACATGTCATACAGCTATCAGTTTGTCCATTTGTGTCCCCATCTCCTATGACAGTGCATAGAGCAGACGCTTGCTCATTGAGTCTGTACTTCCTCCTGGAAGAGGCTTCCATAATATTCAAATATAAGTACAAAACAGACTCAAACCAAACAGAAATAGTACTGTTTGTGGCAACGCCTGTCCCTTGGCACCTCCTATTGATGCGAATGACTGAGGGACCAGAGCCTGAACAGCCCTCGCCGCCTGGAGGCCAGCAGGGCAGCACGTCGGCCCCGGAGGCCAGCCGGGCTCACCAGGAACCTCTCTTGGCCTCAGGCCCCGCCCACTCCCTGGCACGGCACTGACGGTGGCGGCTGCCAGGGGCTGCTGTTCATCTTCCCTGAGCCCGGCTCACATCCTTGGCACAGACCATGGCCGCTGATAATGGCCACGGCCAGCAGGCTCTGCCTCCCCGGCAGCAGGACTGGCTGTGGCTCCTGGTCTCTGTCCTGCAGCCCTAAGTCCCAGCCTAAGACACTCCTCTCCCAGGACCATGAGCGCTCGTCACCTCTCCCAAAATAACCACGGCCACACTGCCGGTGGGCAGGGGTGCGGGCTCAGGGGCTCCATGCCACCCCGGGGCCAGCCAACGCAGTGGCCAAGCCCCAGCTCCGAGGATGGACAGGCCGGCCCTTCTGCCCTTGCGTTAGGAGATTCTTGGGTTCTGGCCACGGGCTCAGGTGCAGGGAAGTGGCCTCTGCGGGGCCAGCGAGGCAGTGGGGCCCGCGTCCCGAGGGCACCCTCCTCCCCCAGGACGCGGCCCCTGCGAGGCCTCAGAGCTGGCGGCCGAGCCCCTCGCGCTGGAGACGGGCGTCCCGGCCCCGGGGCGCTGCGGTCTCCTTCCCACCGCCCGCTCGGGACTCCGCCCGGATTTCTCACCGCGTCCGCCCCTGACGGGATGTCTCAAACCTAAGTCGCACTCGGCTCTCGCCTCAACCCTCCCCGCCCCAAACCCTCCCTCAGGAGGAGCGGTGGCAACGGGACTGCCATATTTGCAGGTGCCCAGGTCAAAACTTCACGGACAGCCTAGGAGAGATGCACCTTCCTGTATGAGCGCGACACTCCGTGCGCCACATACGAACCACCAGCAGCTCGAAGCCCGAGGCCTGGCCTTGACCTCCTCCTCTTCTGCACCGCACCGCACCGCACTGCACCGCACCGCACTGCACCGCCAGCCATCTCCACCCCGGAGGTTCCGTCCACCTCCACGGCCCCTTCCCGCCCAGGCCACTCGGACGGCCCCCCTCTACCCCTCTCTCTGCAGCCGGCGACACCAGCAACTCGAGCGGGTCCGTCGGACCTTGTCGCCGCCTGCCGCCCCAAACGCTACGTGTCTGCGGCTCAGCGTGGGCCACCAGCCCTTGTCCACCCAGGGCAGGGCCCGCTGTCCCTGCCTGCACACCCTCGCCCGGGCTCTGGCACGGCTGCCCCACCTTCACCTTTCAGGGTTTTTCTAAAATGTCGGCTCCTCAGAGACGGCCCCCAGGGAGCCGTGCCCCCCTCCCTTTGCGGTGTCTGTCGTGAGGCCCACGCTGTCGTACTCCTGGGCAGCGGCCGGCCCGCTCCAGCTCACGCTCCTGCCTGGTGGCCGGGCGAGCACTGGGAACGCACACTGCTTCGCAGAACGAATGGAAAACACACCCACTTCCTCAGCAGCCCCTCAGATTCCTGTTCCCTCACCCCACCTTCGTCACACTGCAAACCCCCAGCTCTGGGTCCAGCCCCGAGGTCGAGCTGCCCAGCTGTCACAGAGCTGCAGGTGCAGTGGACACATGCTGCCAATGTCACCCTCTCATCTGCCATCCCGCCGGTGCCAGGGCCCCTCACGTGCCCACAGCCCACTCTGGACTTGGCTTCCGCCCACCCGGCCTGCCCTGGCCCCGGCCACCTTGGCCTCTGCTGATCCAGCCCTGCCAGGTCCGACCTGAGCTCTGCCACTCACCAGCTGTGTGACCTTGGACAAATGACCTGGTTGCTGTGGGCCTCAGTTCCCTCGTGTACGGAGTTCGGCTAGTGCCGACTCCTGGGGACCATGCCGCCCCCCATTCTGTCTGGCTGTCCCCCTCACTGCACCAGCACCTCTGCCCACCTGCGTGGAGGGCCCGGCTTCACAAGGGAAGTTGATGGGAAGTGGCTGGCTGCGGTGCCATGGGCTGCACCCCCAGGAGAGCCACACGTGCTTCCGGGGCACAGACCCACTGGGACCCGCCCTCCGCACACGACAGGATAGTTTTCTAGAAAGCGAATCTGGATTAAAATTCTTTACTAGACCCTGTGTCCCGCTGCAGGACAAGCTCCTCCCGGCAGAGAAAGCCTCAGTCCCTCCCGCCCCCTCCCTGTGTGATGTTGGGCTGCGGCCGCATCGGCGTCCGTGTCTGCGTCCCTGTCCCCTGCGTCAAACCCTGCGCACGGCGCTTCTCCACCTGGGGTGTTGGGCTCCTCTGACCATATGGCACCCTTAGCCATCTGGGATGTCCCACGGTAAGCCACACCTCCACTGTCCCTTCCCCTCGAACCCTAAGTCCCTCTCCGCCCTCCCTCTTCAGAGTAGTCCCCAGAAGGGCTGATGACACACCTGCATTTCTGGTTCCTGTCAAACTAGCATTTCCTTATGAAACAGGCGAGGGCCAGGGAGGTGTGGGGCTGTGTCTGTCCACTCCCCAGGGAGCTGTCCCAGACTCCGGGGGAGTGGCACGTGTCCTGGTGCACACCCAGGAGCGAGCAGCCCTCACCTGCGGTTAAGAACGAGGGCAGGCTCAGGCCCCCTGCCTTCACGGCCCCCCTCAGGCCTGCCAGCCCGTCCACCGGGCCCGCACAGTGGACAGCAGTCCCGACTGGCCGAGGTGTCTCCGCTTCTCGCGGGAGTGGTCTGGGCAGTTGGCAGAACAAACACGTTTATGCCGCTGCCAGGGCAAAACTCCTCCCTTTCAGGATCCAGGGAGGGCAGGAGTGACAGCATGGTCTGCACACAGGGAGGCCACGCCAGCTCCCTGCCCCCGGACGAGGTGGCCACTCTCCTCCCCAGGCCTCAGCAGCAGGGTGGCTGCCTTCCCCTCCCCAGCACGTCCTTGAGCAGTCTCGAAGAGCTAGGACGAGGACAAAAATGGTAGGCGGGCTCCCTGCGAAGCGCGCTTCCCGCTGGAAAGCACAGAGCTAAACCCGCTGACCTTGCAGACTCTTCAGAGGCCAGAAGGAGGCCAAGGGCCTCCAGCGCCAGTGCCCACCCTGGAAAGCCAGCCTCTGCATCCCGCTGAACTCCGCATCGTCCCTACGCAGCAGGCACGCACACCGGCTCACCGCGTCAAGTCGAACAAGGGTCGGGACAACTTGCTTCTGTCCTCCGTACTGAAGGTGACCGGCCCTGGGAGGGCAGCCGTTCACCGCTGCCACGCTGCTGCAGCTCTGGCAGCTCAGACACCACGGACTGACTGCAGGCCCCGCAGGACCGAAGCCCACCTGGCTCTCACTGCGCTAGCATCAGGAGCCGGCCCTTTCAGAGAATCGAGGGGAGAATCCTCCAGCTCCTAGCGGCCGCCCACAACCCCGGGCTTGAGGCCCTTTCCCCCACCTTTAAAGCATCTCTGTGCCCTCTGCCAGCATGCCCTCTGGTGTTCTGCCTCCTCCTCCACTCTGAAGGACCCTGTGGTCACGCTGGGCCCAATCAGGTAGCCCAGTATGGGGTCCCTACACTAAGGTCAGCTGGTTTACGCCCAGACTTCCATCTGCTCCCTTGGACCCGCTTCACCACGGAATATATTCGCAGGCCCCGGGGCCCAAGCCGGTTCACACGCGGCTGTCTCTGGGGCAGCGGCACGAGATGCACTCTGCCCTCACGCGTCGCGGCAGGGCTGGACGCGCTTTATTTGTACCCTCAGTGTCGTGCTTGGAGGACTTTCAGAGAAAAGCTGCCTGGTTGAAAGTGTCATCCCAAGTAACACTGCATGTCATGGGGCTTGTTTTCTGGCGAGCTCGAGACAAGGGGCTGTGATAACCCCACCATCAGCCCCAATCGGGGCAGGTCCCACAGAATGGACGCGCCTGCCCATCCCACCTTCTCGCCCGCTCGCCTCAGTGCTGGGCCCCAGGACACGGTGGCCAGCGCTGCAGGACCCCTCGGAGCCACGGTGGACAGGCTGCGACCTCACGCTCACTCCCACAGCCACTCACCCAGCCGCGCCCACGTGCGCCCACAGCCCTGTCTCGTTTCTCACGCACGGTCCCCTGGCTCAGCACAGATGCGGGGTCCTCTGCTTGGGAACCCGGAGCTGTAAGTTTCACTTAATGACCTCACTAACTACAGATGAACAAGTGGGATTCAAAACAAGTGCAGACGAAAAGAGAAAACCGAACGTCTTCTCGAACAGACTTCTCCAGTAACAGGGCTTTTTCCTAAGCAATTGTCTTAGTCCAATGAAACTCAACATAGAAGTCCTAAATAATCAGTATAAACCTTTTAAATTCCCTTCATGTTGGCATTTAGTAAGAGCTTTCCAGAAATCTCCACAGTCCAGAGGATTACTGAAGGAAAAAGAAATTTTTCCAGTATTCCGGGCACCATTCTACAGATGTTTGTACAGTAGGGAAATAACTTCCTTGTCATGATCCTGACCCACCTCTGGACTCTGGACCACGTTCCCAGATCTGAGATACTGTTTTTGAAAGAGAAAACACTAGAGCATTTATACACCTACCCTACCCGACCTGGTTGCCATGACGATTGCCACGTTGCTGCCAGGAGTCCTTGGACTCGGATGACAGGGGCCGTGTGTATTTGTGCGAGCCCGCACACGCTCACCCCGAAGGCCACCTTCGGGAAGTGGGGTGAACATACCACCAGAGCAAGGCCGGCTTCTACTGCACCCCTCTGGGGCTCGGGAGACGTGGCAGAACAGATGTTCGTCAGGCTGGCGGGCAAACATTTACTACACTGCTGTGGGCTGTGAAAATGTGGCGCGAACTGCTTCTGGGGTGCAGCTTTGGGGGGAAGAAAGGAGACTCTAGCTCGTGGAAGGTATCAAGCGAGCAGATTTACACCTCAACTGAGGGGGTCATACAGGGACGTGAAGTGGCACCTCCACGCCCTTGTCTCACCAGGTTAATCTGGACAAGAGGAAGAGTAAGAACCCTCTGTCCCCAGACCGCCGTGGTAGCCTCGTGACAGTGCCTGAACAGACCTACGCTCCTCCTGAGGGCTCTCCCAGGTAACACTCTGGGCTGGGACACCCCGACGACGTCCAGAGGCAGGAAGTCTGGCCTGTCGACGTGCCTTTCGGCGGGGGGCGCGACGCGGGGGCCAGCACGGAGGGCCACCAGGCAGCACTGGCTGCTCGGGAAGAAGCCCCACTGCACTGAGAGGCCGGTGGGGAGGGACTGGGGGCTGCAGGAGGGTCCGCAGCCCACGCTGGAAGATCAGTCTCCGTAGAGCTCATCGGGAGAGGAACAAGAGGCTGTGGAGACTCCACGGCCGGAGGGACGGCAGCGCCTCGTCCCTCTCACGGACCCTTCTGTGACTCTACGCTTTTGTCAGGTTTTGGCCCTCACGCTGGAGAGCCGGCGGGACCAGCGGAGGGGTGTTCCCAAACTCATGCTTTGTTGGAAACGTGGCAGGAAACGCTGTCAAGCACATACCCGGAGGCGGGAATGAGATGGGACCGGTTCCCTAAGAGACACTGGTTTCCTGGGGGACAGCAGGGTGCTTGGCAGGCAGAAGGCTGATCGCAGGTGCTAGATGCCTGCCCAGCCTAGGGACGCAGAGGGCGAGGGGGAGGAGGGGCAAGGAGGCGCTGGTCCCCAGGGAAGAAAGCGATGGTGGGGCGGGGGATGGCGCGGGTGGGCAGTCTGGGCGTGAAGGGACGGAAAGTGAGCTGTGCAGAGGGGAAGGGGAGGAAGGCCTGGGCTGGGCTGGGGAAGGCCGGCCTGCTGTCGCTGTGACAAGGTGCGGGTCGGACGGGAGGGCTCCCTCACCCTCGGGAGAGGCCCTGCACAGGTCAGAGTGGGGCACTCAAGTCAGAGGGGGCCAGGAAAGGGCTGTCCTCAGGAAAGAGGGTCCCGCACTAGTCACGAAGGGAATGTGTCCATCAGGGTCGCAGGGGGTAGGCGTCCCCAAGTCAGAGACTGAGAGTCTTACTGGTCGGGGGCGGGCGGGGGGTGGTGTCCGCCACCAGTCGGAAGCAGGGGACGGTTTCTCAGAGTCACGGGGAGGCGTCCCGCCCCAGTCTGAGGGGAGCGCTGACCTGCGGGTCAGGGGGCGCGGACGCGTCGGATAGGGAGGGAGGCTGCGGGGTCAGGGGGCGGGCCGCGGCAGGGTCGGAGGGGCCGGGGGAGAGCACGGGCGGCCCGGGAGCAGCCGTCACTCACCCGGTGCGGGCTGGCTCCGGGGCCCGCGGGTGTCGGGGCCTCGCTGCGGGCAGGGCCGGGACCGAGCGGGCGGCCGACTTCCGCCCGGCGCGCTCGCCCCGCCTTCGGGCAACACGCTCCCGGCAGCCTCTGCTCTGCGGCTGCGCGCTGGGCGCGCGCGGGGCCTGCTGGGAGTCGTAGTTTTTGATGCCCGACTAGCTGGCCCTGAAGGAGGCGCGGCGGGCCCCGGAGGGGCGGGGGGCTGGGGTGTTTGTGCTGCCCGCCCGGCAGCCCCTTCCGCCGCGTTCATTCTGGAACGTAGGCCAAGCTGAAGTGGGAGCGGGGTGGAGGTGAAGGCTATTGGGGCGGAGGTTATTCCTCGAGCTGAGATTATAGGGCCCCTTACCTGGTCCTCTCGACCCACATGGTCGCCCCAGAGGCAGCGGGGCGCGGACCCGTCTCTGCCACCCTCCTTCTCAGAGAGCCCCTCCCCTTGGCCCTTGTAAATGCCCACGTTGGAATGTCGACCAGTTTCCAGAGCAGAGATCTGCACACAGGCCTGCAGGCTGGGGCGGCCTGGGCGGGGGTTCCCATGACTTGCAATCGACAAACCCCTTCCCAGAGGAGGGTCTCTGATTCATCCCGTGTCTCCAGTCCCCGCCCCAGGCGCCCTCGCCCCCACCCCAGTTATTTTAATAGAATATGGTAAAAGGCATCCCTGCCCCTCACCCTCAAGTCCTGCAATGAAGCTCATTTTAGAAATCCTGAAAAGTTGGCGGTGCCGTAGCCTCACACGGGCGCGGCGAGGAGGGTGCCCTGGTTCTCTCCCGGTCCGCACCTTCATTCAGCCTCTGCGTGCACGCGCGCAAACCCTGGTCTCCAAGGCCTTCTATCAGACGCGCAAGGGAGATTACACGTTACACAGTGCACGGTGGAAGTTAGCCGGCCCTACCGCCTCGCCGCGCTCTGCGTTTCCTCCCCAGAGGCAACCATTACTACTAGTTTCTTGTGGTCATTTTAGAGATATTTTATGACACACATATAAACACATATATTAAACTACCTTTTTTTAAACCAAGTGGAATTGTGCTACACGCAAGCCTCTGCGTTTGGGAGAAGGGTGAACAAATCTTTTTTGAATTCATTTATGGTTCATGCTAAACTTTGTCCCAATTATATACCATGTATTACTATCATTTAAAAAAACTATTCAAATTTTTTTACTGCGATATCTATATCTATGTATGCCTCCCACCTTAAAAAAAATAAGGAAATAAAACATGAATCCTGTTATCTCGCAGGCTCTCTCTTACTCCTTCCTGCTCCCAGTCCCCGTCCACCCCAAGAGCGAACCGCAATCTTGAATGTTGTCTTAATCATTCTTGTGCTTTATTTTATAATTTTAGCAAATGGGTCTGCATCCCTAAACAACACATATGCCTGTTGTAATTTTTACCGAAATGAAATAAAACTATATTCAACGGGTGAGAAATCCCGTTGCCACACACATGGTATCAGGGGTATTACTTTTACCGGTCCGATGGCGTGAAATGTCTTCTCATTGCCTGACTCCTGAGAGCTCGTGTACCTTACTCATATTTTTGGCCATATATATTTCCTTTTCTGCACGCGCCCCAACATCTCAGTGCTGTTTTTGGAGAAGAACCCATCCTTTCCCCGTGGATGTGCGTGCAGTGCCGGCTTTGACAGAGGTCAAGTTTGATGGACACGAGGCTCTGTTTGGGGGCTTTCTGCTATGTTGTGTGGGTATAATATTTCATATCTGCTCCTGTACCACTGTCTTCATTATTACCTCTTTAGAGTAAGGACGATTCCCCCACCCCTCCCCCCACTGGGATTTCGAACGGAATTGCTTTGAACCTGTAGATTAACTGGGAGAGAACTGAGATTTTTGTACACTTCTACCCAAGAACACGGTTGGCCTTTCCATGTCCTTCGGTCTCCGAAAAAATGTTTTTCAACATTTTGCAATTTTTCGCTTCACTCTATAGCTTGTTCCATTGCTGCGTAGACGGGCTGTCATTTATCTTACAGGGCTTCCGATGGTGCCTTTCAGGATATCTGTGGCCTTTCTGCTTTACGGCAGTGCTTCGGGGCGTCTCCCTGGGCTTACTCATTTGGGCACAACTGTAAATATAACTGTAGGACAAAGTCCTAGGAGAAAGACGGCCATGTCTAAGGGCGTTTGCGTCCTCCGGTGAGCAGACAGACTTGCGACAGGCTGTGCGGAGCCTTCGCTCTCCACGTCGTCTGCAGCCAGGCTTCCCTTCCTTGTCTTCTTCCCCTCCCCGGACACGTTGCCCGGGCCTTCTGCTGGAAACTCTCTCCTTCGTTTCTGCGGCTCTGCATAAAAGACTAAAAACTCTTCGCCGTAGTCATTCATTCATGTGTTTACTTGTTCATTTGCTCGTTCGTTTCCTAGTCAAGTGCTTACAATTGTGCGGTCCACCAGGGGGCCCTCCCATTTTATTTTCTGAGCGAAACGTCGCCTAATCGTCCCTTCTGTGCCTTCTCTGTCTAACTGAAAGCACTGAGAAGGAATCTCCAAAACAGGGGTGTAAACATCGAGAGACGGAGAAACTGAGGCACGCGGCAGGAAATGGCTTGATTAGAGTCAGAAAGCACATCAATGGGAAAAATCAGAGACAGTAGATATAGTTCCCTCTTCTCGACTGCCTGTCTTCGTGTCAAGTTTGCAGAGGGGCTTCCACGGAAAGGCGCCTCCTGCTCGGACAGGGGTCTTCTCCAGGCATGAGGAGCGGAAGGCAGCAGATCGGCTCGTTCTGTCCTTGCCGCTGCCAGCGGCGACCCCCACCTGCCCAGAGCCTTCTCGTCCACGGGCACCGCCATCCAGGAGCAACGAGCGTGGGCCAGCAGCCAGGAGGCCGGGTCTGGCTGCCAAGTTTCCACCCCAGCTCCTTCTCCACATGTCCACAGAGACTCTCCCACCCCCACTCCTTGGCAGCGGGACCCTGCCATCTGAGCCTGCCTGTGGCTACCCTTTGGAATGGAATTCAAAAGTCTGCAATACCGGTCTCTGCCTTCGTGGGACGACTGGGCAGCCTGGCCCAAAATAGCCGGAGGAGGCAGAACATTAGGGCCACGGTGGGAAAAATCACAGTGCCGCTAAATGACAGGCTGTGCTTATCTGGAACCAGGCGTCTTACAGACTTTAACCGAGGTCACGTGGTTTTCCGCAACGACGAGAAAACAGGCATCGTGGGGAGCGGTGACATGCTCAGGGAGCGAGAAGGAACTGGCACACCTGGGAGGACACGCAATGTGCCGCCTCCTGGGCATCACCCCCAGAGCGTGTCTCCCCCTGAGCCTCTGGGCTCGGCATCCCACCAGCTGCCCTTGTGTGAGAGTCTGAGAAGACTGATCCACTTGGGAATCTTCGGGAAGCCTTGGAGGGTTGGCCCAGACGTCCTTTGTGTAGGAGGTGTGAGCTCCTAGGGAATTTCAGGGCAGGGCTGGGCTTCTGGGAGCCCAAGAGAGAGCCTTCGGGGTGGGGGCCTCATCTGGTTGGCCCTGGCCTCTGACCCGTCACAGGGCTGATGAACTCTCCCCCAGGCACTACTGCTGGCTCTGGGTTCTGATTTGTTAATGCTGGTGGTTGGGGGAGGGGGTTGTTTTGCTTTTTGGGAGTTTTTTTTTTTTCCCCAGGACTCCTGTCCTCGTGCGGTGAGGACTCTGTCCAACGAGATGATATTTGCTGAACTGGGAAGTTTCCGCCCTTGGCTGCGTGGGGGAGGCTTGATGGCGGCCGCAGAAGAGAGAGGAGCCGTCCACGAGCCAAACTTCCCATCCTTCTCCCTCGAAATGTGAAAGCGGTAAATGAAGTTGATGACAGAGCGCACTGGGGACCTGGCCAGGCCTGCGTTTCGGTGACATATTTCATTTCCTTTCCTGAAGGCTGACTCGCATTGTTCGGGAGCCTGGCCTTGGGGACTCTTCGCCCATTTGCCTTTTGGCTCAAGCCGTGGGCTGGGGTGACACTGCCCGAGCTGTACGCGGACCTCAGTGCCCGTTCTCCAGAGCTTCCCACCCTCTGAGCCTGTCTCACATGAGCGCCTTGGGAAACCCTGGCTCTTTTTGCTACATTTAATACACTCCCCTCCCCCATTTCTGATTCAAGGAAAATGAGTAATCCCTTTTCTCGTCTCTTGGGAGATGTGGGGGCCCAACCCAGGAGGAAAGATGGGAAAAGACTGCACTTGCGATCGTAACGGTGGCTGTGCTCATCCTAGCACTTCCAACGTGCCCCGTCGACCCTTGACGGACTGCGCGAGAGACCGCAGCCTCGTGATCCCTTACCCCAAACCCCCGCGTACAAAAAGCTCTCGCAACTCAGTTTCTCCCTAAATCCGCACACACGAGTTTGACAGAACAATGTGACGCGAACAGCGAGACGACGGGTGGCCTTCGCGTGTCCCGCCGCGGGCCGCGGACGGCGCAGGTGTCTGGTGACGGGGCGGCGTGCTCTACGTGTGATTTGCATCTCGCTCCGAACACATCTGGTCCCACGTGGTCCAGATCAGAGAGCCGTGGCCCTCTCTCTGCTTTACAGGTTAGGGAACCGTCAGGCCCGCCGGGGCTGGGCAGCAGCCTGGAGCCGAGGACTTGCAGCCGCCCGGTGGAAGGGGCCGTCCGCGGAGGGAGGAGATGGTCATTATCGGCTGCATTTCCAGGGCTCTGCTCCGTCCTGGGCCTCCCAGCTCCTCACTGCCTTCTAGTTCTGACGGGGTGGCGGGAGGGAGCAAACTCGCCATCTCTACATCGTTTCTCTTCCAGGCCGTGTGCCCAGCTTCGTGTGCACCGGACTTCGGCATCGGTCCCAGTTCCCCAGACCCTCAGACGTCCTGGACGAAAGTCCCCCGGGGGCCGCGTGACGATGTAGCCGACTTGCGTCCCTGCTTCTCCTGTTTGGTGACCTCGGTCTCCTGCCGCAAAGGCCGTCTGAGGACAGAACCCTGCGGGAAGGTCAGTCCCAGAGCTGGGCCTGGGTCCGGTTGCCGGGAAGGTCCTCGCGTCATGCACAGGAACAGAGACATTGAGCTTATCTCTGGGTTTTCCTGTGTAAGTCTGGCCAAGCCTCAGGCACGTGCCAGAGGCCGTGAGCAGCTCCCGAGCCTTCCAGCGTCAGCTGAAACAGCCTCTCCGCTGGGGACGCGGTTACTGCACCTTGCCAGAGCGCCTGCGAACTCTCCTGGGGCCACTCGGGACCTTTGCTCGCACAGTGCGGGGTGGCGGCTGGGTCTCCGCGGAGACACCCCCCAGAGCCACCCTCTCCTTTCGTCCCGCGCTCTCGGCCTGCCCCGGCGTGCCTGGTGGGTGCCCGGCGTGCCTGGTGGGTGCCCTGGCGTGCCTGGTGGGTGCCCGGCGTGCCTGGTGGGTGCCCGGCGAGCATACGCCCTGCTCCCCTTTGATTCCTCAGACACATGGGGAGCAGAGGCGGGAAGAAAATTCCGAGGCAAGGCTTGGCCCCAAGCTCCCCAAACCAGCAACCCAGCCTCTACGTCCTCTGTCCAGGAGTAGCCAGAGTGAGGGGGCTTGACGGAGGGATAAGGACAGGAGGAGGGCAGAAGGAGGGCAGGCTGATGTCCGAGTGGCTTGGGACATGGGGGCGGGGTTCCGGAAAGAAAGGCACAGAAAAGAAAGCCTTCATCATCACGCAGAGTTTGCTCCTCCGGCCAGATTGCTCCTTCCTTTCTCGTGATATGATAAGGTTCCAGAACAAGCCGGTCTGGCTCAGAGTGTGGGGACCAGCCTGGGGCTGCTCATCGGGTGTGAGCGGGGGCCAAGGGACTCGTTTAGAAAGAACTTTCGTGTAAGATGGAGAAAATGCCCCATTCCCAGAACAAGGAATGAGACAGACAAGGGCCGAAGTCCCTGCTGGCCCCACCTTCTCACTGTCCCCTGGAAAATCTTCCCCAAACAGAGGTTCCCAGCCTTTGGCTCACGAAGCTGTCTAAGAATCTGACCAAAGCGAGAGACCATCACTGCCCCAAATGCACATGCGCACGCACGTGGGCACACGATTTCTCATTCTGGTTTGGGGGTTCACAGATTTCCCCAAACCCGTCCGAGGTCCCCAGACCCTAGGTGGAGATCCTGATGGATGTCTCAAGTCTGCCACCATCTGGGGACTTGCTCCTACGAAGTTGGCTACAGGTGCCCTTCTGCCCTTTAAATCCCATCCCCCCCCACCAAGCAACTTGGGGTTCCCAAGGCTCCTCCTCGTCCTGGGCTCTCAGCCGCCCCCACCTCTGGGCAGACTTCCAGACATTCGGAGCGGCCACCCTGGTCCCAGCCTGGGCCGGCCCCCGGGGTGGCCGGGGGGAGGGCAGCGCTGGCCTCCCCTGCCCGCGGGCACACACACAGTTAATCCTCAGCGGCTGCTGTTTGGATAAAAATGTGCTGGGAGCATTCGAGGGAGGCTCGCGGCCGCTCACATCTGGCTGGGGTTCGCGCTCTGCGCTCGGTCCCTCTTTCCTCGGCCTTCCCTTACTTTGGAGAAACCGCGTTTCCGCTTCTGGCCAGAGAGACCTCGGAGCCGAGGAGATCAAGGTGCCCGGAAGGGACCGGCCGCTGCCCACGCCGGCCGCCCCCCTCTGCACCGCCTTCCCGGAGGACTTTCTCGGTCTTCCCCGCTCTCTCCTCCGACAAGTCTCTCCTTCCCCCGACCTGGCCCGGAGGACGCCCCGCTGCCGGGAGATGCTCTAAGAGGCGGTGCAGGGAGAGCCCGGAGGCCGTGGGGAGGACGCCGGCTGGAGGTAGGTGGCCGGGCGGTGACACAGCCGCCGGGCGGGCGGGACCCAGCGGTGTCCTGGCTCCGTCCCGTGCACGGTGGAGCCAGCGGACACCTTAGCTGCCACCGGGCGGGGCGGGGAGCCAGGGGGAGGGGCCCGGGCGGCGGTTGTGGGAAGGGGCAGAGGAGCAGCGGAGGGGCCAAGGTGCCCATCCCTGCGACCTCCTTCTCCAGCGGAGGCGCCAGGGAGGCCGGTCCCCGACGCCCCTGTGACCTGGGAGCGGGGGTCAGGAACGGCTGGGCCTCCTCCCGTGTTTCGTGCGGTGCTGACCTTGCTCCACTCTTTCCTGGTGCTTTTCTGAGGGGGGGAAGGAAAAGTCCCCTCTGTACCTCTGGGGAGCCCCCACCCCGATACCGCCCGGACCACCTGCGAGCCAGGTCCGTCCAGGCCCCTGTGGCCGGCTTGGCCCCCCGCACGGAACAGGAAATGCTGACTTGGGCCCTGGTATCTAATGGCCTTGGTGTTCCTGAAGGGGATCCGGCCTGGATAAGGAAGAAAATGACCCTTTCCTGGGGACCCTCCTAGTGGCCCACACTGCTGAGAGTGACCCTCTGGTCTGGGGCCGAGCCCCTGGACTGCCCACGCCTCTCTGTGTGGACACCCCACATACCACCCAGCTCTTCCAGGCATGTCCACGTCGTGGGTATGTCCCCCGCCTGTCCTGGTGACCTATACCGTGTTCGCCATGCCAGCCCCCAGGCAACTCCTGCCATGGGCCCTCCCAGGCCCTCGGGGTACTCTGGAAGAGACAGAGAGAGCCGCCCCCTGGGACTTGCTCTATATCACTCAGTGTCTGAGGGTGGAGCCCCCTCCTTCCAGGCTCTGAACATGAGGAAAATCCTGAGTAAGGGAGTTTTCTCAACTGCCAGCTACATCCTGGGTCCCCGGGGGGAGGATGTGAGGTCCTCAGAGGCTGCTGGCCTTCGCTTTTTATAGTGCGGGAAAGCTCACAGCCGGCCCCATGTGCAAGGTCACAAACAGATGCGCTCGACCACTGTGCTATGGGGAGGCTTGCTGTGGCCAGGACGCTCATTCTTTCTGACGCCTGCTCAATGCTCCCGCAGACGAGAGAGGAGGGACACAGCACAGGTGAAGGGACATGGGGGGGGCACAAGGTTGAGTGGTCTCCCCCACTCTGCCTCTTGACCTGAGAGCTGAGTGGCACCTAGCCACGGATGTGTGTGCGTGCGTGTCTGTGTGCGCACGTACGTGTGTGCGTGCGCGCACGTTACATGCACGACCAGCCCCAACCAAAACATTATTTCTCGACAATTCTATCAATGGCACTTTCAGCCCTTAAAAGCTTGGAGAGGGTCAGAGGCAGTAGATGGAGGACCTGAGACTCAGCCCTGCGTCTCTGTGCCCAGAGAGGGGATGTGCCTCGCTCGAGAACGCACAGCTCTCCACACTGAGGCCGGAGCCGCGAGTTTCTCACGTTCCCACGTTTTCACTTCCCAGTTGCCCACAGGGAAAGGCCATGTTCTGTTCCCCAGGGATGTCCGCCCTCCGCTCCTGCCTCTTTCTCCTCCTCCCCCCATCTCAGTCTCTGCGATGCAAGGAAGGTGCTCGCGAGCATCAGGCCAGGGGCACGGAGACCCCCAGCAGGTCCTGGGGGGCCCCGTTCGCCAGAGGGCCGGTGAGACACGGGTGGGGGCTGAGAAGGCCGACGTGGCCCCAAGGCCGACGTGGCACGGGCGCCTCGCTTCCGGGACAGAAGCTGCCTATGCAGGACACCCAGCACAGCGTGAATTTTTGGGACATGCTTCTTTCTCTTGTTCTTCCTGGTGCCTCTCGCCCTCGGCCCCCCCAGCCGTAATTAGCATGACTCACAAACCAAATATTCTGGCATTGAACTTCACCCATCAAAACAAAGATGAAAAGAATTTCGTAGATACAGTTGTGCTGCTGGGCGTCTTCCCTTGAACATGAAGTTGCCACTGCACTTCTGTCTTCCAGGGCTGGCCCCTTCTGCATGTCTCTGGTCCTAGAGCTGGGGGCGGCCGAGGAGCCTTGGGGGAGGGGTGGGGATGACGACTCAGGAAGAATAGAAAGGTCCCAGGTCCCTAGCTCTGCTGACTGACTGCCTGGGGCGACTCTGCCTGCCATCCACCCGAGAAAGAAGCCGGCCTTTCGGCAGCAGCCTCATTGCCCCGCCCTGGGAACCCAGAGACATTTCATTGGGGGTGATGGCCTTCCGGGGGGCTGCACCTTGGTGGCTTAACCACTGTGTGGGCCGAGGGTTATTATATTTTTCCTGTTTCTACCGGCTGAGATCGACTTAAAGTCGAATGAGACAAGGCGGCTCCCTGGACAAGATCCCCGGGCATCTCCCTGACCCCTCCACAGCGAGGAACCCTCTGCCCACTTAGAGACCCACTGAAGCCTGTACAAAGTGCTTCCTTTCACAGTGCGGCCCAGAGAGCGGGTCCCATGAGGCCCGGGAGTGGGGATTCCCGGGGTCCTGCCCAGGGCTCTGTGCTGGGGTCCACAGATGTGCAGAAGTGGGGAGCACTGGTTCCTTCTCTCCTCCCCGAGCCTCACAGCGAAACTCCTGTGGATGCAGCCCGTGCCCTCTGACCCTCGTCTTCCTGCCTCTCGGGGACGGGCTCGGTGATGTGAGCAGGAGCGTGGGCCTTCGAGCCCTGTGCAGGACATTTCATCTGTGGGTCCTCAACGAGGCCACAGCTGAGAGGCACCTGTGACATGGGAGACGTGTGGCTCCCGGCACCCTGCTACGCGTCTCAGTCTTACCTGTGCTCGCCTTCCAGACCTGGGCTCAAGTCAGGGTGGCTGTGGGCAAGGGCACTGGACACTGGAGGCCCCCAGGAGTGTCCGTGGCCTGCCTTGGGGGCCCCTGGAATCAACCCCTTCTCCAGTTGTGGACGGGACTGGCACAGTCCTACTGAGGCGTCTGCCCTGTCCGGGACGGCTGTCGGGACGGCTGTGGGCCGGGCTGGGCTGGTGTCTGACCATCTCTCTGGCTCGTGCAGGAATTTTCCTTGAAACCAGACAGCCGAGCAGGAGGCTGCAGGCAGGGAAGACGGGAAGACAGGCAGACAGGCGGGTGGGCAGCGGGGGAGGTGGGGGCATGGCGAAAGCAGGTTCTCGGGGCCTCGTGCTGGGTCCAGTGATGCTGCCGGCCACTGGTAAAGCCACACTTGGTGGAATGTCCCAAAGCCTTCTTCTTGGGTTGCACTCCTACCTCAAGTGGGGACACCTGGTTACCAGTCACCCCCTGCCCTGGGAAGCCGTCAGCCCTGGTGGACTTGCAGGCGGTGCGGGCGGGAAGTCAGGCGGGGTTGGGCCCTGTGAACCTGCTCTGCGGGCTTCTGGGGCTGTCAGAGTTGGGGACTGGGCTATGGTTGGAAATGTGAGGGCCCTTTCTCTTTGTGAAGAGTCTCAAGTGGGTTCTGGTGAGGGAGGGGTGGGTCTGGGCGGGTTTGGGGGTGGCCTGAACTCCCCTCCCCCAGGAAGGTGCAGCTGTGAGAGCAGGACCCCCCATTCTGCAAGTTGGCGTAGGTCCTGGCTGCAGGAGACTGAGGAAGACACTTGCGGGCCGGGCAGAGCCAGGCCGGGCCGCTGGGGAGATGGGCCGGGGTCTGGCGCTTGTCCTCTGCCTTTCTGTCCCTTCTGTCCTCCCCTCCCGTGTTCTCCTGCAGGGCCCCCTCCAGGGGGTGCATCTAAGCAGACCCCCAGGCCGTGTCCCCACTGGCTTACCCAGCAGAGGGCGCTGCCACCGTCGCACCATGCGGACGACCCCCCCTTCCTTCAGAGTTCACTAATTTAGGTTTCTCTGCACCCCGCAAAAGCAGTATCCCCCAAAACGCACATTCAGTAGCCACACCGCCCAAGCCCTTTACATTTTGTGGTGTGAGGGGGTGTTTGTATGAGGTGCGCCTCAATCCAAAGGAATTAAGCTCCAGTGGTGGATTTTAAGATGCAGTCAGCCTGGCCCCTCTGGAAAGCTGTTAGCTTCTTGCTTCAATGAGGACAGTTCCCATGGATCCCCAGTGCCCCAGGCCATGCCTGGGAGAGAGTCGGCACTCAGTAACCTGTTGAATGAATGGATGGATGGATGGATGGATGAATAAATGAATGAAAAGATGAATGAATGAATGCATGCAAGGACCTAGCTGGTGGGTGAGTCCCTCAGAGCCGAATGCTGCGGCTGCTCTTCCAGGTACAATCAGGTAGGCTAGGCAGGTGGACGCCCAGCGGCCAGGAGGGCCCGCTGGACCGCGGGCTGGCTGGGTGAGCCTGTCCTCGCTGCCAGTTTTCTGGAACCCCTTGAGGTGAAGTAGACGACACTTTGCTGTCCACCACTCCTGGGTCTCACTGAGCTCCAGCCCCCACACCCCCACCACTGTGGGGCTTGGGGTCGGGGCCCCTTCACTCGAAGCTCGTTTGCTCATCAGAGAAGCTGAGACAGAGCTCAAGCTCAATAGGGAACGCAGAGCCAGAGGTTCATTAGAAGGAGCCTCTGACACACGGTGGCACTGCCCCCGGGCTGTAACATGCAGCCATTATGCAGAAGTCCTGGTGACGGGGTCAAGGCTTTGGGTCCTGACCTTGTTTCATGGCCGCAGGCAGCCTCCTCCAGCAGCGAGCGCCACTGGCGAGCGGTGTGTCAGAGACAGGACAAACGCCCCTCCTTCTAGAAAACATGCTCTCTCTGGATGGCCAGGTTCTAGTCTAGGCTAGGTGGCCTTCCCCGGCCTAAGTGGCGTCCACAGCGACGCCAGGGCTTCCGCTGCCCCGGGCCTATCTTCCTGTTCCGTGTGTCTCTAGAACCCAGCCTTCCGCTCAGTCCATAGTAGACACTCAATAAACACTCGTGAAAGAATGTGGGACGTCAGCACTCGGTGAATTTATGTTCTATACGGTTCCATTTGAGCCACAGATTTGTCACAGCGCCCCCGAAGCCCCTCCTCCCTTCTGCTTTTCTATGCGTGAAGTCCAATTGCCTGGAATAAACAAAATGCTCCCTCGGTCCCAGGGTGGGGCTTACTTGTCATTTTTTTCGAAGTGGAAAATAATGTGTATTTAATGGGAAAAAATGTGTGGCTGTTATGGGGCCAAAACCCCAGAGAAGCCCAAATGAGAAAATGGCAAACACCCATGTTCTCATTACCCAGAGATAACGCCTATTAGCAGCCAGATGGGTGGCCTCCTGGCTTGCGGTGGTTGAGAGGGAGAGAGAGAGAGAGAGAGACAGAGAAGAGAGAGAGAGGAGAGAGAGAGAGAGAGAGAGAGAAGGTGTGTGTGTGTGTGTGTGTGGGTGTGTGTGCAAAATCCGTGCGTGTGTGGTGTGTGTGGTGTGCGTGGTGTGTGGGCGGTGGTGTGTGGTGGTGGGTGTCCGCAGGTGTGTGGTGTGGGTGTGCGGTGGGTGTGTGCGGGGTGGTGTGTGTGTGGTGTGTGTGGTGTGTGGGGGGTGTGTAGGTCCGTGTGTGTGTGGGTCCGTGTGTGGGTAGGTCCGTAGGTGGTAAAATAACGGCAGGTGTGTGTGTGTGTGTGGTGTGTGGTCCGTGTGTGTGGTGGGTGTGTGTCCGTGCAGGTGTGTGGTGGTGGTGATTACGTATGACGCAGAGATGTGTGTGTTTGCAATCTGCATTTCTGCCCTGACTGCTGTCTGGTCTCTGTGGGTATGGTCGCTGGTCGGTAGATAGGTCGTTTGAGGTCCTTGCTGCTGAGATCTGACCTCTGTCTGCAGAAAGTACATTGATGACCAATATTATGTTCTCCCATCCCACCTCACCCCCTCTATATTAGGCTGCAGAACCAGCCCCGGACAATCGCGAGAGCGTTTGCATCTGCCACCCTGATGTGCCACCCGGGTTTTCCAGTTTTCCATCGTAGGGATGCACCCCAATTTGTTTGGCCCAGCTGTTTCCGGAGGGTGTTTAGGTGCTCTGTAACGCTGGCTCACGGGGGCAGTGGGTGGTAACCACGGCACTGGATTTTCCGAGTGTAGGTAGGAGGAGTGTTTGAGGAAAAGACAGCTGGGCGGCCGCTTCAGGGTCCCTCTGCCCTCTCCCGCGCCCCCATGCCACCCCCACCCTGAGCTAGAGAGGGACTGAGACACGCTGGCTTGAGGCCGTAGCAACAAGTGTGGGGTCCCGAGTCCTCACCTCTCGGATGGCGGCTCTGCCCCTCGGGGACGGCTGAGAGGTGAGTGGGGGGCAGGCGCCAGGCCCTGGAGGCGCGTGGGAAGGGAGGCCCGGCTGGTGTTTACAGGGGATTCCTGGGCTGGAGGGGAAGCCGACGCTCACAGAGCAGCCTGAACTGGGCGCTGGGGAGGAAGCTTCCTGGGACGCGTGGAAGGAGGTGGCGGGAGGAAGACAGGACGAGCCCCTGGGGCTTGCGCTGGGGACTTCGAGGGGCTCCGGGTGGCCGGAGTGAAAAACACATGCTCAGGGGTGGGGACGACGGGGCCAGACATGAGGCAGGACCCAGATGGCGATGCTCGGGGTTTAAACGTCTCTTCTGTTTCCTGGGAACCCCCAAGCCGAGGGTGGAGGTCAGGTTGCAGTGTTGGAGGCTGCCCTGGTGACATGAGAGACGAGGGGACCGCCCAAGGGCTGAGAAGGGAGTGGGGACGTAGGCCGAGGGGGTGGAGAGGAGACCTTCCGGAGGGTTGGTGGCAAATTAGAGGTGACAGGTGCGTGAGGTCGGGGTCCGATGGCTCCTGGATTTCCGGCCCGGGCCCTGAGCTGTCGGCGGCAAGAGAGGCAGGTATGGTGGGGACAGTGAGTTAACTGGGGGTTCAAGGGCTTGTGACCGAGTGGAGCGGTGTTCAGGAGACGGTCGGGTACCGGCCCGAGCCCAGCACTGTCCCGTCGGACTCTCTGCAGGGGCGGGAATGTCTCCCGAGCCGTGCTGTCCCAGAGGGCGGCCACTCATCACACGCCCGTGTGCCCGAGAGCTGCATTGTTCGCTTTGCTCAATTGTAACAAATCTACCCAGCCCCGCAGGCCCGTGGCTGCTGTGCCAGAGAGCGCAGGCCTGGAGCGCAGCCACCAGGCGGGGTGGGGACGAAGGCCGCGGAGCTGTCCGTCAAAGCCATTGTGTATCAAATGACAGGCAGAAAGGGTGTTTGGCAAGAGGGGAGCCGAGAGCCGAGGACACAGCCTGGACAGCACCTGCCTCCAAGAGGGGATCAGGGAGGACAGATGCTGGGAACGGGGAGGCAGAGCTGGGCGGAGGAGGAGGCGGTCATCGCCGGCAGTCACCGCTCAGCGCTCACGGACGATGCGGGCACAATGCGCTGTGTATCGAGGGGCGTCTGCGGTCTCAGCCGGGGCAGTCTGCGGGGACTGGGCAGCAGGACTCACTGGATGCCGAGCTAAATTATATTCTTAGCCTAGAAGCCAGTAGGCATGGGACAAAGTTTTAATCTTCCGCCAAGCTTCCTCTGGAGATGCCGGGCAAATGCTAAGGTGACATCCAGGCCCTAGAAAACCCCAGACGTGTTAGTGCCGCTTGAGAAAGGGCTGATGTGGCAGGAACATGGGCCACGGGATTCCCAGGGTCTTTCCTCCCTCCGTCTGGGGAGTGGTCAGCCCCCGGGGGGGTGGCGGCTGCCAGGACGTGGGCCGGGCCACCTGCAGAGCGGGCTCACGGAGCAGCGGGTGCTGTCACTGTCCCTTCTCTCACACGGTTCTCGAAGCAGCAGCGAGCCGGTCGCCCGAGGGCCTGCAGCTGGGAGGTGATCCGAGGACAGTGCTCGTGTCAAAGAAATCTTTGTTTGAGCCGGACCAGGGCGAGTCATGGCAGCAGGGCTGGCCAGGTGCCCCTGGGACCGACGCCTGCCGCCCACGGGGCCCCCGTCTGCGGGGCCGGGGCAGAAACTCACGAGCCTTTACTTGCAGGGGGCAGCTAGTCGGAGGGGAATGGAGATGTTTGGGGATGAGGGGCCATTCCTGGCCTCTCTGTCCTTCATTGTTTTGTCCCAGGCCAGGCCTCACTTCTGCATCAGCAGAAGGCTCCCCCTCCGTCCCCGGCCATGGGCATTGTAGGTAACCAAACAAACCCCCAAAGCTTAGAAAGCAAACCCTCCTCCTCTGAGCGAGAGAGCAGCCTCTGGAAGAAGGAGGAGGGGGAGACTGGGCGCATGAGATGGCGCCACAGCACCCACGTCTCCTTGAACGAGGAATCCCATCCGCCCACTGCCGCTTCTCCTGCAAGGCCGGGGTCGGGGGGAGTGGGGCCGGTCCCCGACCAGCTGGGGCTGCCCAGTCGCAGAAGGCGGTGGGGGCGGGGGGGTGAGACGCAGGCTCTTGGGACTGGTGAACAAACGCCATGTGTCAGCGGGAGGGCCCTCTGCCCGCCTCCTGCCCATGGCCAGGGGAGCTGGGACAGTGGAAGATCCGTGCACTCAACGGCTTCTGAGGGAAGAAAACCGGATGCCACCTGTTATGCAATCCTGACGGTCATCGACGGTCATCGAGTCCAGAGGGACACCCCACCACGGCACCTTCTCCGTCCTGGGCACCCCAGGATCTGATTCCAGGAGATTCCGGCAGCGGGGATTCTGGCCAACGTGGAGGTCGAGAGGGGCAGCCTCAGGCCTGCATTCCTGGGCAGGGGCGGGTGGCAGGAGCCGGCGCGGGGACAGCCTGGTGGCTGCTGAGGGATGGCCGATGCCACGTTGAAACGCGGACGGACTGGATGCTTCGCTCGATTGCGTTCTTGGCTTAGAAGACATTAGGACAAGGTCCCGCCTTAAGCCAGACTTCCTTGGGAGCTGCACGTAAAATTTGGGGTGGCCGTCCAGGCCCTCGAAAAGCCAGACACTTTCTACCCGTCTCGGGTGGGTCGAGGTGCGGGACGCGGCGAGCACTCCTGGAAAGCGTCGAACACAGGCCGGCGGTGAGCGGGAGAAGAGGCCTTCGGGAGATGTGACGGAGGGCTGGCGACCGGCTCAGCGCAGCGGGCGCAGGCAGGACGGAGGCCGAGGACCCCCAGATTCCTGGCCCGCTGTTCGCTTGTTTTTCCTACTTCCGCCCCCACTGGCTCTGCTTTAATAGAACAAAGCTGCCCAACGTGGCTCTCTGCAGTGATTAAACAGCCTGTTCTGTGCGGCCCGACACCGTAAGCTACCAAGCTACCGAGCGCCGGAGTGCGGCTGAGCGCGCATGAGGAACTGAACTTTGAATTTTACTGCGTTTTAGTTCGTTTGAAACGAAACAGCCACGTGTGGCTAGTGGTCCTTGCGCCGATCAGCACTGGGCCAGACGCTCATCCACTTACCGTGTGGATTCGACCCGAGCCATTCTGTCCCGAGCGACGGTTGGCTGCACGTCTGTCTCCTTCGCTGGAGCACCATCTTCTCGAGGGCAGGGAGTACGTTTCATTTACGGCCAGGTCACCTGCTCCCAAGGCTTTACACGATGCCGTGCAAAGCAAGGCCCTCGTAAGCCACACTGTGTGGAATTTTCTGCTGAGAGGGAATTCGTCCCACGCGGGCAGCTGGGGCTTGTCATCTAAACCTTTGCCAATCCAGAGGCATCCTAGGCTTCTCTCGTCAGAACAGCTGGTCACCCGATGAAGACGGAGGAAGAGAGAAAACCGTGTTTATGAGACGCTTTTGTCGGATGGCCCTGCGCTGGCTGTGGCTTCGAGGCAGAAGGCGAGCATGTGGTGCCTGAGCTTTGGGCGCTTCCTGTCAGAACGCAAGGGTGACAGCTGGGGGTGGGCGAGACCAAGCAATGATAGGACCAAATTTGAAACAGAGAGGCAGAAACTTGAACTTGCATATGAATGTTTTCTCCTTAAAGGATTCGCCCCAAGTCTATGCAGAATCCGAGAAGGGATAAAAATTACTAATGAAGACGCCTTCTCAGGCTCCCTGCCCTCCTCCGGATCCTGCGATTGGCTCAGTTCCCCTTTGGCCCTCCCTCCTGGAAAGGGGGTGGCTCCCTTGTCGGGGGAGGGTAAGCTGAGGCAGATGGGGAGAGTCGAGGGCGGGGGCTGCAGGTCTGAGAAGCTACATAAGAGAAAAAAGATGTCCACGGAATGGCCGTAGAGTCTGGCAAACGAATTTCTTCACAGGGTTTGGGAGAGGCAAGTCCAGAACTTGAGTCATGTTGGAATTGACCTCAGATGCCTTGACCACAAGGCAGCCCAGAGACTGGGCCGCGTGGGGCCAGATTCACGGGGCCACCGCTTGGACCTGCCTCTGCTGAGCACAGCACCTTCTCTGAGCCACCTTGCTGGGGGCGAAACCTCCGCCTGTGTAGGGGACGCCTGTCGCTGGACACTACCCAAGTGGTCGGGAGCCAAGTTTGGTTAGAGGTTTGGCAATGCTGTATTTGCCCAAAAGTGACTAAAATGATCATAATTTCATGACGCCGACTTTGCTGTGAGATTTGGTAAAACGGTTCTGAAGACATTTCTGAAGAAGAAAGATTTCAGTCTGGGTTTGTTCTGGATTCAAAGAGGAGGTTTCTGAGGACACCCATCAGCCCCGGCTGTCCTCCCTCCATCAGCCTGGCCCCTCCGACTCTGCTGGGGCGTCACCCCCAAGCCTGCTGCTTCCTGGTCCCCATCTCCTCTGATCAAGGTACAGAAAATCCCTTTTCCGTGCTAGAAAGAGACATAGCAACATGCAAAATCGTGCTTCCACTGGGGAGAGAGCACTGGTTCTGCACTGGGGGAATTTTGGCCTCCCGGGGGACATGTGGCGAACTCTGGAGACGTTTGTGGACGTCACGACCGGGTCCCGGGGCGTGCTGATGGCATCTCGTGCCTGGAGTCCAGGGATGCTGCTAAGCATCCTGCAGAGCACAGGACGGCCCCACAACAAAGGACGGGCCAGCCCCAAATGTCGGTGCCGCTGAGGCTGACGATCCCCTGGGATCAGGGAGCCGAGGGGGCTTTTCACTTCCTTTGGTCATTTTCTGACTTTTCTAAAATGAATAGATATACATAACTTTGGATTCAGAAAAAAAGACGTTTAAAGAAAGGAAAACCCCTTTTTCTTTCAAGTGATGCAGGCTTGGCCTTTAAAAGGGGAAAAAAAAGAGTAATTATTAAGGCGCCAAGGAAAAACAGGAAATACAGAAATAGGGAAATAAACGAATTCAGAGAATTCGATGTGACGAATACTCTTGAGTAGCAGTCAAGTTCGGGACGCTGCAGGACGCTTGGCCGGTCCAAGAGGAACGAGACGGTGTTCCAGGCCCAGAGGCGGTCACGGTGTGCCGTGCGGAATCTTACGGGCCAAGCAAGACTCTGCAGAAGACTCTTTTTTTTACCAGTTGAGGGCCTGGGAAGGCTTCGGGAGGAATCCGAGGCACTCGAAGACCAGATAAGGTGTCGATATCATCCAAGGGCAGACTGTTGCGTTCAGACCCTGCCCCTACTGCTTAAAAATTGGGCAATCTTGGGCTAAGTAACTTCTTTACGGCTCTGTTTCTTCATTTGTGAATCTGGTGTAATAATGAATGAATATTGTCTTCTTTAAGGAGTCACTGCTGGTTCATCAAGGTCTGTGACGGGGTAAAAGTTATTAACGAGGAAGGATTCTCAGACCAACCCTAACCCATGGGGCTGAGAGGCAGAAGTGAAACGGGGCATGGGTGCCCGGCACAGTGCCTCCTGCACTTCTGGCCGGGGGAGGAGGCGGCCAGCAGCTGGACCATGCCAGGTGTTTGGGGGCGTGGCTAGAACCTGCCACTCAAAGTGTGGTCTTCAGACCAGCAGCTTGGAGGGACCTGGGGGCTTTTAGAAAATTGAGATGCTCGAGACATTGTCCCAGGCCTGCCAAAGCAGAATCGGTGTTTTCACATGCTTCCCCAGGTGTGTGCATTAAAGCCTGAGAAGCGGGGAGCCGAACCCAGGAGGAGGGGTGCGGGGCAATGCAGCTAAAGCGGGGTGCAGACTGGGGAGGGTGGCGTATGCTCTGCCAAGGAGTGGAAAAATGGCAGGTATATAGATAGATACATTTTAATGTGTACATTATAAGGTAACATACACAAAGTCACACTTTCTTTGGCAAGCGGAGGGGGCTCGCAAAGATTTTGAGTGGGAGGTCGATCCGAGTCTCTGGGTGGGATGGGCGTCGGGGCCTGATGCTTGGTTGTAGAGGACTTGGAGGCGGGGCGGGGGGCAGCTAACTCACTGCAGTGGAGGGGGCGGGGTCAGGCAGAGACTTGCAGACCCCTCGAAGGTGCAGGGGACAGGGAAGGAGGACGCCCCTGGGGAGTCCAGCACATCGCTGAGGATCCATCCGAGAGCCTCGGTCCTGCCTTTCCCGTCCCCGGCTCTGGTCCTGGCTCTCTGCCTCCACCGTGTCCTCGGGACGTGGCACAGGGCACAGCCGAGGGGGCTGGCAGAGCCCTCTCTCCTCAGAGCCGTGACAGCGGAGCTAACATGCAGAGCAAGGAACAGAGCCCCAAGTCGCCCTGTGGAGAGGGTCACGCCCGGCCCGGCTCCAGGGCCTCTGAGCAAAGGGGCGTTTGAAGGAAGCCCACGTCTTCCCAGACGCGTGAACGGCGCGCTCATCGGGGTGGGTGATTACTGCCCACCGTCTCAGCCTTCTATTTCCCTACACATAAGACAGGAATTAAAGAAAAGATGGGGGACTTTGGCGCGTGTCCCCCTGCACGTGCTGTTTGCCTGTCACCGACGACCTGCCTACCCACCCCCATCACACACGCACACAACGCGGCCGTGAGGGGTGTGGTTCTTATTCCCACGGGGCCTCGGCTTTCTCACGGGGCGGCCGAGACGTCGATTTAGGTCCCATAGGTCCTCTGAGGTGTAAAGTGATGAACCAGGATGGGCGAGGTCTAACCGCAGTTAGTGGGGTGTCCTGCCTACTCAAGCCCCAGGCCTGACCCCCAGTGGGCTCACCGGGGACCCCCGTGGACAGTTCTTTCTGGAGGGTCACCATGGGACTGGCCTCATGAACGACGACCACCCTCAAGGCTGGGGCTGACACCCGCTCTAAATTACATGCTCAGGGACGCTCGCTGGCACGCCCCCTGGTGGCCAAAGAGCGACGTATCGCCGCCTGCCGACCCACTGGCCCCATAGTGCAGATGGGGGCAGAGTCACCGGACAGCGACCACCCAAACTCATTCAGGGTCTTGCTCATTGTCCTAATGAGGCCGGTGCATGGCCATCTGCAGAGTCCAGTGGCTGAGAGGTCCCTCCAGGAGAGGCTCGGTGGGCTCGGGCCGTGTTATGCCCAGTAGCACCAGGCTGGGTGCTCCCAGGCCCCCCAGCGGGCCGAGGCTGCAGAGGCAGGTTGCATGTGCACACGAGAGTGTGTGAGAGTGTGAGTATAATTTTACGAGTGTGTGGAAAGCGTGTATGTTGAATCGGGCTGCATGTCTGAGTGTGAGCACGTGTGTGTGCATGTGAATTATGTGAGTGTGTATGGGAGTATATGTGAGTGTGCATGTGAGTGTGGATATGTGTGTGTATATAAATAAGTGTATCGAGAGTGTTGAGTGTGTGAATGAGTTGACTGTGTATGGGAGTGTACTTGAGCACGGGTGTGCGAGTGTGTCAAGGGTGTGCGCATGCGAGTGAGTATGTAAGAGTGCGTGTGCATGTGAGTGTGCAATGCACGTGTGTGCTGAGGCTTGTGAGTACAGTGAGTGTGTTAAGATTGCACAAGTGTGTGCAGCGCACAAGTATGAGTGTGGGAGTGTGTGTGCGTGACTATGCGCGTATTCGTGGGTGAGTGTGAGAGCGTGTGTGTGGGCCGCCCTCCCGGCAGGGGAGCTGGCCGAGGCGCTCCCTGGTGTCGTGCGTCTGGTGAACCCCGAGCTTCCGGCCGTCTCTCAGCCGGGCTGCTGCCCACCCCGTTCTTCCCCGTGCGTCTCTCCCAGCAGGGCGCAGCAGGAAGATGGGCTCCGGGGCACTGGGACTCACGCTGGCGTGCTGCCTGCTGCTGACCTTCGCCTGTGGCCCGGTGCTGGGCCGAGTGCCGCGTGACCAGCAAGAACAGCAGGAACAGCCGGAGGGGACCGAGGAGCCGCTGCTGGACCACACTGAGAGGTGAGGCAGTGGCGGTGTGGATGTGGGAGCTGTGGCTGGGCCGGCCGAGTCTGGGGTCTGGGCACCCAGGGGCCAGTTCGCCACTGGACGCGAAGGGGCAGTAGCGAGGCTGAGATGCTGTCCTCGGGGAGGCCGGTCCCGGGGGACAGACTGGCCTTTCTTTTCTCAGTGACGCAGGCACCTTATCTGAAACCGAGGACAGCAACCCAGCTCCATTCCAAGCCGAAAGGAATGTGAATCTGCGGGGGGTTTGGCGGCCACGTCCTTAGCTAACGCGCACAGCGCCACCCCGGCCCGGCCCTCAGCTCCTCTCCACCCTCGCTTTGTCCTTCGAGATCTTCTGGGGTCCCAGGAAGTAGGAGGCAGGGACGATGGTCCCCACGACCATCTGATCAAGTGGCAAGCTGGGGGAGGATTGCTGAGGACGGCTGGGGAAGTGGCGGCTGTCCTCGAGAAGTTATGGGCTGCTTCGGAGAGGCACTGTCCCCATATACGTGGCCTCCGGTGGCATATAGACTTCAGGCTATTCGGGAGATTTCATAGGGAGACACAGTGTGCTTAGGATCTCGCGTGAAACGGTCATTCGTCACACGTGCGGTCCCAGATGCCTTGGCGATGGCTTTCGGTCTGTCCTTTGTTTTGAGCCCTGGGCTGCCTTGTTGCCGAAGCTTCCGGCTGTCTTCAGAGAGCAGAGGAGTTGCACAGGATTTAGGGCAAAGCAACCCCTCCTCCCTCCGCACCCCTCCTCATCCTTCTTCCCATTCAATAGACATTGATTGAGTCCCTGCTATTGGTCCAGCCATCTGCTAGGCATCGGGGACACACACATGAACGACACGGTCCGTGGCCTCCAGGAACACTGAGGCTGTGGGGGACAGATGCACATGACCCAATCCAGTGACTGGTGGTGGGCTGGGGGCGGGGGCTGCGGAAGACGATGCAGAGGAGCGACTGGCTCTTGAAGGACCCCTGGGAGCCCCCCAGATGCAGGAGGAGGAGAAGGCCGCCCTGCATGCGAAGGCGTGGCCACACTGGTACCTGGCAGCGCCAGGGCTGCTGGGATTGAGGTAGAGGGAGCTGGTTCCGGAGGGTGGAGATTTCGAGGGGTCTGTCCTGAACGTTACCCTACAAGGGGGTCATGGAGAAGTTTAAATTCCACCCGAGTTCTAGAAAGAGCAGTGGAGGGAGGCAGAGGCTGCATCGGCACGGGGAGGGATGCATTCCAGGAGAGTGGCCACAAAGGTGACAGTTTGCAGAGGTGAGGTGGGCTTCTCACTCCTCAGGCGTCTGTAATCCTCGGAAAGTAGCGGTGAGGCCAAAGAAGCATCTAGAATGAGGCTGGGTGACCGACGATGCTAGGAAGAGGGTTTGGAAAGAGAAGATTCTAGGGCGAAGCAACACTGACTGGCCATCAGTTTCAAACGCCTCGCATTGTGGGTCTGCTTGAGTCTCTAGGTGGAGACTTCTGGCAAGAGCTGGGGGCAGGGGTCCATGAGGGGGTCCAGGGCTTGTGGGCGGCTGAATTTAGGGCATACAGATCCATTTCCAGGCTGTCTGGGGTTTGCAACTGGGAGTGGAGTTAGAGAAGGAGCTGGCCGAGAAGGACTGTGCCACCTCTGAGATGGGCCTGTCACAGCCCTAGAGCTTGGGCGCAAAGGGCGGGAAAGCCAGAGGGTACGGTGCAGTGCAGCCCGATGCCACAAGGTGGCAGCACGGGCCTGTCGCCGCCCACCCCGCCCAGGAGCTGGTCTTCAAAGGTCCGGTTGTAAATACCTGTCTCTGGCAGCTGCAGCTCAAAGGAACCCCAAGATCTAGTCGAGGTGTCTCATCTGCAGTGATTCTTCTAGAATCACAGATGCGCGAAGGGGATGGGCCGTCACAGCATCGTCACACGGCATCTGGAGACCTCCCTCTACAGGGCAGATCTCTCCCAAGCAGCCCGTGTCTTGCAAAGCCCTCGAATTATTGCTATTTTCGATATTATCATTTCCTTTACTATTAATTGCTGTTTACAGAGGGCAGGGGGCCCTTTCTGCAGTTTCATACAGGGTCTCAGAATTCACTAAGAACCCATGCGACACAGCCTCCCCGCTCCGGGCGAGAGAGCAGGCCCGTCAGGCCAAGTCTCGGCTCGTTATCCTAAAACTGTGCTGTTGCAATATGTAGAGTGGAGTCCCGGCTCCGCGCGCTCATGGCTTGATTTCTTTGCTCCCTTAGGGCTGAAGAAAAGCATGAAAAATACAGCCCCCGGCAAGGCGAGGAGGCCCCCGCCTCTCGGTGCTATCGCTGCTGTGACCCTGGTGCCCCCGCGTACCCCGCCTTCCCGGTGCCACAGATCAACCTCACCATCCTGAAAGGTCAGGCTGCGGCGGAGGCCGAGAGAGGGACCTTCCCCGGGGGTGGGGGCGCGGAGCAGAGGCGGGCGGCCGTCGGATGGGGGCGGGAGAGGAAATTCCATTTCTGAGGCTGCCGGCCCCTTTCCAGGAAGGGGACTTGGAAAGGGGCCCGCAGGACCGGGACGGGTGGGCTCAGAGAGCAGCTGGGGCCGCCCCCACCTGCACTGGCCCTCCAGGCCTCTGGGAGGTTTGTTTTGAGGCTCGGTGCCCCCTGTGTACCCCCAGCCCACTTTCTGAAATGCCGTCAGCACCCCATGGTCCTGTGCACGGCAGATGACCTCGCACAGCCCTGCCAATGGGACTGGGAGGACCTGCAGCCCGGTCCTGGTCCGGGCCAGCCGACATCTGCAGCCCATTTGTGCCGAGTGAGCCACGGCCGGCTGCCTTTGGACAAACACACAAGCTCCCCTTCCTCTGCCAGCACTTCCCAGAAGGAAAGAGTAACGGTTGGCTCTGGGTGACAGAGCAGCCTTTGGGGTGGGGGGGGTCTGCCTGCTTGACGCGGGGTGTTTTCCCGTCCCTTGCAGGTGAGAAAGGTGACCGGGGAGACCGAGGCCTGCAAGGGAAATACGGCAAAGCGGGCTCCGTGGGCGCCCGGGGCCACGCAGGACCCAAAGGGCAGAAAGGCTCCATGGGGGCCCCCGGGGACCGGTGTAAGAACTACTACGCCGCCTTCTCGGTGGGCCGGAAGAAGCCCCTGCACAGCAACGACTACTACCAGACGGTGATCTTCGACACAGAGTTCGTGAACCTCTACGGCCACTTCAACATGTTCACGGGCAAGTTCTACTGCTATGTGCCCGGCATCTACTTTTTCAGCCTCAACGTGCACACCTGGAACCAGAAGGAGACGTACCTGCACATCATGAAGAACGAGGAGGAGGCGGTGATCCTCTACGCCCAGGTGAGTGACCGCAGCATCATGCAGAGCCAGAGCCTGATGCTGGAGCTGCGGGACCAGGACGAGGTGTGGGTGCGCCTCTTCAAGGGTGAGCGGGAGAATGCCATCTTCAGCGACGAGTTCGACACCTACATCACCTTCAGCGGCTACCTAGTCAAGCACGCCGCCGAGCCCTAGCTGCCCGCCGGCCTCCCGCTTCGCCGCCAGAGGCAAGCCTGCCGTGCCGGCCGCCTCCCCGCCCCTCTGCCCCCCGCCGGGCCCTGCGGCCCAGCACCAGGTGGACCCCGCCAGCTCGACCCCAGTCTGGGCTCCCCCGACACCCCTCCCCCAGCTTTGGCAGTCAACATGAGGACCTTCACAGGACTGGGAGGAAAAACGGCCATGCGGTCCTAGGCTTTGCTGTCTCTGCAGATGACATCTCTGGGGTTAGGGACCTCCAGCTGCCTCTGTGGACACGTCCTTACGTGACCCCACAGAGCACACCGCGATGCAGCAGGGTGTCCCACAGGAAGCCATCCCAGCTCCCGTCTACTGGAAACAATGAAGCACATTCTAAAGGCTGTGACAAGCGCGCGTGGATGGGGGAAGGGAAGGCGTTACTTTGTTGCTTTTCCGCCAGCCACGCTGGCTCCCCAGGGAGGCCTGTCTCCTCAAGGTTGCAGGAGCCTCCTTTTAACAGGAGACCGAAAGCGGTCGCCGTGGGCAACAGGGGAGGGTGAGGCACGTGGGGACCCAGGAAATTACTTCTGGCTTACTTCTTTCAGGCCACATATGAACCTTCTTGTGGGACAGCCGGATTGATGTCCACTTCCCATAGCCATTCCTGTGGCCTTGCCCGAAGGTTCAGGGGTCTTTCTGAGCCACGATAGTGGAGTTGGGGTTTCAGGACGGGGAAGCAAATGTCACCTCCCCAGAGGGACAGCCAAGCCTTGGTCTCTGTGCTGGGAGAGGCAGCCGGCTCGCTGGACCCCGCAGGCTCCTGACAGCAGCCGGGGACCTGCAGATGTTTCTGTGAGGACCAAATCTCAGAGGACCAGGCCGAGCCACACGTGCTGGCACCGCTTTGCTGCCCCCGCCACCACCCTCGAGGCCTGGGCAGGGCCTCCATGCTTCTCCCCCTGGCACTGGCCTGTCCCCCCTCTCAGACGGTCACCCCTGGAAAGCACCGGGGCCTTTGGTCTCACAGAGGCGCCATGGTCAGACACGTGTTCTGTAAAAGCTCCGGGCAACCAGCCCAGACCCCGTTCCCATAGGTCAGCATCCAGCCCCCGGCGCCCGCCCCCAGGCCTCCTCGACCAGCCGCCTGAGACAGCGCAGGGGCTGGAGAACTGGAGTGGGGTGAGGCTGGAAGGTTCCCCATCCGCCTGTCGCCAAGCTCCCGTGGGGCCCACCACTGCACTCAGACCCCTCTGCGTGGCGGCGCGTGGGTCGGCCGGGGTGGGCTGCTGCCCGGCATTGGTGCTCCGGCCTGTGGCTGACTTGGGCCGGCAGCCCTTCCCGCCCCTGCATTAACGCCCAGGGCCAGGGCGCACGCGTCCCGGCCGGTGACCCTCTGTCCTCCCGGGGCCCGGCCACACGGGGCCCGGGGCTCACACCCGCGTCCTCTGAGGGACTTCTGCTGGTCAGACTTTAACATCGGCGTCCCCGCGGGCGGCCGGCGAGCGGCCGCCCCTGCTGCTTCGTGCTGTGCCGACGCTCTTCCCGGAAAGCATTAAACTTGAAATCGTGTTTCAGCATCGTGGCTTCCTCAGTCTGGTCATTACGCCTCTCTGTCCCCACCCCCGACTCCACCTACTGCCCGCTGGGGGCCTCACACTGGTGCCCGAGGCCGCGGCACGCAGCAGGCACAGGCTGGGCCCTGGGCTGGCGCTTCCCCCGCGGGAACCCGGTGAGCAGGCTCGGCTGGGCCCGGCCCGCCGGCCGCCCTGTGCCTGGAGGAGACGGCGAGTCCAGGCAGAAGGCAGGCCGGACGGCTGCTTCTGTGCCCCGGGCCGCTGCCACAAACTGCCACGAGCTCGATGGTGTCAAACGACAGGCATTTATTCCCTCACAGTTCTGGAGGCCGCAAGTCTAAAACCAAGGTGTGGGCGGGACCTCGTACCCCCGGGCCTGTTGGGGAGGCTGCTTCCTGCCGCCCCCCGCTTCCGGGGGCCCAGGGTTCTGTGGTTTCTGGCGACACCCCTTCGGTCTCTGCCTGTCTTCACGTGGCCTCTTTCTCGTGGCTCTCGGATCTCTTTCTCTTCTCTCAGGGACTCTGGTCATTGGGTGTAGCGTCCACCCTAAGCCCAGAATGATGTCCTCTCAAGAGCCTTAACTTAATCACACCCAGGGACTCTGATTCCAAATAAAGCCACAGTCACAGGTACAGGACTGGGGCCCAAACATTTCGTTTGGGGGGACGCGATGCAACCCGCTACCACAGCCTGCAGGCTTGAATGAGCCCCCCGACAGCGGCAAAGAGCAGATGCTTCTTCTCCCCCTCGTCTGCCAGCTGGGTCAGTGGCCAGCACCCTTATCCGACCGCCAGCAGGCAGTTTGGAAGCTGCCTTGCTCCTTCTGCTGCCAACAGGCTGGCAAACAGCTGGTGTCCTTCCTTTGCCTAGTCCCGGGGTGAGCTTGTACACGGGTCATGCTCAGCCTTGGGCTGGGGCCAGACCGGATCGGGCAGACGCGGCAATCTGGGTCTCTGCGGGACAAAGGGCGGGTGCCCGCCCGCACAGAGCCGAGGCCGCTGGGCAGAGGACGCCCTTCCGTGGCGCTGGGAGCAGGGGCCGAGTGTGTTGTCCAAAGGGGCGAGGAAAGAAGGGGTCAGTTCCGCCCAGCTGCCCACCGCAAGCCCTGTCTCCAGGGACAGTCATACGGAGCGGGTAACGCCGGTCCCACTGCCGGCCAAGCCAGCGTGGGAGAGGAGGCAGCGCTGGCTCTACAGCCCACCCGATGCCTTTTGCTGTCCCTCTCTCCCCACGCCCAGCCCCTCCTGCCCCCTCCTGTCCACTCCCTCCCCGCTGGCATTTCTCCAAGTATCACCCCACTCCTGCTTTATGACAGCCCACGTGCCGGGCACTGGGGCATGAGGACGAGTAAGACACAGTACCTGCCTTCTAGGGGACTTATCCAGGGTGACGTGGATGCCGCCCTCTCAGAGGAACTGCACGCTTGGCGCCTAGTTATCTGCTCCATCTGACGCCTTCCCTAGGAAGTTCATTTGACGCAGGCTGCTCTCCTCATGTCCTGACCCCGCCTAGCAAAGAACTGGCTAACCCAGCCCTGGAACAGACCTGACAGACTCAGCTGCAACACAAATATTAATGTTTTAGCAAAAGGACTGAGAAATGGCTGATGACTCAGCCAAAGGAAACAGGTGCCTATAGGAGGACTTTGAGGAGCCTCCATAGCCAGGGGTGGGAGTGGCGAGGAGGGCGGACCCCATCCTCTGGGTCATAGTGCGCACGTGTATGTGTGTGTGCATGTGCGTGTGACTGCGTGTGCGTTTATGCTCAAGGATAATTTTCTGTAGGGTTCACTATGGGCGTGATGGCAAGCTCATCTTATTGGTCATTGTAACAGAGGTAAAATGAGACCTTCTTGCCCAGATCATGAAAAATACCAGAAGGTTACAGAAAATGATAATTAAAACGGGATGCCTCCACATGCAAGTGTAGAGTTGGACCCCTACCTCACACCATAGGCAAAAATTCAAAATGGATCAAAGACCTAAATATAAGAGCCGAAACTATAAAATTCTTAGAAAAAAACCCAGGTGTAAATGATCATGACTTTGTATTAGGCAATAGTTTCCCAGCTATGACGCCAAAAGCACAAGTAACGAAAAGAAAGATAGATAAATTGGACATTATCAAAATTTAAAATTCTGTGCTTCAAAGGTCACCATTAAGGAAGTGAAGACAATGCAGAATATTTGCAAATCATATATCTGAGAAGAGACTTGTATCTAGAATACATAGAGAGACAAATAACCCAATTAAAAATGGAAAATAGATCTTAATAGACATTTCTCAAAGAAGCTGTACAAATAAGCACACGAAAAGATGCTCCGCATCATCAGTCGTGAACAGGTGCACTGACATACAACTTCACCACCAACAGGATGGCTGTAATCGGAATGACGAGAGCTGGCATGGCCGTGGGGAAAGGAGAACTCTCGTACACAGCCGGCAGAAATGTAAAACGGTGCAGCGGCTGTGGAAAACAGTCTGGCACGTCCTCAAACTGTTAAACGCAGAGCGACAGATGACCCCGCCATTTCACTTGTCAGTATATACACCCCAAAGCAGTGAAAACATGTCCACACAGAAACTTGTGGCTGAATGTTCACGGCAGCATCGTTCATAACAAACAGAAAAGTGAAAATAACCCAAGGAACCGCCTCTGCTACATCGGAGGGGACAAACCCGAACGTCCACCAGCTGATGACGGATGAACGAAATGTGATCTGTCCACGCAGCGGACTAGTCCTCCGCAATAAAAAGGATCGGAGCACCGATAAACCTCTCAAACGTGGTGCTCGGTGAAAGAAGCCAGTCACAAGAGGCCACATGTGCACGATCCTATCGATGCGAAATGTCCAGAACAGGCAAATCCAGACACAGGAAGTGGCTTAGAGGTTTCCAGGGGCTGGGGGAGGGGACTGGGGAAAATGAGGAGTGACGGCTAAAAGGTACGAGGTTTCTTTCTGGAGTGACGAAAATATTCTAAATCGAGTGTCGCGGTGGATGTGTAACTCTGCGATGACACTGAAAACCACTGACTTGCACGCTTTAAATGGGTGAATCATATTTCAATAACGTAGTGTGGTTCAAAAACAAACCACACACGCGCGCACACACGTGTGCACGCACACACACCTCTCGGCCAAGCTCTGGGACGTCTGGGAGCTCCAGAAGCAGAACCCTCAGAGCCAGTCTCATTACCCCGGGCTTGGCTTAGGATGGGGCCAGGGGACAGCGAAGTGAGATGGGTGGGTCGGGGTTAGTTCTTCCAAGAGCATGACTGGACAAGCATTTGGGAATCCACTGACGCATGAGATCACTCCAATTCAGGCGGCCGGCTCAGGGGCCAAGGGAAGCAATCCAGAGGAACGAGTAATTGAGGACCATGCCTTTCTCTCTGAAGTCCCTGCACAGCTGGAGCAGGGACTGGAAAGGCGCAGTGACCTCGAATGCCCTGACCTCCACAGGCCCCGGTAACCAGCCCCTCCTGGGGCAGAACGGAGCGCCTTTCTCAGTATGCAGATGGGCAGGCGAGTGCGAGAAGCTTCCACTGTAGAGCTTCACAAGTAGGAGTGGAAGTCTATACACTGTAGATAACTTAGACAACTCCCTGCCTAAGACAGAGAAAATACGCCGACGGCTCAGCTGAGATGGCCGCTCAGTCCACTTGTGATCCTACGCACTAAAGACATCCAACAAGTGCGTGTCAAATGCTTATCACCACGTGGGGAGAGAAATTCCCAGCGGCGTTATCACAATCGCAAATGAAAACATCTTTGCCTGCTACGTATGAGCAGATCAAAGTCCAGACTGAGGATCGTGGCAGAGAACTTGAAAGTGATGGTAATAATGAAGAACCAAATGGAAATTCTAGAAGCGCAAAAACAGACCGAAGGACTCTGTGGACGAGCCTGCCAGCATACCATGCAGAGCCGAAGGGACAAGCTGAACGACGGAAGGAGGGTCCCGCTTCGTTTCGAAGGAGCAATAATAAGTCTGACGAGAGACCTCATGACCGAACGAGCGGAGGCCGAAAGGCAGCGGGGGGAGGGGAGGTGGTCTATTTGAAGGGCTGAGAAAGAATAACTGTCCCTCGAAAGTTCTATTCCCAATGAAAATATAAAACATGAAGACGTTTTTAAGCGAACAAAAATTGGGAGAGTGTGTCCCTGGGGAACCTGCGCTAAGCGCACGTGACCCCAGGGAAAAGACAGGAGATGCAGGAATCACCAAGGAGTGACCTGAACGGTAAATTCGGCAGCAACTCTCAATGACCACTTCCTGGGGGGGAAAAAAAAAAAAAGCTTGGAAGGCGGTTTAGGAGTTTCTCAAAATGTTAAGCGCAGTTACCAGACGGCTCAGCCTGCCCCTCTAAGTACACACCCGAGAGAATAAAAACAGGCGCCCCCACAAGAGCTCGTGCACAAATGTCCTTGGCAGCATTATTCGCAATAGGAAAAAAGTGGGAAAGACACAGATGTCCATCAACGGGTGAACGCGTAAGTAAAAGGGGGCGCGTGCAGGCGGGGATGAAGGAGCGAAGCTCTGACACGCGGTACAAGGTGGACGGGTCCCCAGAACACGAAGGAAGCCAGTCCCAGAAGACCCCCCTGTTACGGGGTCTCGTCGACGTGAAATGTCAGGAGCAGGCGAATCGTAGAGACAGGAAGTACATCAGGGTGTGTGTGGGGGATGGGGTGGGAGGGAGGGGGGGACTGGGGAATGGCTACCGATGGGTGTCTTTGCGGGGTGACAAAATGCTCTGAAATCGTGCTGATGGTCGCATGGCTCTGTGAACATGTCAAGAACCACTGAGTCGAGAATGAGTGAGTTGTACGACATTCGAATTACATCTCAGTAAAGCCATTACAAAACACAGGTGACAAACAGGAATATAGACTGGGGAGGAAGAACAGAAAGCACCTCGTAAAATGACAGATTTAAAACCCAAAATAGCAGTGATTACATAAGAAGTCAATGGATGGACTAATTGTTCTAATGAAAAGGCAAGGACTATTACATAAGGTTAAAAAAAAAAACAAAAACAGCCATTTATAAGACAATATCCGAAATATAGGCACATAGAAAGACAGAGTAAGACGGTGGAGAGAGACTTAACCCTGCAACACCTACTCTAAGACTATCTGACCAAGTAGGCGTTAACTCACAAAGCATCAGTAGGGTCCACGATGGTCACTTCAGGGTGGTGACTGAGTCAACTCGGCAGGAAGATATAAAGCAACGTCAGAGTCCGCGTGTGCCTGGTAACGCAGCCCCAAGCTGTGACGAGGCGCGGTCAAGGAATCAAGCAAGGAGCGATGGCCAGGTGAAAGCTACCGTGGGAAATTTTAACGCAGCTCTCTCAGACCTGACAAACTAATCGTTCTTTAATAAATCAATAAATATATAGAGGATTTGAACAAAATGATTAAAAACCGAATGGTCATAGATAGAACACGGACTGCAGAATGCAGTCTTTTGGGGTGAGCACGGACTGTTTTTAAAAAACGACTGTTTTAGCCATAAGGCAAGTTTTACTTTGAAGGGATTGAATGATACAGAGTCTATTCTCTAAGTACAATTCAATTATGCCCAAAATCAGTAACGAGAAGTAAATTAAGGTGTCTCCATATGTTTGAAAGTTAAGAAATATACTTCTAAATAACTCGTGGATCAAAAAACTTAGAACTTATTTTGGAGTTAATAAAAATGAAAAAAAACTACATTTCAAAACTTATGTAATACATTAAAGCCATGCTTAATGTATAGCTTTTACTGCAATAATAGAAAAGAAGAAAGGTTGAAAACCAAGACAAGTATTTCCCTCAAGAAGTTAACAAAAACCCAACCAAACCAACCAAACAAGCAACAAATGAAACTCAAAGAAAAAGAAACAAAGATAAAGGGAAAAATTAACGAAATAGGAAAATAAACATAAAATAAACATCACTACCGATGCCATAGACATGGAAAATAGTAAGAGAATGTTAGGAATAACTTTATGTTAATTCGAAAGACTAGATGAAATTAACACTTTTTAAAAAAAACACAACTTGCACTATTAACACAGGAGGAATAGGAAGATTTAAATAGTCTTAAAAGTATCACACAGAATCTGCAATTAAAAAGCTTTTCACAAAATAAATTCCTAGGCTCAGATTGTTTTATGAGTGAACATTACCAGATATTTATGAAAAAATAACCCTGATCTTACATGAACTCTTCTAGAAAAGAGAATATGTTCCAACTTTTATTTTTTATCATAATCGCATCCAAAATCCGATGAGAAAATTGCAAAAAAGGAAAATCGTAGGCCAATTTTTCTAACCCGCCCCCCAAAAAACCTAAATACCATATTAACGGTAATAGGAAAATCATTCCAAAAATCACAGTCCAGTCAGGGGTCCACGTGATATAAAGAAAGCGTGACCCCGACATTATTAACAAAAATAACCAGGTGACCTGTGGATCCACTTTTCATGACTTCGGGGTAGGAAAATGAATTTTGAAAAAGACACAGAAATACTAATTCTAAAGGCCAAGGCTGATGGATTCTACTGCTGCCAAATTAAGGACATTTTGGATGAGGTAGAGAGGAACTAACGGAAATGACAGTCTTAAGGACTTAATAAAAACACAAGTGCTACTTCTCAAATAGTGAGTTATTCTCAGAGGAAGATGTAGCCCCTCAACTGTGCTCATATCAAAACAAGACAGATTTAAAAATAAGTGAACCAAACCATGCACTTTTGAAACCAGAAAAGAACAACAGAAGAAATCCAAAGACAATATAGCAAAGGAAAATAGAAGTAGAGATCAGTGATACAGAAAACAAACAAAAAAGTGAATAAAATCAAATGCTGATGTTTTGAATAATCTTTGAAAAGACTAATAAAATAGACAGTCCTTCTGCAAAAAGCATCAAGAAACAAAGAAAGGAGACACAAATAAACAGCATCAGCATTAAGGAGATTAAAAATAGGATTGGGAAGAAATTAATACTCCACATTTGAAAACCTCAATGAAATGGACACTTTTCTAGGAAAATATTTTTTAGCAAGGCTGGCCCAGGAAGAAAGAGAAAACTCTGAACAGGTCAATAACCAAAAAGGAAGATGAAATATCAAAGACCTATTCTCCAAGGGCATCCAGGAGTGATAGAGGAGGAAAAAAACCAAGACAACTAAACGACAATTATTAGCTAAAAACACAGGAGGACATCTTTATGACCTTAAAGTCGGGACAGCCTCCTAAACAGGACGGAATGGCAGAGCCAGAAAGGTCACCGGTAACAGATTTGAAACACCTATACCACATGATACCTTGAGAGGATGTAAAGATGATCAGCGTGTTTGCCCCATTCACGTGTGTAAGAGGCAACACGTTAGTGGCCAGAATGCATGACAGACTCCCGCCCGTCAGTAACAAATGACCCCAGGGCAGAACGAAGGCCCCAACTGGATCGTCACAGAAGAAATAACTGATTAAAACTTCAAGTGTAAACAGCAGCGAGATGCCTGAACGTGTCCAACAGGTGAACGCAAAATCTCCGAGTTCTACAACGTCAGTGTTGGAGAGGTCGCGGGGTAACCCACACGTACCCGAGCTGGGGAGATCGTCAAAGGGGGTGCCCTTTGGATGACAGACTGTTAGTGACCGTTAAGTCTGATCACGTGCATGTTATTACTGCTACAACTCGACTCCTGTTTTCATCTGAAACAGAGAAAAACATATTATGTGCCCAAGAAGGGCACATAACAAAGATGTTCATTTTAACATTTAAAAAACAATGGCAAACAAATGTTTGCTATTTAAACGTCCCGGATGGGTCGATGGGTTAAGCGATGCTTTAAAAGGAGAGCATGTGAAATAATAGTAAAAATGAACTAATTAGAGCCATAGACATCGATGCGGCTTGATTTCAAAACGATTCCTGAGTGATAAAAGCAAGACAGAAGGATCCGTAAAACATAAAGCACGATGTCGCATAGCGCCAGGCACACACAGGTGCATAAAAGTATTTGAAAACATCTGGAAGGACACAGGCCAAACCAATGGCGTCGGTGGGGTGCCGAGGGGTCCCTGGAGGACGGGGTGGGCGGGCAAGGAAACCAAGGGGGAAGCGGATTAGAGGGAACACTAACTTTATCTGCAGTGGTCTAAACATTTAAAAGGATAATGAATGTGACGTTTGTGCCATTATAGTAATAATACAGGGGCCTGGCAAGGCCGCTTTGTTGTGGTTGAGCAAGCGTGTGTTCACAAAGGCTCTGCGCAGGCGGGGCCTGCGGTATTCATCGCGCAGGATGTTTGAACAGGTCCCTGGCACAGCCTCGAGTGGGTGCGGAGGTGAGTCAGGGCAGCCGGGGGCCAGCCCCAGGGTCCCTTCATTCCCCAAGCCTTCGCCGAGTGCCTAGGAGTATTCTGCGAAAGCAAGCCACGGTTCCAAAGACTTTAAACTGATTTTTGCTCACGCCCTAGCTGGTCTCAGGCATCTGTCTGCATGAAGCAAAGCGAGATTTCTTGCAGAAGGAATGCACTGAGAAAGAATAAGCTAAGCTTTTGCAACAAACAAACAAACAAACAAACACCCCACCCCCAAACAAAAAAATCAGGCTATTGTTTTGAAAGGTTTTTAAAAATTCCTATATCCCTCTATCATAGTTAGATTCAGCGACTGTAATAAATACCCAAATGGTATTGGTTTAAATCAAACGGAAGTTTATTTTCCTTAAATAGCAGTCTGGACATAAGCAGTCCAGGGCGATACTGAGGTCTGTGCTGTTGCTCTGGGGCCTTCGCATATGGCTTCCACCTTATAGTCTCAGATGGCTGCTGCGGTTCCCACCATCACAACCTCACACCCGCGTGGCAGCCAGCAGGAAGCAGGGAAGGGAGAGCAGAGGGCTCGCCCCTCCGGTCCGCGGGCACAACCAGAATCGCGCTCTTCACCTCCGTACTTGTAGATCAGAACTCGCTCGCGTGGCCCCTCTGAGCTGTGGGGACTGCGGAGGGCGTTCCCTCACCGGGCAGCCAGCACAAGGCTAAACCTGGAGTTTCTCTTCCCAAACGACAGGGGTGGAAGGAATACTGGGAACGATTCGTTCCTACCACACCTTCCTACAAACCAATGACCAAGCCTGTGGAGCAGGTGACGGTGATGTCCACTCACCTGGTTCTAGCTTCTGGGCTCGGGACGTTGTGGGAGGCCACAGGGACGGGGCGGGGGACGGCAGAGCAGGAAGATGTGGGCTCGGCTCTCCCACGCTGGGCCAGGCCGAGGGGCAGGTGTAGCCGATGCAGGAAATATGAGGCCACCCTGCGACGCCAAGCTGGTGGCACAGCAAGGTCGGCGGGGGAGGCCTCCAGGCTCAGCTCTCCGGAGCCAACCCGCTTCCTGCGCTGCCCTGGACAGAGCCCAGGACAGCTGCGAGGTCGCCAGCAGGTGTCAGAGGGCAAGGTGGCCTGCAGGAAGGCCACAGTGTGGATTCACAGGGACGGCTGTGAATCCCGGTTCATTATGAATTTCAGATAAACGGAGAACAATTGTTTAGTATGAGCACACCCCAAGTTCCGTTTGTCGTTTATCTGGAATTTAACTTTAATTGGGTGTCCTGTATTTTACCTGGAAGCCCTATAAGGCTAGGGTTTTATGGGGCTCAGCCAGCCCTCAGAGGGTCTGGAGCCTAAGCAGGGACCAGTGTGAGCTCAAGGCAGACGTGGGCCCTCCAGGCTCATCCTGATCCCCAGAGAGACCAGAAGCCACATGGGCCTGCCCGGCAGACAGCAAACAGAGGCCCATGCAGAGGCCACACACCTGACTCTTCCCCACCCCAAGGAGGGTGTGCGGGGCGCGAGGGTGTGCGGGGCGACCTGTGCCTCCCTGCACCCCCCGCACCCCCACCCCCCAGACAGGAGCAGAGAAGGGAGGCCCCGGCGTATTTTTTTCCACGGAGACTGAGCATTACCCAAAGGCTGTTTAAAGTATCTCTAAGAACCACGTTTTAGTTATTTTATTTCAAGCACTAAGCTGCAGGTGAGCACTCAGGAACACCTGGTTCAATGCAGATGCAATGAAGACTCCACATCTATTGGGCTCAGCTGAGCACAGCCGTGTGAGCTTGACGACCCTGCTCCGCCCTCTCACGGCAAACTTCCCAGGGCTCTGCAATCTGTCCTCCCTGGGGTCACTGTCGCCTGCTCCTGAGTGACCAGTCCTCCCAGCTGCATGGCTGGAGCATGTAGTCATCTTGCCCACACATAGTCATCTTGCCCACTCTCCCAGCTTCTAGAAGCTTGGGGCCTCATAAAGTTCAAAGCCCACAGCCAGGACAATAAAGAGGCCCGCTCAACTCGGCTGGGGCCGCAGCTGCAGGCCAGCCCCAGAACTGCCAGCTGCACAAACAGGCGTTGGGGGCTGGGCTTGGAGAGGCTCAGGCTGGCCCAGGCTGGCTCTGTGGGGCCCAGCTCCAGTCCGGCCTCGCAAGCCCTACTCCTCCTGCCCGGGCCTCCCTTCTCCCATGTTTACTGTGAACTCCTGTGCCAAGATGCCTGGCAGGTGCCACCCTGTCACCTCCAAGTGCTGGGTGCGTGGGAGCCCTGCAGGGTGCAGGTTTGGGGGCGGAGAAAAAAATCCGTGCTTCAGTGGACAGCCGTGCGTGGCCTGTTCACCGCATACCTTGCTGTTTTGGACCAGGCTTCCATTGTCTTCTTTACAAAGTGCAGACTGTCTTGTCCAGAGGTTCTGGGACCTCCCCCGCCCCAACCCTAGGAAAAACTAGTTCTGCCTCTATTTACAGTCATTTCGATATTCCTGATCTATATCGATTCTCTTTTGAACTGATTATAACATGTGTAGTTCCTCCGTTGACTAACGAGTAGAATAGTCTTGTCCATATTTATACCTAAATGAAAATGACCATTTCACCTTTTTCTGAATATTACCTGTGAACAGGGATTAGACGGACCGAGTTCACACCTCATGTCTCCGACTCACTGACTTCGTGACTTTCGGGAGATTGCCATCTGAAAAAGGGGTCTGTCTGCCGGGGACAGAAGAACGCGCCCCGAGGAGCCTTGATCTCCCTGGGCTCGGGCCCCGCCCCTCTCCGAGGCCCCGCCCACCCGTGCCCCGAGGCCCCGCCCCGCCCCGAGGCCCCGCCCCCATGACTACAAAGCCCCGGTCGGGGCCGCGAGCGCAGTCGGAGGCCGGCTTCCGCGTCGCGCGGTCTCCATTGGCCGGCGCGGCGGGCACGGAGGGGGGCCCGGGCCTGCGATTGGCCGGCCTGCGGGGGGCGGTGGCGGACGCGTCGGTGTCATGGAGGCGCCGACCGTCCCCAACGCGGCCGAGCCGCTGCAGCGGGAGCCGCGGCCGCGGCGGCGGTGTGCGGAAGGCCGGGCGGGCAAGCCCTGCGGCCCTGCCCCGCGGCGGCGCGGGCGGGCCGGAGTCGCTGGGCGCCTGGCGCCGGCCCCGAGGGGCGGGCATGGCCGCTCGCGGCGCAGGTCAGCGGTCTTTGGCCCCCACGGCCCCGGTCCACGGTGGGTCCTGTCCCCGGCAGCCAGCCCCTCCCGGGAACAGACTGTCCCTCATAGCAGCAGGTGCCGGACAGAGTCTCCAGACGGGGCGACCCAGAGGCGGGGGGCCGGCTACAATCCCTAGCGCGCGGGCAGGAAGCCTCAGCGTCCCCATCTGCGAAATGGGTTGAAAATGCGAACCTTCCCCGGCGTAGATCTCCCCAGAGGGCCCTAACCTGGCGTTTGTGATGGCTCAGTGGAGGCCAGTTGATGTAATTAGGCTAATGGATGCTGGACAGGAAGGGGGTGGCCTGGAGCGGAGACTTTGACGTCGACAGGGAGGGAGTGGCCTGGAGTGGGGACTTGCAGTGGCTCTTTAGGGAGAGGAAGATTTCAGGAGGTGGAGAGTGCGAATGGCGGCTGCGGTGGCTCATTACTGCTCTAAATTATAATAATAGTAACAATAACAGCAACAACAATAATAACCTTTAGAAAAGAAAGCTGTTTAATTTGTTTATACAGGTTTTCCAACTTAATTTTCCAAAGGCGTTCCTTTCTCCATTAACAGCCCTCCATGACAGCCTGGCGTCACACCCCCTGACAACCCTCCCCTGGGGATTCAGGGCTCCACACAGCACACTTAGGGACGTGTGGGCTGTAGAGACAGCTGGCCCCTGCTCTCAGGCCCGTAAACTTTCTAGTTTTCTGAGTTTTCCTGCTCCTTCGCTTAGGCTATAGCAAAACCTGCGAGACAGGTATCTTTGGTCTCTGTGGGGTGATACTTGGGTGGCTGTTTTAGAGAGTAAGGTGTTCATTCCCGATGAGGGGACAGACAGGGTCCGCGTGCCTGTCTCAGCAGAGGCCGAGCCCATTGCTAACACAGGCTGCTGCAGTGGGTCCGATGCTCGTTGCCACGGTTGGCATTAAAAACGTCAGCCCGATGCTGCCTCCCGCTCCGTGACTGGGTGGGGCCTGGTCCACTCCTGTGTGCCTTTTCTTTAGAAAAAAGTTCACACTCTCTCTCTGCTTAGAATTGAAGAGGATCCGCAAGAAGCAGTCTTTAGGGAAGTGGTCAGTTTCACCCCGGCCCCTCTGCCAGGTGAGAAAGACTGAGGCTCTGGACGTCCACGCTAGGCCTTCTGGGCCAGCGCCCACTTTCTGAGTTCTCGGTGGTTGTCTAAGCACCAGCATAACCCCCCGATCATAACCCCCCGACTCCCACTGCTTCCTCACTGTCTCCCTCCTCTGACCAGTTAGATACTATGACACGGACACCAGCAGCCCCATCAGCTTTTACTTCTCGTCACTGGAGGAACTCTTGGCGTGGACGCCCGGCGTGGAGGACGGCTTTCACGTGGCCTTGTCGCCCCCTGCGTGTCGGCAGCCGCCTCTGAGCAGCGGGAGGCCGCGAACCTTGCTGTGCCATGACATGATGGGCGGGTACCTGGATGACCGGTGAGGACATTCTTGAAGTAAAATGCATCTCGTTTTTGCTTGCTTTGGTGGAGGGGCTGGGGGGAGGCGTGGGGGGCACCGGATGGGGAGTGGGGGGACGGGTGAGACCGGAGTGCCACAGTGCGGGGAGCAGCGTGGGCCTCAGGCCTCGGAAGAGGGGCTGGCTCGGCGGAGCCATGCCTCTGTCGGCCCTGAGACCTGGGTCGCCTGCACCCGAGTCTGGTTGGTTGGCCAGGTCACGGCCGCAGGGCACCCTCCTCAGTGCCCTTCCTGGATTTCTTTGCTGCACCTTCCTCACCTGAGTCCCGGTCCCCTGGCCTGCTGGCCGTGGCCTCGGATGCGGCAGGGCGTGGCACACCCCTCCCATTCCCAGAGTCGCTGCGGCCTCAGCTCACAGGTCTCAGGCGACCCTAAATTATCTCGGGCATCGCGGTTGATGGGAGGGCTTGAGCCAGAGCTGGCCATCAGGTACAGACGGGCAGGTGCTGAAGTCCCGGGTGCCTGGCGTGCAGGGAGACTGTCCTGCAGGAACTGCCCCGTCCGCACAGAGGGGGACACGCTCACTTGGAGCTTTGGCACGTGTCCCCTCTCCTCTCTCCTTCTGTGCTCCTCATGGAGGCCACAATGTTCAGTCCATTGGATCCGAAGGCAGACGCCCGCACGGCCCGGTGACGCGCTTCCCTGGAGACCTGTCCTCCTAGGACGAGGACAGTGGCTCAGTCCTGCCTGTCGCCCCAGTGTGTGCGCAGTGCCGGGTACACAGCGGCTGTCGGGGCTGACGGGGGCCTTCGCAGCGGCTGCTCTGCCTCCGGGGTCCTGACTCGGTTCTGTGTCTCCATCCAGGTTCGTTCAGGGCTCGGCGGCACAGAACCCCTATACCTTCTACCACTGGCAGTATGTGGACATCTTTGTGTACTTCAGCCATCACACGGTCACCATCCCCCCGGTGGGCTGGACCAATGCCGCCCACAGGCATGGCGTCTGCGTGCTGGGTAAGCGCAAGGACGGGACTGACCCAGACAGGCTCCTCGGCACGCCCGCCAGGTGACCAGCGAGGGCAGGGCTGTGCTCTGCTGCTCCTGAGCGGAGCGTCTCACCTAGGAGCTGCCCTGATGGGTGAGGACAGGTGAAGGCAGACTCGTTCTAGAAAGGACAGTAAATAGCTTCAACTTTGCAGGTCGCTGGGTCACTGTTGTGGCCACTCGTGAGGCAATAACCTCCATGGATGACAGGCAAGGACGTGCGTGGCCGCATTCCAGTAAAACTGTTTATAAAAACAGGCGGTGGCTGGATGTGGCCCGCAGGCCACCACTGGCCAAGCCCTGGGTACAGCCATGCTTCTCGAGTGTCCACCAGCATCCAGATCCTTTGCTGGCTTGCTTGACGCCCACAGCTGGGCCCCAGGGTGTCTGATTCACAGCCGAGAATTTGAACACCTGACGGGTTTGCAGGCCACAGCAATGCCGCTGATGCAGGAACCAGCCGGTCGCGGGGCAAGGCCTGACCTCGCTCATCTCCTGTCCCGCAGGCACGTTCATCACGGAGTGGAAGGGAGGTGAGCAGCTGTGCGAAGCCTTCCTGGCCGCGGACGAGCGCTCGTACCAGGCGGTGGCGGACCAGCTGGTCCTGATTGCCCAGTTCCTCCGTTTCGACGGCTGGCTGGTCAACATCGAAAACACCCTGAGTGTGAGCATGGCCCCTGCCTGGCGCTCAGCCCCGCCTTGCCGCCGTGCGGCACCCCTCCGCCGTGTCCTCGGCCTCACTCCGGCCCACGCCCGGGCGGCTCCCTGAGCAGTGGCAGGGGCCACCGCTCGTTTCCCAGTGAGAGCCAGCTCCCTGTCTCCGTCCTGCGGGGCGAGACGGAGCCTTCCCCAGCGCTGCGTCCAGGGACCTCGTGCGGCTGAGCTGGCTCCCCCGGCTCCTTCAGGCGACACCTGTCCTCCTGTCTCTGCTCGGCTTGGGCCGCACGTGGGGCTCCCTCTCGCGGCCCCCTCCCCTCTCGTGCCGTTTGCCCTCCTGACTGTTGTCTGTGTCCTTCCTGCTCCAGAAAGAAAGGACGGTCGGGTGTCTGGCTGGACCCTCCCCTTGGTGGCTATGGGGTGAGGGCCTTCCGGGACCATGGCCTTTTTGGGGATCTGTGCTCCTTCCGGGACCACGGCCTTTTTGGGGGATCTGTGCTC
>NW_024355990.1:2480868-2481428 GCF_902729225.1 Pteropus medius | reverse complement strand
GTGTCTGGGTGTCTGGGCGTGGCCCACCCACCCAGCGTCGCTGCCTGGCTGTTGTCTCCCTAGTCGCTGGAGCTGATCCGGACACACGGCTTCTCAGTGGCCCTGTTTGCGCCTGGCTGGGTGTACGAGTGTTTCGAGAAGACGGACTTCTTCCAGAACGAGGACAAGTGAGTCCTGCCTGGCCTGGGGCGTGGATGGGCCCATGGCAGTGAGGGGCCTCGGGTGGCTCCTGTGGCTTCTCCGAGTAGCTCAGGCCTTGCTCTCCAGGGGCTGGTTAAGGCAGGATGTGGGGGTCTAGCCACCTGGGCTGCTTCCCGGGGAGGGGGCCCTGGAGACCAGACTGCCTGCAGATGTGCATCTCCCGCAGATCCGTGTTCGGGGAGCTGCAGTCACTCTGGAGGGGCTAGTTACGAGAACTGAGTTCTGGGGTGCTGGGGCCCCGAGTTACGAGAACTGAGTTCTGGGGTGCTGGGGCCCCCGTGCTCTGGACTTGAGCCGCTGTCTCTGTGCATTTCTCCGCAGGTTCTGGAGTTTGCTGACAAGTTATCTGCCCACCCACA
>NW_024355990.1:2478441-2479280 GCF_902729225.1 Pteropus medius | reverse complement strand
CCGATCCCCAGCAGAAACAAGCTCCAGGCACAGTCCCAGACCCCTCCGGGTGCCCCCCCCCAAGCTGGCCAGATGGACGGGCCGCTGCGGCCAGCATCTCAGCGGGGGCTGGGTCCAGCGGTGAGTCCCTCTCCTTCCTGTGGAGCCCCCCGCAGGGGACGACCACACTGTGGTGGGGGTTGAAGAGCGAGGGGTCCTCTGTTGAGAAACCCCAGAACTAGAGGGATGGCAGGGCCCCGGACTGACCACTTGAGTTTCAGGCTGCTCCACCACGGGGAGCAGCCATGGTCTCGCCTCAGGTCCGGGGTCCGCACTGACCACAGGGCCCACTTTGGGGTGGTCTCCCTCCCCGCTGTGGCTTGGGGCCTCTGATGGCCGCAAAGGCCCCGAGCCGACCAGCCCCCGTGACCAGCCTGCGTTTGCCCGCCAGCTGCTATGAAGTGAGCCTGCGCGGCTGCCGCCTGCAGGACCTCTTCGTGAGTTTCTCTCGGCCTCTGGGCAGCCGAGAGGAGGAGGACTTCGTCTGTCGCCTTGGAGAGCTCCAGGTGAGGGTTCCGGTGTCACCTCATCGGGGAAAGCCACGCCAAGCTGAGTGCCGCCTCCTCTCTCCCCTGGCTCAGGGGGATCGGGGTGCAGGGGCGGCCCCCCTGTGCTCCCCGGGGCTCTCTGGCTGTACTTAGCTGCCTCTCTCCCACCAGGTGGTGGATGCTAATAGCCTGCTGACCCCCCTGCCGCATGTGCAGGCCACCTCTGTGTCGCACGTCCGCTGGCAGCAGACCCCCTCGCAGGCGGAGGGCCCGCCCGCCGGGCTCCGGCTCAGCTGCACTCTTCACTGGTCC
>NW_024355990.1:2475562-2477950 GCF_902729225.1 Pteropus medius | reverse complement strand
TCCCAGTGAACTGGGAAAGGGTTTGGGCACGCTTAGTCCAGAAAACTCCACACAGGGTATTTCTTAATAGGTTGGAATAGTGGCCTCTTCCCCGCAGCAGAGTAGTTGGAAGCCAGCTTCAGTGTGGCAGGCAGGCCCCGGAGCGGGGCTCTGGATTCTGAGGGGTGCAGCCTTCGTGTGGGGGCTCTGGGCCGGCTGTTCCTTCACACCCACCCTCCCAGTGTCTCCCACAGCAAGCGCCTCGGGTAGGTGTCTGCAGGGCTGCGTCCAGGTGTGTCGGGGCAGCAGCCCTCTCCACTGCAGACCCCTCCCCTCGTTCCTCTTTGTCCCCTCTGCGTATGGCTGAGGCCGGCCAGTGCCTCTCTGCACAGGGAGAAGAGGGGCTAAGTTAGCCGGACACGGCTTCTCCAGCCACACAGCTCCCTGGTTGACAGCTGGGCCACCATGGTGGTTCCCTGGGGTGGGGGGTCTCTCGATCTTGGGTAATCCTGCTTCTCTCCAGGGTCCGAGAAGGGTCTGTTCTGACCCTTTGATGCGGCAGGGTCAAAGGCCTCAGTTCCCCGTCTTGGGGTCTCGCCCTAGGCCAATGATGGGGTTACTTTCTTGTTCCTCTTTTTCTCTGCCTGTGCTGCTGGATGTGGAGCTAAGGGCTAGGACACGGGGTGACCGCCCAGCTGCCGCGTGCCCCAGCGGGGCGGGGGCGGGGGGGCAGCGCACTCAACTTTACGCTGTAGTGAGGGGAGACGCCACCAGGTGGCAGGGCAGCCACACCGCCTCCCCATGCCCCCCACCCCCACCTTCTCTGCCTTGCTGGTGCCCACGCTGCTTTCTCAGCAGGCACAGAAACCCTCGGTGGTGCCATGTCTTCCTAACTGGAAGCAGTGGACTCTTCATGTCCCACGGGTGTGGCCCGGCCGACTCGTCCCAGTTCGGGAACAGGCTCCTGCAGGCCGGGCCAGGCCCCCGCTGGCTCTGAACCGGGTCTTGCGCAGGAGCGGCTGGCTGCCCCTGCAGCTGTGACTTTCCTGTCCTGACAGTTCCCGGAGTGCTTTGAGCCTGTCCCACTTTGAACCAGGGGACCTGGGGTGGGGCTCCCTGAGTCCCCAGAGGTAGGAGCTGGTGGGGGTGGACGGGGCTGGGTGCCCACGAGCGGGTGGCACAGCCATAACGGCTGCTGCCCTTTGTAAAAAAGGCTGGTTCCCCCGAATATTTTATGCAGAGAAGGAGGGAAAATTTATAGCGGCAATTAGTTTTTCACAGTCTGGTGAGCAAGCAATTAGAAGGAAGGGGGTTTGGCAGAGCATGGTGCGGCGCAAGCCCACAGCCCTGCTCCCACCAACGGCCTGGGCTCGTGTGCAGGAAAATTAATATGTCGGCCTTTAAGCCTGTGCCCCTCCGGTGGCTGTAATTGCTCTCAAATAAATTACCCGACGCCGTGAGAAATGAACTCCAGTCTTGGTGAGACGCGTCGTGGGTTCGGTGTCAGAGCCTGGCCCCGTCCCAGCCCCTCGGCCCGAAGCGTTAAGCTCCTGGTTTGGAGCGCGCTGCTTCCCTTCCTGGTTCTCCCGCCTCTTTGGGGGTGCTGGGAGGGGGGCCCCTCCTCCAAGCCAGCCTGGAGCAGTGGGTGTACCCCGAAGCGGCTCCTTGGGGCGAGACCTCAGGTCCACCCCGCTCTCCCCAGCACCAGCGGAAACGGCCCCAGCTCTGCCGCCGCCGGCCTGTCCCTGGCCGCTGGGGGAGGCAGTCTGGAGGAGGGGATGCCCTCGGGCCACTTGGCTCCAGCAAGAGCTGGCTGCATCCTGGGACAAGCTGCCAGTCTTCTGGTGCCCGCCACCCTCTGTGCCCCGGAGCTGCCAAACCAGAAAGGATTGTCCTGGTTTGAAGAAAGAAACCTTTATTAATAATCTTAATACTGCTGATTCAAATGGTCACACCTCGGAAGCATACGGAATGGTAAGAAAGGAAGCGGGGGGCCTGGCTGCAGTCCGGGGGGCCAGGGGTGGAGCTGCTGCAGGAAAGGGCCCAGCACGGCGGGGGCTTTGTACAGAGGACGGCCGGCGGGGCGGGGCTATGTACACCAAATAGAAAAGGGGACTCGCTCGAGGAGCGTGCGCGGTGCGGAGTATAAAGTGAGACATCCTCTCTTCGGAGTCGTCAGACGGTGGCGGGGCCACGTCGGGGGCCCGGGGGTCCCCTTACTGTCTGCAGCTGCCCCGACGCCAGCCACCCCCGCCTGGCCAGAGCCGCTCGCTGTGCCTGCTGTCTGCGGCCCCCCAGCCCAGGCCGCCCCCGGCCCTGCCCTCCCTGCTCCGGCCTGGCCCTCGGGACCCGCAGCACCAGGCTGACTCCCAGCCTGGCCTGGCGGGCAGCATGAGGCGGGCCTTCCCT
>NW_024355990.1:2471179-2471979 GCF_902729225.1 Pteropus medius | reverse complement strand
ACAGAGTGAGCTGGGCTGCATGTGTTGACAGCTGGCCACACACAGACACACACACACACACACAGACAGACACACAGACACACTGGCCCACAAGGACTGCGCCCCTCCACCCCTCCTGAAGGCCGTGGGCAAGGCTGGAGAGGGCGGGCCCCGTTTCCCCAGGAGACGGCCCGCAGACCCAGCCCCGAGCCACAGAGGGGTCCAGGAGGGGGTCCTGGGTGAGAAACGATGGGCAGCTTTTGCTCCCCCCTTGATGTGAGCAAAGGTGCAGCAAGGTGGTGGGTGACAAGACACAGGACTGGGGCACGGACACACCCACACGAGGGGGAGCGGGGCCCCCTGCCTCCGGAGCCTCTGCCGCGAGGTTTCGTTTGAGTTTCCTGGTGTGGGGGGAGGGGGGCCCCTCCAGAGGACCAGGCGTCATCGCTGGGCAGCTGCCTTCCCTCTAACTCCGCAAGGTCACAAAGGGGCAAGTCCCCTCCAATTCCAGTCCGAGCCTTGGTCCTTCCAGCCACCAGGCCGGGGTCACTGGTCAGAGGTCTAGGTCGTCCTAAGGGCCTGCCCGCCCGCCCGGGCCACAGCCGGGGCCAAGGGCCAGGCTGGCCCGGCCTCCTTACCATGGTTCCGATGCTATAGGTCGCCGTGGGGCCGATGGCGTGGTGGTAGGGGTCAGCTGCTGCATAGACTCGGCCGTAGCTAGGGAGGGAGCATGGGGTGGGGGACGGGTGAGGGTGGCAGCAAGTGTCCCACCTCCTCCCGTTTTCTGGGCGTCCCCCAGCGTGGGCCCACCCGAAATGTCC
>NW_024355990.1:2469323-2470952 GCF_902729225.1 Pteropus medius | reverse complement strand
GACTGGGGGGCCGTGGGGGGCAGGGGCACCGCCACGAAGGATGGCCTTCCCCTCACGGGACTTAATTAGCACGTGAAATACTGGCTTCTTAGAGGACGTGGCCCAGCGTGGAGGTGGCGCCTGACAAACACCCGCAGGCCGGAGACGCAGTGAGGCTTCGAGGAAGCTGTGGGTCAGAGGGCGCCGCCTGCCACCGGGAGGGCGGCCGGGCGGTCCCCAGGCCAGAGCCAGCACCGTGGACAAGAGCAACAGCTGCCCTCCGTGAAGCATCCGCCACGTGCCCCGCACAGGGACTGGCACGCTTCCCCAGGCAGGGGCGACGTGGCCAAGAGGCCAGTACCTGCAGGGCCACCCCCGAGACGCCCCAGGACCTGACTGCGAGACCAAGCCCGCTGCCCACCAGCTCTAGGCGAGCACGGCTGGGGCCGAGGCCCACCTGGTCTTATTGCACCCCGGGGGCCGGCGGGCGGGCACGGTGTGCCCTTCCCGGAGCCAAGGGGTCTCGGACCTGGGCGCTCCGGGCCACCGGAGGCATGCGGGGCAGATGCGAAGGCTCCTGGCTACCTCCGTAACTTGGGGTCTCCAGAGCTTGTGGGGGGCGGTCAGACCTCCAGGGTTGAGACTTAGAGGAACTGTTTGCTACTCGAGAACTGGGGGGTCCACAGTGCCCCCACTGTGCAAGTACAAAGTGATTATAGAAGTTGGGGGGCCTGCTGGCTTGGGGTCTCCATGCCCATTCGGACCTGCTCTCTTCCGTGCCCACTGGGGCGAGGCACCCCCAGGCCCCGAGCAGTGGATACGTCTGCCCTGTCCCGCCCAGCCCCCGCCCCTAGGTGGTACCTGTCGCTGTAGGCTGCCGCTGCTGCCGCTGCTGCGGGCTGAGCGTATCTGTAGGCTGCGTAGCCTCCCTGCAGGGGAAGGGGGAAGGAGAGACACACAGGGGCTCAGTGGGGCGGACACAGCCTTTCAACCTTCACCTTGGCCAGTGACATTGGCGGGTGCGGGCCTGGGGGCACCTGGCTTCTGGCCAAAGGGAGGTCTGAGGACTATGCGGTCAGGCCTCGGTGGCGGGGTGTCTAAACCTCACTCGCTCTCTCTCAGTGACTTGTGTACATGGCATGCACCGGTGGGCACCGGCGTGCCTGGCTGTGTGTGAGGCTGTGGCATCGCAGGTGCTGACAGACCTGCCACCAGGCCCGTGAGCCTGCCCCCGACTTGGACGCTGACGGGCATGGAGAACCCATGGCTGCCTCTGAGTGCCCTTCTGGACACTGGGAAGGGTTGAGAGCAAAGGGCATTGGCTCGGACTATGCCCTGGCCCATGCCCTGGCCCAAACGGACCTTGTATCAGACCAGGGACCTGTGTGGGGTGGCGGTCGCGGCCAGGGCTCTGAGCTAGAGGAAGCAGTAAGTGCCACCCATGAAGGGAGAGAGGGGACAGGACCCCACGCGAGAGTCTGCCCTGAGCCCTTACCTCCTGGTCTCTCTCCGAGCCTTGCCCTTGGGGGTCACTCAGTGACCCCAATGTGGTCACGAACCGGGGAGCCCTGCTCACTGAGTCCTGCCCACCGCCCTATCATACAATGCCTTGTGAGATGAGGGCGCCCCATGATGCTCCTGCCGTGAGCA
>NW_024355990.1:2417991-2469081 GCF_902729225.1 Pteropus medius | reverse complement strand
AAGCAAACGGACAAGAAAGTGGGGGGAAGGCTGGAGAGGTGGGGTAGGCCGGCTCCGCAGTCTGCTGAGGGAGGGGGCAGGGTGCCAGCCCTGCCCACGGGACTGGCATTTTAACAAGCGTTTGCTCCAGTGCCCTGTTTTGGTATAACAATAGAGTAACACCCCTGCTGGTCAGCTCCTTTCCGCGCAAACCCAGGGGCCCCGCTGCCTGTCTCTCCCTGCCCCGCTCCACCCCGGGCAGCCGTCCTCCTTCAGGGGCGGGGGGCACTGGGCCTGGGGAAATGGTCCCGGAGGGCTCAGGGAAGGCCCTCGCTGACCGCCAGGGCCAACCTCGCCCCACTAAAGCATCTGACTGGGGCTCTAATGTCCCGCGCATGCCAGTGACCCTTGGTTCCCGTGGCAGAGTGGGGGTGGGGGCACTGCACGCCGGGAGGCGGCTGCGCTGTGAAGGTCTGGGGGTCAGCACAGTGAACCCCTCAGTTCTGGAAAGGCTGCCTAGCCCCTCTGGCTGCCCAGGCTTCGCTCCCTGCACCCCCTGGGCCTTTCTCCACGCCTCCCTCCCCATGCACCCCCAGACACTCACGCTCCGTAAGTCGGGATGGGGGGTGGGGGTGGCGCGGCCCGAAACGTGTTGTATACAGCCCGGCCCCGGCCCCGTAAGTGCGCACCCCTGTAGGCCACGGCTGTGCCGGCGGTGGGGTAGGGGAACCCCGTCACTGCAGGAGAGGGGGTGACGGAGGGGACGGTGTGAGAGGGCGGGCGCGGCGGGGCAGGGCAGCCACACTGTCCACGCCAGGCCCGATCACAGCCACGTGCCACGTGCCTGCTGGACCACAGGTGCCGACCACCCCATGCCGGCCCGCCCTGCCCCGCCCCACCGCCACCTGGCCCTCCTGGCCAATGACCGCCCAGCACCCCGCAGGCTTCCCCACCGGTCTGGCATTTACCTGCATAGAATTCGGGCCCGTACACCGCGCCCACCACGGGGTTGAGCTTCCAGCCTAGGACAGAAGCAACGCATGCATCTAGTCACCACCGCCTTCTCCATCTCGCCCCTGCAGACTGCACCCGGGGAACCCCAGACGCCAGGCTGAGCCCCAGCGGGGATGTGAGAGGGCGCGGCCTCTGCAGAGAGCTGGTGGGGACCCCCCCACAGCAGTCATCGTGGGTGGAGGAGGCGGGAACACTGACCCGTGCCTCCTCTTCCAATGCGACAGCCTCACTGGCCGGGATCCTAACTGTGTCTTAGTAACAGGTGAGTCTCTCCCAAACCGTCCCTCTGGGCATCTTCTTGATTCTTTTCCCAGTGTGGCCCTCCCCAGCCCATCCCCAGGCCTCCCCTTCCCTGCAGCTCCAGCCCCAGCAGCTTGGGGTCTGTGATCTCTGCAGCAGAGTCAGGATGGGACCGCGTTTGAGCGTCTGCGGGCCCCCAGCAGGGATGAGCTCAGGCACGTGACAGCTCGGTCGTGGGCGTGCTGTCTGGTGTGGGTGCCAGGCTGCCCCCGGGGAGGGCCAGAGGCTGCCAGACGGGCTCGGCCTCTGCCCATGACCTCCTCCCACCCCTGCCTCAGAGTCCGGGTCCCGGGCAGAGCTCCCGCGTGCTGCCTTCTCTTGCTGCGCTCCCACCTGCCTCTCTCGGAAGCAGCCGGAGAAGGTGCCTGGGGAGGGGGGGCCTTTGGATGGGGGACAATGAGTGCGGGCACTTCCTGAGCGCTTTGCCGTGTGCCACTCACGCCTTCTGAACCCCCTGAGGTGGGGGTCGTACCTCCCACTTTACAGACGTCCGAGCGCTGGCTCAGGGCTGGGCCTCATGGAGCTGTTGCGTGGCACAGCCACACGCAAAGCCGGCAGTGATGCGCCAGACCCGCGTTCCTGGCCACTCCCTGGCTCCCAGCCGTAATCTGCGCCCCAGCCTCTCTCCCTGCTGCTGGGCCTCTCAGGGGCAGCTGCTCTGGGCCAGGCTTCCTTTCCCTCCGGAGACCCAGGGCCACGAGTGCGTGTCTGCTCCCACCCGAGGCCTCTGGGGGTGGGCACCAGCTGGCCTTGAGTGGGCTCTGGACCTAGCTGGCCAGATAGCGTGGGCAGTTCTCAGCCTCAGCCGGAGCCTGGACAGCGTGGCAAAGGGCTGGGCCAGGCCAGGCCATCGGTGGGTGGCAGACTCCACCCGTGAGCCCCAAAGACAGATTCTAACAGCCTCTGGGCTGAGCGGGAGGCCTTGCCCCTCCCGAAGGCCCACTGTCCACACTCTCCACGCGTCTGGGGGCCACCGGCCATCCCTGGTCACCCTCGTGGCACGGCACGGTTGTTTGCGTCTGGACGTTACTGCTGGGACTCTGACACCTTCTATAAATCTCAGGTGAGCAGGGAAGAAACGTTTCATCTCCTGGGAAGATCTCCAGTCCCGAGAACGAAGTCTTCTTAGTAAGAATCCACGATGGAGCAGCGTCCAGGAGCCGATGACCGGAACCCCGTCCCCCGGGATTCCACCCTAGCGGCTCTCCTGGGTTCGTCCGTGCTTGGTGGCCGAACTGCTGCGGCAGCTGGCTCCACGCTGCCACCTGCCAGCTCCGGAGTCCTGGCTGCCTCTGCCTGTTTCTCTGGCTTCCCGGCACCTCCGCCTGTCACAGCTGGCCCCACGGCACTGTCGGGGACCCCAGATCAGGGGCAGCCCGAGCCTCTTCTGGGCGGCCCTTGTTTCTTCTGCAAACAGCACCACCTGGCCGAACCTGGTGAGTTTGTTTTCTAGTGCGAACTTCCGCCCGCTGGCCGACGAGTCTGAGGGCTCGGCCCCTTACAGCGTGTCCAAGCGGGCCCGCCACGCTCCTAGGCCGCCAGAGCCCGCATTCGCAGACGCCAGGCCCGGCCCGCTCAGCCCGTGCTCTGGCCCCGGCTGACGAGGATGTTTACGTGACGCTGTCACGGTGAGCGGCAGCTTCTCCCTCTCCCCGCCTGTCATTCACACGGCATGGGCTCCGTGCCCGTTCCGTGACAAGATGTGGTCCTTTGGGCTGGCTTCTGCTCAGTCTCGTTCTCGGTCCAGAAGTCAGGGGCACGTGGCTTCTGGGCGAAGAGCGGGCAGCTGGCTCCGGTGCAGCCCCGATGATCACCCAGACCCCGTGAGAAGTCCGCTGCCGTCCCTTCCCGGGGCCCAGCACAGATGACAGACACCCACCTGGCACTCGGGACCCTGGCAGAGCCGGGCAGCCCTGGGCTTTGAGAGTCCTTGAATAAGCCGGGTGGGAGTCACACAATCTGGTCTAACTCAGGACACTAGTAGGGGGGCCCGCGGGGGAGGGGCCCAGGGCCAGCTGCCCACTGTCCTGCCGTAGGCATCCTGCTGGCCCAGCATCTGACGCTCATGGGGCCGGGAGAGACGGGGTGGCTCCGTCCACTCTGTCCCCACTGAGGGTGAAAGTCGGAGTCCACTTCCTGCAAGGACTGTCGGCCTGACCGAGCGGGGCTGCCGCCCCTGGCAAGGGGACCGAACCCCAAAAGGGCCCTGCCCAACGCCGTGCCAGCTGCACTCAGACCAGTGCCTCGCTTGGTGGCGTTAACGCGCAGTGACAGAGGACGGTCCCTCGGCCTCTCCTCTGGGCAGCCAGCGCTCAGCAGCAGCAGTTCCCTCTCCAGAGAGGGCCGGCCACCTCCGCCCTGGGCAGTGTGCGGCACGATGCTTGGCCGAGGCACGTTATAGCCATGGGACTCGGCCCGGGCACCTCGGCCTTCCGGGGTTCTGGGGGGACAGTCCTTCTCACCGTCATCGTGCTCAGTAAACTCGCAGCACCTTTGGCCCAAGGCCGCCCTCAGCGCTTAGGAATTAGGAATAACCCAAGATGCAGCCGGCACCCTGCTATGCCAAAGCTTGCCCACGGGGGCATGGGTGCCACACGCTGGGACAGGCAGGAGTCTCGCCAGCTATGGGGGTGGGGCTGGGCCGCCCCGGCTCCCCTAACAGGGCGGGGCTGGCACAGGGGGGCACTCAGCATCGCCGGAGGCCAGCAGCCTGGGTTCCTCCAGGGCCTGTCTGGTGGGCAGCCCTGCGGGAACCCTGGGGCCCCGGGCCCTTACCGTTGGTGTAGGGGTTCGCAGTCTTCTTGTTGGTCATGACCCGGGCGGTGGCATTATTGACCTGCCCGGAGAGAGGGGGGACAGGGTGAGGGGGCGTTGGGCTTCTCGGGAGGCCGCTGGCCACCCAGTCCTGCTCTGCATTTCTCGGCCGTGGTCCCCATGGAGACGGCGCCGGTGTGCCCAGGAGGAGGCACGGGACAGCGCCTGCTGCCAGCCAGACCCCGCCCTGGCCCGCCCTGCTCCTGGCCTCTTCTCCCGCCTCCAGGAGGGGGTCACCACCGCTCACAGCGCTGGCTAGTGTCTGGCCCGGCCAGGACCCGGCCCTCGGCTCAGGCACTGCGCCCAGTCCCCCTGGCTCCCGACTGCCACGCGGCTGTTCCCACAAACCCAGCCTCTCTCTGGCAAACCCAGGTCAGGGAGAAGCTGGCTGGGGGGCTCTGCAGAGTGCTCTCGGGCCAGCCCCCAGGACGGCTGCCGACGCCTCCTAGCCGTGGGCACCGAGGTGGCCGCCCCTCCCCGTGGGGGCAGCACCCCGCTCCTCAGAGACCAGCAGAGCTTCCTGAGGGGGCCCATGTGCCCGTGGGGGGCAAGGCCAAGGGCGGGGGGCAGGCGGGCACCGGGGGTGGGTCCTACTCTCCAGACACCGAAGCCCCTGTGATGCTGCCCAGGTGGCCGGACAGGGCTGCAGGAAGGGGGAGGAACTCTGTGGAAGAGGCCGAGACCAGGGCCAGTGTGGAACCCAAGGACGCGTCTGGACGCCCCACGGTCAGTGCCTCTAACACTGCCCCTTCTGAACCGCCACCCCGACCCTCCCGCCCTCTTCCCTTGTGGGCTCCGTGATAGCTGCCGACCCTCTCCCCTGCCCGCCCCTCGCTGCCCTGCCTGCTGGGGAGCCCGGCTCCCACACACCCAGAGCCACAGCGCTGGGGCGGGGGCATGCAGCCCACGGCGGGGGAGGGGCGGCGCCGGGAGGAGGCACAGGGGTCAGGAGGGGACCCCTTGCCTTCTTTCCCAGCTGTTCTTCTGGGCTGGGTCCCCTTTGAGGCCCTGGCCATTTGCTGCTGACCCTCAGGGGACAAAGGCAGGGGGACACTGCAAGGTGATGGCAGCGTGGGTGCGGGAAGGGTGGGGGGCAGCTGCCGCTCCCTGTGGGGGGGCAGGGGGTTAATGGCCCCGTCCCCCCTGGAGGACAGACCAGACTGCCCGTGGTCCTTGGAGCTGCCAAGCCTCAAACGCACGCTCTCTGGGGTCTTCCCAGCACCTGGCTGATCCCCCAGCTGGGGGGCCTCTTTCAGGAAGGAGAGGGGAGGCAGGGGAGGGGCTCCCTTGGGTGGGCCTGAAGTCTAGACCTATAAGAGCAGCACGTGATGGGCTGGGGTCGGGCCTCAGCGTGGTCCTGGCCTGCCCCCCACCCTGTCCTGTCCCAGGGACCCTGGCCTGGCGCTCTGCAGGGCAGCAGGGGGACTGGGGTGGGCGCCCGGGAAGCGGGGCGTCCCTGCTACAGCACACTTATCTGAGCACCTCAATTTTCCGTCCCTCTACGATCGTCCCATTCAGCTTCTCCCGGGCTCGGTCGGCATCTGAGCTAGTTTCAAAAGTTACAAACCCAAAACCCTGTGAGTGGAGAAGGACAGACACGGAGAGAGAGACACAGGATGAGACAAAGGAACACAAAGGAGGTGGGGGGGGGGCGGGGAGGGGGGAGTGGGCGGGGGGGGAGCGGGGAGCAGGGGGCGGGGGAGAAAGAGAAGGGGGTTGAGTCAGCTGAGCTGGAGGAGACTTAGGCAGCCCAGGGGTCTGTCCTGTGCCACCAGCAGGGCGCCCAGGAGGGGTCCGGTGCCAGGCGGAGGCAGCCTTTGGCCTGGGCCTGACCTGAGCTGACTGCCTGGCTCCCATGAGGGGACAGGCCAGAGCTACGACAGAGAGGCTAAGCCAGCAGAGTCCAGGGCTGCCACCCTAACGCCCCCCGGGGGTGGAGGGCGAGGCACGGGGTAGGGGGGCAGCCTCCCACCGGCCCACCCTGCGGCCCCTCCCCCAAGCCTGGGGGCCGCGCCGAGGCGGAGGCGGTGGGGCCGGGGCTCCCGGTGCAGAGGGTGCAGACAGAGGTCTCGGCTCAGCAACGACAGACAGTGGGGGCGGGGTGGGGCTGGGGAGTACAAGCACCCGTGTCGCTCAGGGGTCCTCGGGCCGGAGCTCTCCAGGAAGGAAACGCACATTTCACACGTTAGCCTGGCGGGACCTACAGCCGGCGCTGTAAGGTGGCGCCCCTGGGCGGCACCCACCTTGGAGCCCCGCTCGTTAAAAATGATCTCCACGTCTAAAATTTTTCCGAATTGCTGCGGAGAGAGAGAGGGGCGGGGGAGACGGGAGAGGGTGCGTTAGGAGCCGCCCCGCGCCCCGGGTCCTCGGCCTGGGTCGCTTCCGCCCTGGCTCGGGAGGGAACGGGCACTCGGTGCAGCGTGAGGGGGACCGGGCCGCCCGCCCCACCTTCTCGTGGGGAGAGCCGTTCCTGCCCGGGTCCCAGCCCCGTCTACACGCCCGGGCTGTGGCTGGCGTGGGGCGAGTGTGGCGTCACCGGTGGTGTCCTGTTCTCTCCAGCGGGGACTCTGCCACACGTTGCTGACAGCCCCCGGCCACCCCTGCCTAATTCACACTAATGGGTAAAGGGCTATGGAAAAGTCCTTCCCAAGAGGGGGCTGCTTGGCAGGGAGCAGGAGCCCCTGGGAGAGAAAGTGCCACGGAGGGGTCTGCGTGTCGGCCGCTCGTGCTGCTTGGGGCTGGGCTGTGCGGGCGCAGAATGGTCAAAGCTGGACCCCAGGTCCCTCTGCTTGACCAGGTGGGACACACTGGCCGGGTGGCCCCGACACCCTGGCTTCCTGTCTGCCCTGTCGCTGGCCTGGAACTGCCGGGGGCAGCCTGTCTCTCTCATCGGCGCGTGAGACCATGACCAGTGACTGGGTCCCCAAAGTGCCAGCGGCCTGCAGTGATGGGCTTCTCATTCACTCCCAAACCCAAGAGGCGGGTGTCACGGGGCAGCAAGGCGACGTGGAGCCAGCCGGCAAGGCGGTCCCGACTGCCGGGTGCCGGAGAGACGGGGGAAGGTGCTCGCCCCAGGGCAGGGACCGACTGAGCCGCAGGTGTCAGGTGGGGACCGAGTTTCGGGCGTCATTAGGGCTCAGGTCAGCGAGAGCTCCCCAACACAGCTGCTTTAAGGGGGACCCCAGGCTCAGGGGGTTTCCTGGCTGCACGGGTCCAGGGCCGAGAGGGGCAGAGTCCTCCTTTGCTAATAATTCTAAATCCTGCCCACACCCCACCATGCTTAAGGCCCAAATCCTAAAGGGCCTGTCCCCCGAGACGGGGAGCGGGTGTCTAGGTGAGCTCTAGCACAGGTGCTGGGTGTCCTGAGGCCACTCCCATGCACCTCCGTTTGCCTGATAGACCCCGTCGGGGTGGGGTGGCATGAGGGGGTTGGGGTCCAGGGCCCAGAGACCGCCTGGCTTTGGGACGCATGGGTGGCCCAGCACAGGTGGGGGAGAGTCGGGGTGAGGGAGGGCAGGGCGGAGTAACACAAGCCAGGCGCATGTGTGTCCTGTGCTGGGGCGCTGGGAACCGGGAGGCTGCACGGCTCCGGGCTGAGTGCCTGGCCGGTGCCCGCACACTCACCCACGCGGCAGCCCAGCACCCTGTGGGCGTCAGCACCTGCTGGGCGCTCAGGTGGCAGAACAAAGTAGCAGCAGGATCAAGGGCTGAACCCCGCAGTGCAACCTCGGATGGACCCGGAGCACGCTGGGGGACAGTCGGGCACTGGCGTCCCATCACTGGGCACCTCCTGTCAACCCCCCGGGGGGTGCAGGCCCAGAGAGGCTGAGCGCCCGGCCCCCAGGCACACGGGTGAGGCAGGGACCAGACCGCTGCTGGCTGTGGGGCCAGGGGCTCGGGCTGCCCCGCAGGGGTCCCGGAACCCTTGCCAGGAGATGGCAGCAGAGTAATAGCCTGGCGGGCACTGGCCTTGGCCTTGAGGGGCCGTGCGAAGCCCCGAGGACAGGTTAGTGGGGAAAGGCGGTTGATGTCTGGCTGGGGGTTCATGGCTACTGTAGACCCCCGACCCTGAGCTGTGTCCTCCTTCCCTGTCCTCCCTCCCACCCCACAGACTCAGGTCAGAGCTGGCCGGACCAGGGTCCCGGGTGGCGGGGCCGCACACACTCACCCCGAACATTTGCCGCAGGTCGGGGTCCCTGAACCGGAAGGGGATGTTGGAGACGTGTAGCCGCTTGGGCTGCTGCTTCTCTGTGGGGTCGGGGGCGTGGAGTGGCTGGCTGTCCGTCTGTGCCGCCTCGTCTGTCTGCTGTGGGGAGAGAACCCGGGCTGGGGTGCGCCTCTCAGCCCCCGTCCCACGGGGAGGGGACAGTCTCCCCGACCCCCTTGCACCCCCTCCCGGGGCCAGGACCCGCACGGGAATGCGGGCAGACGATTTGTACTGCAGGTGGCACAGCAGCATCTCAGCCTCAGACGAGCTGCCCGCCAGGCCTGTGACACCCCGCAAGGCAAAGCCTCACTGACCCCTCCGCTAGGCCGCGGCCGCAGAGCTCTGGCCTCAGTGGCTCCTCAGCTCCATGGACCGTTTGGCTCCTGGGGTCGCAGCCTGCCCTTTTCCCCACAGGGACCGTTCGGGCACCCAAGGCCTGGATGACTGGGTGACTGCCAAACCCACCCGGCACACACATCTGAAGGGGTGCTGTCTGCACCCCATGGTCACCTGGGAGCTGCACCTCATTCTAGCCCTGCTCAGCACGTTGGGGGCCACGCTCTGGGTGACCACATTCATCCTTTATAGCTGGTCCTTCTTTTGGACCCAAACGTTGGGGATCCGAGAGGCTTGGGTCTCAGGGAACAGGGGGTCCACACGGCAGGGCGCCCACCCCATCAGCTGGCCGGCGGTGTGGGCGGGGCTCCTCCCCGCGGACTCCTCCAGGGCCGGGCCCCGGCTCGCTGCCAGGCTGGCCTTTAGCAGGGCTCCGTCTCTGCTGGTCGCTGGTGCCAAGGCCGGCAGGAGGCGTTCCGTCAGGGTCGGCTGGGTGATGAGTGGCTGGCTGACCGTGGCGCCCAGTCAGCTCCCCATGACCTGGACGCCAAGGTCCGAGGCCCTGTGTGTGCCACTCCTGGGGACAAACCAGAACTGCCGACTGCCGGCCGGAGCCTTACTCCCCTGGCCGAGCCCTTCGGCAAGGCAAGTCGGAGCATCCGTGTCCAGGCGTGGCCCTCAGCCAGCGACAGAGTGTGTGTGGGTGGACAGACACCGGGCTCCCTGCCGTGGGGCACCTCCTGCGCCCCCTGATTGAGCTCGGTGCCCATGGATAATGGGCTGACAACACTTTCATTTCTTCCTTCCCTGCCCTGTCTCAGTTCCGGACACTCCTCTTGGGGTCACCGCCCCGGTATGCAGCCTGGACTCGAATGTGTGTCTCGAGTCGGCTTCCAGGATAGGACCCCAGCTGAAGGTGGGGGGGCCGTGGCTCCAATAAAACCACCCCAAGCCTTCGGGATACGCCTGGAGGGAGTGAAGGCAGGAGGGAAGGTCCCCAAGGCCTATGCTGGAATTTGCACAAATGGGTGGCCGACATCTCCCATGTGGCCCGAGGCGGCTGACCAGCAGTGAGCGGCTAGGACGCAGCGATGACCCGAGGAAAGCCGAGGACGCACGTCTGTGGGTCTCCGGGATCTGCCTGGTGGGCTCAGGCCACTTCCGGTGCGTGTCCGTTGCCGGAAGCCAGAGAAGCCCTGACCAGTACGGGGCCCCCAGAGTCAGGAGGGGTGAGCAGGGCGAGGCCACCGCCCGAGGCCTCCGTGGAGGCAGAGGGGTTCCCCAAGGCCACGCTGTGGCTGGTGACCGGGGGTTGGTCTCTGAGCTCCTGAGTGGCTGCCCGCGACGTCCATCCTAGACGTTGTTTCTGGGAGGATGGGGCGCTTCCCCTGACTCCTGTGCTCAGCCTCTGACTGACGAGGCTCCAGGACAGCAGGCGCCACAGGTGAAGGGAGAGGACGTTACAGGCTCCCGGGTGGCGAGGGGGCCGAGGACACACCTCCAGACAAGCTGGGGAGTCGGTGCAGAGGGCGGCAGGAGCGTCCTGCTCAACTGTCTCTTAGACTCTGCTCCTGCACCAAGAGCTGAGCGCACGGCGTGGGATCCCAAGCATGGGCCCGAAGCCACCGTCCTCTCGTGACCTGTCTCAGCGGCGTGGCCATCCTGTGCAGCAGGCCCGGTTCTGACAAGCGTGTGTTCTCTGAGGCCTCTGTGGGGCTGGGAGAGGGACGTGTGGCCAGGGGTGGGCTGCGGGTGATCCGGTGCCTGTCCCTTGGGGTTCAGAGGGGCCACTCCCAGGAGGCTATCTACAGGTGGCAGAACAGGGGGAGGGCAGCAGGCCTCCGGAGAGTCTGGTCTGGCCTGCACCTGGTCCTCGCTCCTGAAGGCGCTGCCAGGAGCTGCTTTGGGCTCTTCGGAGACACCTGGGGGCCCCTCCTGTCCATCCTGGGGCCTAGGACGGCCCCCACACCAGCTCTGCTCCCGCCACCTCCCTCAGCCCGCCTCTTCCTTGCAGAAAGCGAGCCTGTGCTACGTCCCCAAACTGCTCTGCCATACCCCGGAATCAAAGCAGGACCATCCAGGCATCGGCTGGTTCCTGCCGAGGTCTGATCCCGGCCCTCTGGGCACTGCTCAGGGGGGTGCAGTGCCCCCCGTCGCACCCTCCCCACCACATGCATTCCACACACCTGTGTCCTGGGCTGCAGGTGACTAATGGAATCACCCAGATTTGCGAATCCAGCCAGGAGAGGGATGTGCAATGCTGACATCAGGCCAGCAGAGGGCAGTGGTTAATGCAGCCAGGAGGCCCAGCTGGGGCCCTGAGGAGCGGGGCCCTCTGTGGGGCGGGGCTCACAGGAGACAGCCCACTGCATGTCACCAAGGCCCAGGTCCCCCTCCCCAAAGGCCCTGAGGGGAGCAGCCGCGGGCGAGGCAGGAGAAATGGGTGGGGGGCGGCATGTGACTGAGCCACGGGTGAAGCTAGGACAGGAAGGACGAGCCCCGGCCAACCCCGCACAGATGAGCGCAGAGGCAGATCCGTGGGTTTGGTGACTATAAAACTGTCAGATGGGCCGAGACCCCAGAGTGGAATGGCACCCTGGCTGCTGAGGGGAGCGGAGGCCTTCCCACCACCGATCACCGCGGTCCGGGCAGCTCCTGTCTGTCGCCTTTCGGGGCCCTTCTCCCCCGACCCCCACCTTTTAAAGCTCTCTTTGCCGTCAGTGCCCAAATGTAAAAACGAACAGCAGAGTCACCCCTCCCCTTCCCTAGCTGATCTCCGGGCTTTGGCTTCCATCTTCCCCATCTCTGCCTGCCCCCCCGCCCCCCACTGTAAGGCCAGGAGCAGGCGCTGGGCTGGCCAGGGCAGGGCCCAGAGGCTGCCCTGTACATCCCCAGTCCCCCCACCCTTTGATGAGCCTGTAGCCCCATCCGCCTGGGCCTCAGGGAGAGTCCAAGAGGGCCCCGGGGAGGGGCCAGTGGCCTGGCAGGGATCAGGGCCCCGGTGCCAGGTGGAGCTGAGGCTTGTGGCGCGGAGCAGAGGAAGAGCCTCTTGCAAATCTCCTTTCCCTGCAGCCCGTCTCCCCTCGCCCCTGCCCCTCCAAAACCTCCTGGGCGCTCGCATGATGGCGTCGGCTGCCTGCCTGCCAGGGCTCGCCCCATGGGCTGCATGTGGCCCCCAGCTTCCCTTCCATGCCGTCGTCCTCAGAACCTGGGGGCAGCGGTCAGCTCCCCTGGGGCGGTCGGGCCGAGGCGCTTTCCCAGGGAAGTGCTCACCTCTCTCGGAGGGACTTCTCTCTGGGATACCTGGGTCCCCTTGGGGCTGGTGGACTCTCACAGCCACAGAGGCCGCCACTGGCCTCTCTGACTTTTATGTCCTTGGCTGGTGGGACCCGATGGCCACCACGGGGCAGGGCTGGTCACTGCTTCCATGTACCCAGTGCTGTTTGGTGCCTGGCACACGTGGGCGCCCTACGAATGTCTGCTGAGCGAAGGAAGACGCGACATTTGTCCGGGTCAGGCTGCGTCCAGCAGCCCCGGGCGTCAGGAGGCCTCGGGCTCCTCCCGTCGTGCGGTTATTAGCTGTCACCCCAGGCCACAGCATCGTGTCTGATTGTCTCGTCTCCTGTGCCTCCTTCCAGGTGAATCCCGGCCTCACGATTTGTCTGCAAGGAGGTCCTGAGGTCTGAGCAGAGGCACCTGCCCACCGCTGTCCATCAGAGGCCAGGGTGAGGCGTTGACGGCGGGCGTCCCGCCCCCGGCTCCGCTGACCTCTTCTGAGCACACGCGGGTCACGGGCTCCAGGCGTGGACAGCGTGGCAGAGCAGCAGGAAGTGTGGTTTGGCTCCCGGGTCGACAACCAGCAGGCCCGGCTGGTTCCTTCTATAGGAGTCCCGGGGGGGCAGTGGGGAGTCTGCAGGGTCCCCCGCACCAGGGACGGCAGGGCGTGGAACAGTCTGATGGCTTCGAGCAGGTGGCACTCTGAGCATGGAGGAGGGGCCCTGGCTGGGCCCTGGACGATGGTCTGGTCCAGCCCGGGGGTCAGCTTGGGGGAGTTCACTCCCCAGAGAGCTCGCGTGATGCTGTCTACACAGCGGGGTGGGTAGTATTTGGATCCACGCAGCATCTTGGCAGCCAGGCTGGGTTAGGGGGAGGGCTGAGGGAGCAGAGTGGGGGGGCACCCATCAAGAAGCCGGCAGGGTGGTGCCGGCCCTGGGCAGTGCAGAGCTGCTGGCCTCCTGCCCGGCCCCGCCAGCCAGCGCTGGGACGGAGCCAGCGGGGTCGGCTGGATGACCCCACAGCCCCAGCGCCGGGGTGGGCACGAGGAGCGTGTGGTGGGAGGGCAGGAAGGGCCGTGCAGCGCCCGGTCCCCGGGTTGGCCGGGGCCGAGGCCGCTCCCTGCCATGCTCCCTCCTACCAGGACAGCTCTGAGAAGTGCAGGGCTCAGCACTTTCTCCCTGGGGCTGCATTACAACCACATAATTGAAGCTATCTGATTGGAGGGCGGCCAAGCAGGTCGATTACAAGCGATTAGAAAGGAGAGGAGACAGCTCTGAGGCCCTGGGCCGCTCCTCCCGCCGCCAGCCCTCCAGGCTTGCCCCCAGACACCCGCGAGCCCAGGCCGCTGGCCTCTGCCAGTTCCCTGCTTCCCACTGACAGGTCGCTGGTGGCCGAGGACAGACGAGGTGACAGTTTGGCCAATGTCAGGCTCAGGAAGCCCTGGGGTGGCTGGAGGCGGTGGGCCTGCTGTGGCGGGGTCACTGCCCAGGCCGCGGAGCCTGGTTGAGCAGGTGCCACCAGAAAGACGCCCGGTGTCACGTGATGGGGAGATGCTGGGCTGGGAGCAGCTTTCCTGGGGCGAGGACCCCCGCTATAGGCCCTCCCCTCATGTGATGCAGGGGCTCGCCTAACTGCCCTCCCGAGCCACCCCTCTGGGCAGGCCCTGCCCCCCAAAGCCCTTACCGGCACTGTCTGCGCCCCAGCACCGGGCTGTGTGCTGGCCTCGGGGCCCGGCTGCTCGGGGTGGGTCTGTGCTGGTGTGTACAGGGTCATGCCGTGCTCTGGGGGGACTGGGGTCTGGCCGGAGTAGTCCTGCGTGGGGTGCGGCGGGGGCGGGGCATACTCGGCGGGGAGGCCGTTCTGTGGCGGAGGGGGGTACTGGGTGGGGGGGTAGGGCTGGGCCATCGCTTCAGGCGGTGCCGTGGTGTCCTGGCTGCCCTGTGGAGGGAGAGAGAGCAGGCGGGTTAGGCTCCTGGGGACGCCGGACCCTGCCTCTGGTCTTACGCCGGACCTTCGGCAGGATTTTCCGGGCCTTCCAGGGAGGGCCCCCCGCATGGGGCACCAGCTCAGAGCGGGAGGAGGTGCCTGCGGGCAGGGGTGTCCGGGGAGCCCAGGGTCCGAGGCCACTTAGGCATACGAGAGGTTTTTTGTTCATCCACCTAACACAAAAAATTAAACGTTTCATTGTGCAGTGACTGGATTCGCATGCAGTTGTCAGAAACCGCAGAGCCCCTGTGTGCCCTCTGCCCAGTGTCCCCCAGCAGTGACATCTCGTGGAACCGTCACCGCCAGGAGACTGGCCTGGACCAACACTCTGGCAGCACCAGGGCCCTGCCCGCTGCCCCTCAAAGCCACACCTGCGCCCCTCGCCTCTGAGGGGGTGCAAGCCCCGGTTTTCTCGCGGGTAGGAGGCGGAGGAGGGCGCCCGCAGCCTGCATGATCTTCGTGGAGCCGACGTGACGGTAAACACGGCAGACGCGGCCCCCACGCTGGCCCCGTGGTGAGGTACTGTCGCCCGGGGACAGAGTCCCAGTCTGTCTCGAGGGTCCCTGAGAAGATTTCCCTTCCCTTCCAGGCCTGCTGTCCTGGGAAGGGGACAGTGCTCCCCGATGCCGACCCCAGCCACCGGGGGCTTTTAGAAGGCCCGACCCCTGGCAGGGCCCAGCGATGGTCCAGGCAGCGGTTCCCCAAGTGGGGTGCCCAGGCCCCACGGCACAGATGTCACCTGGGGGCCTGTCTTGTCCTCACCCCGGACCTCCCCCTGCAACCTGGGTGCTGTGACAGCCATCGATGCAGGGAGTTATAGGCAGCCCTCGGCCTTGGAGAAGGGACTGGAGCCCTCGTGGTGTCAGAAGGCAGGTGGCTGGGGTGCGGTGCAGGCTCGCAGCAGCCCCTCTGAGCAGGCGAGGCATCCCCTGGTGCCCCAGGGGACAGGTGCCATCTCTCTCATGAGCAGCCACCTGCGTGGAGGGACCTTCGCACAGACGTGGACAGCCTGACACCTTTCCTGCCGAGGGAGGGACCCTGTGCGTGACCCCGGGCCAGTCCAGGCCAGTCCACCTCCATCTCGCCCACCTGGCACGTTCTAACATCTCGTCCCCGCCACGAGACCAGTGCGTCTTCCCGAGAGCAAGCTGGGCCTCGCTCCCCGCCCTCTGCATTCACTTACGACTCGTTCACCTAACAACTGCTTACCGGGCGTCTGGGCGCCAGGAATGGGCAGTGCCTGTCCCTGTGTGGTTTGAGGTCCAGTGGGACAGTAAATTCAGACAGTCGCCCAGAAGTCCGAACAGCGGTTAGAGTGCGAGGGGCCTGAGGAGCCTGGGCACCCCAGGGTGGTAGCGAGTCACAGACCCTGCCTGCCTGCCCACCCCCCTTCTGGACGGAGGCTTGAGACCAACTCTCGGCCCAGCGCCCAGCCCCTCCCTGTCCCCAAACCCTCAATGCCAGCTTCCACGGTCTCAGTAACTCTGAGGTGACCCCTGACACCCAATGAGCAGAAATCTTGTCCTTGTCCCCCTCCGTGAGTCCACGGGGTCCCTTCCCCTCTCTGTGCAGAAGCTGGGACAGTGCTCAATGCTCTCGCCAAGGGGAGGGACACACGCGTGTGCACGCACACACAAATGCACGCCCCATGCTGAAGGGCCACGCCTTGTTGCTGCGAAGTCACCCATGAGGCCCCATGCGCCGTTAGCAAACGTACTGGTGACGTCTCCAGCTCCCAGTTGAGAGGGAGAAGCGTGGGCTCGGGGAGCGGGAGGAGGGGGCCCGGGCAGGTGGGCACTGCGGCAGGATGGAGGGGCACCCAGGGTGGGAGGACGGAGGGAGGGGGCAGGAGAGCCAGGAGGGAAGTGAGGGAAGGCGGGGTAAGGGAGAGGCAGCCTTCGAGATCAATTAACTGATAAATATTTGATTAGAACCTTCGCTAACTTACATCTTCCCAGCATCCCCTCTCCCCCAGCTCCTTCAAGACTCCAGAAAGGGAGGCTCCTCTCCCACCCGCCTCCTCCTCACCCTAGCCAACTTTCCCCAGTCTCCTCTTCCCTGGGTCCCAAGCGGGCTGAGTGACAGCTGCCAACGTGGATCCCGGGCTGGAGCCCAGAGCCCAGACTGTCGGGGAACCTGCAACACAAAGGTGGGGTCGCTTGGGCGGTGTGTGCGGGGTACCGAGCGCCAAGGTCTGAAGGGGTCTGGCGTGTTCAGGAGGCAGCTGAGGTAAGACATCTAGGGACATTCGTGACGTGACGATTAAGTCAGCACGTCTGAGCACACAGCGCTCTCTGCTTCGCAGACGTGAACTCGTCTAATCCTCTCCAACCCACACTGGATGCCACAGCTTCCCCGTCTCACAGCTGATAACGCTGAGGTGACCTGCCAGGCTAGTGCCGGAGGACCTGGGGTGGCAGCTCAGGCTGCCTGGCTCCAAACCTACCCTCTGCTCCTCTGTGCACACTGTGCCATGCAGACCAGAGTCTAGACCCTGGGATGCACAGGGAGGGTCTTTAATCCCGCACCCCCTTAGCCACCGAGTGGTCTTGGGCGTCTATTTATCCTCTCTTTATAGGTCTCCCAAACTGCAGGTGATCATCATGGTGCCCTGGACAGTGGAATGGGTAGCTGAATGGAAAGACGGATGGATGGATGGACAGATACATGGAAGGATGGATGGATGGATAGAGAGAGGCTAACAGATAGAGAAATAGATGGATGGAAGGATGGAAGGATGGAAGGATTCTGGAAGATGGAAGGATGGAAGGATGGAAGGATGGAAGGATGGAAGGATGATGGATGGATGGATGGATAAATCAAGTGGTGGATACGGTTATGATAAATAAGTAGATGGATAGATGGATTGGATGGAAGATGGATGGAAGGATGATATTTAAAGGGATGGATGGAAGGATGGATGGATGGCAGATGGATGGGTAGATGGATAGAGAGATGGATGGATGAGTTGTGATAGATGGAAGGATGGATGGATGGATGGATGGATGGATGGGTAGATGGATAGATGGGTTAAGGCTCGAAGACCATGGTCAGGTCATTTCTCTGCCCTCCCTCTGCACACTGGTCCCTCTCTCCATCATCACATTCACCTGGCAAAACTGGTAAGACCGAGCCCTGCCCGCTCCACGCTGTGGCCCACACCGCTGGGGAAAAACACAAAATCGCCCTAAACGCTGCCCTGGAGGCCGCGGACCGCCACGCAGCTCTCCTGCCCTGGGTGACCGCACCACGCCTCCTCGCCCCGCCACACGCGCTCCAGTGTGCTCGCTCTTGCTTCCCTTTTTCCACGGAAATCAGAAGAGAAGGACCAGCTCCCCTGCCCGCCTACCTGCCTGTGTCCCACAGGCTGCCTGCCCTCCAGGCCCTGGGGACGGACGTCCACGTTCCCTCCCACGACCCGTCACTTCAGTTGCACATCGGGTCCAGTCCTCGCCAGCACGTGCTATGCTCTGGTCACTCACTGCCATCTCTCCCACGACGAGAAAACAGAAGCCTCCCTGCCCGTCACCCCCGGCAGCCGACACACCAGATGTGCTGCTTCCCCATCGAGCGAAGCTTCTCGAGTGAGCCACCTAGACCGGGCCCCAGCTCCTTCGCTGGACCCATGCCGCCATTTCTCGGCGACGCCGGGCTCGGCCTTGCCGCTTGGTCTGCAGAGGCAGGGTGTGGGGGGACCCTCCATCTTCAAAATGCAGAGCTGAGACCTGCCAAGCATTTCAGCCCACATCGCCGACCCAACGCCCTCCCTGCCCGGCCTGACCCCCGCATCCCCCAGCCGCTGTGCTCCGCCCTGCAGGGCGAGGGTCCCCAGTGTGTGGGAGGTGGCCGCAGAGCAAGGTGCCGGGGTGGGTGTGACAGGGGAGGGGAGAGTGGAAAGCAACAGCCCCACCCCCACGACGATTAGGCTAATGGCCTCTCTGGCTCCTCACGGGGAGGAAGGCATCACCTCCCTGGGCACAGAGCCGCTTCTGCCCCACCTCCGGGCAAAGGCGCTTCCATGCAGGGCGGAGGAGGGGAGCAAGGCAGAGCCACCGCCCCGCTAATGGAGCTGTCACGTGTGCCATCGCCGTCACCTCTGTGCAACCCCCCCCAGCGCCATGCCCCACACACCAATCTGTACCCAAGTCACCAGCACCTACTGAACTGCTGCTGTTGGCAAAGCACAGTGCCAAGCACTGGGGACACACCAGGAGGGACAGGCTGTGTTCACCCAGTGCCGATGATGGGCAGGGCCTGCCCTTGGTGCCCTGCAAACTCAGCCACTTGGTCCTCCCATGGCCTGACAAGGCAGACGCCCAGGCCGAGTTTCACAGAGGGGACAGACACAGAGGACACCGGCTCCACGGTGAAGGGGCAGGAAAGCCGCGGTCTCCAGGCCTCCTGACCGCATCCCACCAGGTGTGAGGTGCGGATGTGGGGCACCGCACGGAGAGCCCCTGCTGAGCATCCTGGCCACCCTCCAGCCTGCCCCTCATTCCCCGTGAACCAGTATCCGAAGGGGAGGCAGGAGGTGTGAGTTTAAGTCCCTGGGGCCCCCACTGACAGCTGAGCCAGGGGACCTCAGGGCTCTGAGCTTCCAGCCTGGAAGCAGAGACGACCTTGCCCTCCCCCACCCCACCCCTGGGCACCCAAGGTTGTGGCCCAGCCTCTGACCACAGGGCATCTGCATCCTGAGCAAACCAAACTCCTTCAACTCTCGAATCTTAGAACAGGAAGTGACCACAGGTGACATCCTGGTCATCATACTTCCTCCCTTGGGTGCTCAGGGCCTGGTTGACACTCGCTGGCCAAACGTGTCCAGGGGCTGGTTTAGGGGCAAGAGGACAGCCCGAAATAACGTGGGGGCGCCCGGGTGCTCAGAGAGGTGACAGGGAGAAAGGGTGTGGGGGGGGGACACGGGAACCACTGGGCAGACACCCTTGTTATGTTTTCTTAGAGGTGACGTTCCTTCCTGTGGTCATTTTTTAATGCGTTAATCTTAAGAAAGTGAAGTTTTGGGGAACAAGAAACAATTATCGGAAAGGAACGAACATGAAGCTGGGACACGTGACGATGTCAGGGGAAGTGGCCAGGTCCGCACTCGCTCGGTCCCCGGCCGACCCCCACGTCCCTGGCCAGCTCCCAGCCCTGCCGCTGTGTGTGGTCTGGTTCTGGGAACTCGTCCTGCCAGGGGTCTGGGTGCCCTGGGCAGGAATGACATGAGTTTCTGAAGCTCTCCATGGCGGGGGAGCCTGGCCCTGCTCCCAGGAGACGGGTGGCAGCCGGGACCCCTGGAAGGGGCCTCGGAGGACACTCCGTCACCCGGGCGGCACCTGGGAGGCTGACCTGCCTGGCCACCCCGCTGCTGAGTGCCGGCAGGGCTGGCGATCCAGCGGCCGTGTGAGCAGACGTGTGCCGTTTCGTGCCTCGCTTATGAGAGTTCTTCAAGGTGTCACCCCAAAGGTGTGTGTGTGTGGGGGGGGTGGCCCTGCAGGCAGGCACTTTACGGCGGAGACCTTGGGGTGTGGCCTTAGTAAGGGGGGGCGCTGCTGGTGAAATGCCTCACTGCCGAGCCAGGCTGCGCACGGAGCAGGGAGCTGCGGTAGGGAGGGCAGGGGTCCCGCACCGAGCCCCCCGGGGTGTCCCAGAACCTCGGCGGGGCGGGCGGCACCTGGACCTCGGGAGGCCCCAGGTCAGGGGCTCCCCGCTGAGTGCCCACACCTGACACAGCTCAGGCGCACAGCAGGTGCTCCGTAAATGCAGGTGATGATGGCGCTCGGCCACCGTTGGCGGCTTACAAGAAGCTGGCACCATGTCAGGCGATAAAAATGCGTTATTTCACGTCAACCCCGTGGACTGGTGGTCTCCACCCGCGGGGAGTCATCCGCCCACGTGCACACAGCCGACACACGCAGACCCGGGGTGCGAGCCCAGGCTGCCTGTCTGGAACCACTGGACGCTGCCCCAGGGCCCTGGCGGGGAAGGCGGGGTCAGCGGCAGCCTCTGCACTCAGCCCCCTGCCCAGTGCCGGGGCTTCACAGGCCCACGCTGACCTGGCGACCAGCCAGGGTGCCCCAGCCCCTACTAAGCGCCCACCTCTGTGCTTGACGCTGTCCCCAATGTTCAGAGGACACCCACAGCCTCTGCGTGGGCTGGCCCGAGCCCGCATTCTGCTCCCCACCGTGGGTGGGTGGGGGGCAGTGATGTGCTGAGAGGTGTTTCACAGGGGGCTCTGGGGAGAAGCCCGGCTTCGTGGGGTTTGCCGACTGCCGTGGTGTAAACTCTCTCGCACGAGGTCGCCGACAGCGGAGCTGGGAAGGGCCTCGCACCATCGGGGCCTGCGGGCACACAAGCCGGGGAGGGCGCTGCCCCCGGCGGGCTCTGCGGAGGCTGGGGAGGCTGTGCCTTGTGTGGCGGGAGGGACCAGGGCCAGCGGGAGGGACCAGCCCCAGTGGGAGGGAGGCTCACAGGCTTCCGGGCTGGGGCGAGAACCGCCCTGAGCGGCTGCTCCTCCCGCCCCACCCGGTTCTGCCCGCTGGCAGCCGGCTCACTGTCTTTCATTACTCAGGGCTGTCAGTTGGCCCGTCAACCCCGCATTACTTCACTCAGGGACCATGAGGTCGACATTCTGCAGCCACCAGCTCTCAGGCCCTGTTCTCCCTCCCCACAAGGGGCCTGGTGCCTAGGCTGCCTGACGCCCCAGAAGGCACAGGTGAACACCTGTCTGCCCTGACCCCTGAGACCCATAGGGACATCCAGACAGAGCCCCATAGATGGCAGGACCCCGAGTCACTTGAGGTTATAATCCAACGCTGAGTCCCACGTTCCTGTCGGTGATGAGCAGCAGGCATGGGCTGGACCCCCGCCGCCCTGGCCACCTCCCTTCCTTCAGAACCTCGAGTGTCCCCCAACTTTTTGCCTCCTTTTCCTCTGTTCCACTGCACCTCCTTTCCCAAGTAGGGGCTCAAGCCTCTCCCACAGTGGCGTAGGATACACAGTATGCCCTGAAGGCTGCAGGCGGGTGACGAAGGCGCGGCGTGACTCCCAGCTGGGCGGGTGACGGGCTCGGGTGGTGATGAGCTGTGGTGGTGACGGGCCGGGTGAGTGATGGGGCAGGCAGGTGACGGTGACGAGCTGCGCGCAGACGGCCGGGTGGTGATGAGCTGGGCAGGTGATGGGCTGGTGGTGATGGGGCAGGCGGGTGAGGGGCCGGGTGGTGAGGAGCTGGGCGGGTGACGGGCCGGGTTGCCCTGACAAACGGCATGGCCTGAGCATGGCACCCTGGTCTCCAAACACAGAGCACACGGAGCCCATGGGGGCTGAGCCTGGGCTCCCAGAGCCCCCAACACGGGATGGGTCTCCTTCCTGACGGTGTCCTGCCCGAGACCCCGGGGTGGTAGCACTAACTCAGACCACGGGCTGCGGCCGCGCCAACACACACTGGTCCTCAGGCCATCCGGCTCCAGAACCGAGGTGGGGAGCGGACGTGGCCCCGAGCCTGGTTGTCGCCACAGGGGTGGATTCACACGCTTTCTCTCTTTTGATAAATGCATCTCAGTAAAAGAGGCCTCCTCCATCATCTTATGTAGTTTATGTTATGTGTTTAGGACCATTTCCTGAGAAGGGGTCCGTGTGCCTCACCAGACGCTAAGGAGGTTTGGGGCACAAGAAACGACGAGAACCTGGCTCCGATGGACCCCGGGGTCTTCCTGTCCTAACAACCAACACGGAGAGATGCCACGCCCCTAGCCCCAGCACAGAGCCTGGCCACAGCCCACCCGGCGTGGCCCTCAGCCCCGGCTCAGCCCCGGCTCAGCCCCGGCCCGCACTGGGTCTGGGCCCGTTCTTGCTGGAAGTCTGAGGCAAGGGGACGAGTGACACGCCACTGAGCCCAACCCCCTCCCAGCTCGGTGCATCCTCCCGCACCGGCCTCGCCCTGCCCCTGGCACCCCGACACCCCGGAAGTCGGCGCGGAGCTGCCTGGTTGACAGGGCTCGGGGAGCAGGGTGCCGGGGTGCTGGGGTGCCGGGGACAGGTGTGTCCTCGACTGTCGGTTGAGCGGAAGGAAACACCGCCACCAAGTCCCCACTCTGGGGTCCCACGAGAGCTCGTGGCCGCTGGGACGGGCAGGGACGGCCAGGGCTGGGTCCAGCACAGGCACCGAGCCCGGCGGGGGGTGGAGGGGGGCGGTGACACATGGGGCCACTGAGCCACACGCCCGAGCCCTTGGCGGGCTGGGGAGCAAAGGCTCCGAGGCGCCTGTGGGCCACCAAAGGCGGGGGTGAGGGAGACGCCCAAGGACGCCGCGGGGACGTAGGGAGGGAAGTGGGTCCCTGAGGGGGGCCCAGGCTCAGCCTCAAACCACCACAGGCACCGCCAACGCCCAGCAGCACCCACACAGTGTGGCCGACTGTTGGCTGAGCACCTACCACGTCTGGGGACCCCACAGTGCCAGCACAGCCCAGTGCTGTGCTCACGGGCAGAAAAATCTCTGCTGACACTGGGTCTGTTCCTTCCTCCAGCCATACTCCCCATCCTGAAAGCACCCAAAACACCTCTTCCAGGAAGCCCTCCAGGCTACCCCTATCCCCATGACATCCATGTGGCTGGGTTCCTCCTCTGAGGCTCCTGGAGACATCGCAGTATTTATAAGCAGCTGAGCACACATGGCATCTCTGTGGACACACGCGACTGGGCTGACCTATACCAGGTTCCCGCTCACTGGGACACAGGGGACATCGTCGGGGACAAAGCTCCTTCTCAGGGCTTTGGGAGGACAAAGTTATGAGACAGCTGTCAAGGTGACCTACAGGAGGAGAGGAGCTGAGAGCCCACCCATCCTGACCGCGGACGCTGGAGAGCAGCCTCTCCCCCAAGGGTGCAGGGCAGCTGGCTCTGTGCCTGAGGACCGGCCCTCTGCCCCCCACAGTGGCGCCTAGGATCATGCTCATTAAGGGACATTAGCATTATTAATGGCCCGTGTCCTTCATCTAGCAAGTAGAACGGGACACTAAGCACGGCGCCCAGGACACCGGGGCGGGGGCGGGGCAGGGGGCCGGGTGTGGTGTGCGGGCAGGGGCCCCGCAGTGTCCCCGAGGCCCAAGACGCCCCCTCTCCGTCCCGTGGCGCCCTCCTGGTTGCCGTGAGCTCGGGGAAGGCAGACTCCCAGGAAGGAGAATCTCCCGCAACCACGGTAACATCACACGTCCCATCACGCCTGCTACGGTCACACCCCCGCCAGGGCCCGGCTCGATGTACCCTCAGCGGGGACACGTCCCCTGCTGGCCCTTCTCTCACGGGGGCGCTGGGACCTGGAGGCCGGGGCAGCGTGCATGGCGGGGGGAGCTGGTGGGGACAGGGCCCCTCCGTGGGGACGGTCACATGTGACCACTCTGCAGCTGGACACAGCGGGAGCCTGCAAGTGTGGCCCTCAGACCAGCAGCATCGCATGCCCTGGGGCCGTCAGGAATACAGGTTCTTGGGCCCTCCTGACCTGCCAGCTCAGAACCTACAACGCAAGAGAACGGCCTCTACTGATCACAAACCACAAGGTCCTGGGGAAGGGACCGCTCTCTCCTGGTGCCCGGACAGAGTCAGTGTGAGGCCCCGGGGGCCGGGGACCCTGGCCAGGGCCTGCTGGCCCGGAGCAGGGAAGACCTTCTGTCAGGGGCAGGGCTGGGGGATGGGGTGGCCTTGCCCGGATTCTACAGCAGCCGGGGAAGGACACTGCCACTCCAGGCATGGGAACACGTTAGCTCAGGAGCGTAAGGAGACAGCGGCGGTGGGTGGACACTGGCCGTGGGTGGACACAGAGGGGGCCTGGGAGAGGAGGAGAGGAAGAGATGGGCAGGGGCTTGCTTCCGAGGCTGAGGGACGTCCCCTGGGCAGCCCCAGGGACCAGGCTGAGCCGGTCCAGCCGATGCTGCAGGGACTCTGAGTCCCTCCTGAGGGTTCTGCGTGGTGACCCCGTCTGACCCCGTGGACAGTGAGGTGGAGACACCTGGCAAGCCCGGCGAGAAACGAGGCCCTGAGAGCCTGGCTCGGGGTCACGGGCACAGCAGCGGCACCCCGGGGACAGCACCTGCTCTGCCCGCAGGCCCCAGACCCGGCTGCGCAGCCCGGGACACCAAGCAGCACGCCGAGTGCTCGGTCAGCAGCACCGGGCCAGAGAAGAGGAGGGACAGGTAGGGGGCGGGGGCCCCTGGGGAAGGAACCAGGGCCACCCAAGGCACTGTCCTCTATCTAGGGGGAGGCCCTGCTGCCCACAGCCACGCCTGCCACCTTCCCTGCCCTGGATCACCCCAGGGATGCTAGCTAGGAGGCCTGAACCCCCAGACTCACAAAAGACTCCCTCCCAACAACAGGAGAGCTTCCGACAGGGGTGCCAGGCAAAGGGCTGGGCCCCCCACTGCCCCTGACCTGAGAGGGTGCTTGCTCCCCACTACGGTGGGGACATGGGGGCTACCCATGTCCCCACCGTAGTGGGGACCCAGCCCCCACAGGGTCTCTCGCCTGTGACCCAGTTCCCAGGACCGGGGATAGTCACACACACATCGCCAGCCTTCCCTGGGCCCGGCCTCAGTGGCTGAGGTAGAGGTGGGGACTCGGGTGGGGAGGCCTTGGGCTGGAGGACACACCAGACTGTCGGGCCACCCCCTGCCTCCAGAATGGTGGCCCTAAAACCTGCTGAGAGCTGGAGCTGGCAGGTCCACACCCCTGGTCACTTGGGGTCAGGGTCACATGTCTTGGTGTCAACCCCAGGTCCCTCTGCACAGCGCCCGCCCCTCAGCTCACACCCGACCGTCCCTGAGGCACATGTCCCCCAGCCTGCCATCACCCTCCTAGCTCTGCCCCACCTCCTCCTGGTCTCTCCCAGTGGGAGGGCCATCTCGGCACAGTGAGGGGTGTCACTGGGGCCGGCCTGCTGTACCCTCGCACTGGCAGGTGGCTGGAGCCAGGACTGAGGGGGTGAGCTCAGGACCTGGACAGGACAAGCACTCTGTCTGCTGCAGGTGGTGGCCGGAGCCTGGAGGAAGGACAGGGCCTGGCGCAGGAGGGGAGCGGCCGCCGGGCAAAGCAGCCCCCAGGCCATCGGACCTCGGTCGGAGGGAACAACCTGCACCCGGGAGACGGTCCGCCGTGTGCCACTGGCTACAGAACTTTCCAGGCACTCAGGCCGCCGCCTCTTACCCAAGCTCTGCTCGCCGGGCAGCCTGGCCTGGTGCTGCCCGGGCAGCGGGAGGTGGGGACGGGGCCGGGAAGCGCCTCTGTGGGGGGCCAGCGCTCTCCGCCAGGCCCCACTCGTGCATCCGGGACCGTGGGTACGAGGGGGCGGCCCCCGCGTGTGTGTGCTCAGACAGTCTGTCCTCCGGAGCTGGGGCCAGTCCACGCCAGCTGTCCCCTGGGCCTGCCCGTGAACCCGGGGTGCGGGCACCTCCCAGCAGACCACCGGCTCTGGTCAGGGCCTTGCTCACAGCCTTTAACCCCGAGTGGCCAATTCTCCAAATGCACTTAGAAGCCGGGGTCCAGGGATGGCACTGAGTGGCCCCAGGGCCCTGCACCCCCAGCCACGGGCCTCTGAGCTCCAGCCGGGGCCCCCTCCAGGGCTACACACGCTCCCACACGTTTCCCTGCACACACGCACTCGCTCCCTGTGTGCACACGTACTTGATGCACACGCCCACAGCATGCGCTCACACCTGCCGCACACTCGCCCCCGCCCCAGGCACACCTGTGTGCACGGCCCAAGAAGGGTCTCTGCCACGGCACTGCTGACCTTTGGGGCAGGTCATTCTCTCATGGGGACATCCCGCAGGGTGCTCAGCAGCACCCCTGGGCTCTACCCACAAGATGCCAGTAGCACCTCCCCGAGTCGTGCCAACCAACGTGTCCCTCCATCGCCACACGTCCCCAGGCAGGGGGCGGAATCGTGCCCAGCTGAGCACTTTCGACCCTGACGCCCCTGACACCGCCCCGGTCACTGGCACCTGCCTCCTGGTGACAGTGCGCACAGCAGCCCTTGCACAAGCCTTCGTCCCCCCAGTCCACCCGCCACCCAGGCCTCGGCACCCGCGCTTCCTGCCCCGGGCTGCTGGTGCCTGGCCCAGCCAGGCACCCGGGGCGGCGGGGGGCGGTGGGGGGCGGCAGGGGCGGGGGGGCCCGGCAGGCGGAGGCAGCTTCTCTTCCCGCTTGGCGCCTGGCTCACGGACGCGGCCGGCATGGATCTCATCTTCGGCTGATTAAATGTCCCTCATTAATGAGTTTCTCTAATTAATGAAGTTTTCAGCCTGCTCTGCTTGTGTTGTTCAGCCACTCTGCCTCCTCAGCACAAAGCGGGCCGTCTCCTCCCGGGGAACGGAGGCAGCGGGCCCTTCCTGCCGACGCTGCACTTTGCTGATTGCGGCTGTCAACTCGGGGCTGACAACTCCATTTTTAAACGTTCCTCCTCCAGAAGCCATGTGCACACGCGTGCCTGCACACACAGACGGGGGCACGGCCCAGGTGCCCCCGCCGCCTGGGACACAGCCGGCCCACCCATGCTCACACACACTCGCAGGGCACGCGCCCACGGCCCGGCGTCACCGCCGGGGCACCCAGAGTGCACCTGGCTGAATGCGTGCAAGGCACACCCCACGTGCAGTGCCTGCGCATGCCCGTAACACGCCCGCACACTGGGCACCGGTACGCTGAGCACGCTTGTGTGCAGCACGTCACACTGACACACACACATGGTGCATGCACACGGCGCAGGCCCTCGTGCTGTGCACACTCCTGAGCTCGCACACACCCATGCGGCACGTCTCACCGTGTCTGGGCGCGTGTGCACCCCATGCACTTTGCCCACACAGCATGTACTCTGGTGGTGCTGCCCTGATGCACGCTCACGTGTGTCCACGTTCACACCTGTGTGCAGTGCACACGCGTCCAACACACAGAGAGAGCCCGCCCAGGCCAGGAGAGCACGAATCACACATGGGCGTCGGGCAGACTCCTCCCACCCCACTCCCCAGCGACCACCTCCCCAGGTCCACCTGTTGTCCAAGTGACCCCGCTTGGCTGCCACTCAGCTGCCCTCCCTGCCGTGACCAGGTGCCAGCTCTGGGCTCCCGGGCCTGGAAGGTGATTTACTCCCTTTCACTGAGTCATGAAAAGCTCTCTGAATTAAAAACATTTATCTTCTCCTGCTGACGAGGACGGTGGACTCTGTACCCACGAGGCTCGGCAGTCAGGGGTCCCAGCTCCACAGCCAGGGACGAGCTGCCCTCCTGGCTCCCCTGTAGGTGGGCACAGGGCCCAGACTTGGCCCTGACAAGCAGATGAAGACAGCAGGCCCTCCTCCAAGGCAGAAATGGGACCTTCTGGGACCGGGCGCCAGAGGGACGGGGGGACAGCCCCCATGCCTGTGTCCCGTGAGGACGTCTCACAGACTGTTCCTCCCAGGTGGGCGAGGTGGGTGTCATTGTCCCCGCAGTACAGATGAGGAAGCTGAAGCTTAGTGAGCTGACGTGACTTGCCCATAGTCACGCAGAGCAAACACACGGAGCTTCCTGTCTGAGCGCCAAACGCTGGCCTCGGGGGGTGAAGCCTGAGCCATGCGTGCTCGGCCCCGGCCGGCACAGCTCCAGGGAGCCCCAGAGCCGGGGTACCAGCCGCCGGCCTGCACCAGCCACAGCCGCGTCTCAGATGCCCGTGTGGACCGGCAGTGGGAAAACAGAGACACGATGCGTGCTAAGCACCTGGCATGTGCCGCCCACCTTCACCTACGTGAGCTGCAAAGCTCGTGACGGCCCTGGGAGCGTCAGCCCTCATTACAGATGGGGAAACTGAGGCTCAACGAGACCAGGCCAAGGTCCCACCGCTCACAGAGGATGGCCTACCCGCATCCTTCTAGAACATTCTGGAAGCGGCCCCGAGATGTTCTGCAGTAAAGAGACACGTTGGACCGTGTTGAACCGCTGTTTCCCAGTCTCCAGAGCCGGCTTTCTTTTCCTGCCTAAAGCCCACCAGGAGCAGAGGCCTTGTGGAAACTGAGCCAGACAGCAGGCCAGGGGGACACCTCGAAGGGACAGCTGGCCATGGCTGGCAGAGGGCCCTCTCCTGGGCAATGCTGAGGGCCTTTGCTGATGACGAAAAGCCCCCAGGCCTGGATGGTGGGCAGAGGGAGGGGACCAAGGCAGAGGAGGAAGAGGCTTCGGAGTGGGCGACTGGCTTCCCGGTGACGGGTCCTGGCCACCACCTGCAGTGACCAGCTCCCGAAGACCCACTGGGGACGACGCTCTGTCCTTGGGGGGTGTGGGGAAGCCCAGGCCCAGCAGGGTAGCTTGAAGCCACTGTGGGTGACGGTGAGGACGGGGCCTGGAGGGTGAGGCTGAGACTCGGGGCCCCAGCATGGTGACCGGTGTGGGCCGAAAGGGGGGTCGGGAGGGGTCAGAGACCCCACGTCCTTCTGTAATAAATGAGGGGGGTGGGTGACTCAACCACGAGAGCAGGGCAATCGGTTAAAAACACCCAGCAAAGCAGGGAGCTGGGGTCGGAATCGGCCACCGCTGAAGCTCAGGAGTGCTGGTGGCCAGCGGGCCCTGGCGGGCAGCGCCTGGAGGCCGAAGGGCTGGCGGGCAGAGGCGGACGACCTGCCCGGCGTTAGTTACGACAGGAGCAGCCAGGGCTGCGTCCTTCTTTTGACAGAGACTCAGAGAGGGTGAGCATGGGGCCTGAGGTCACACAGCAAATCGGCAGACGAGGGCAGGGGGTAGGTGTAGCCTGGGGCTGGGTGTTCTGAGGTCCGAGGACATCAGAACCACAGCCGTGTGCCCGGGTCACGCAGGCCAGAGCTCGTCCTGCAAGACCCCTCACCTTCCCTACGTTCTGTTTCCGGTCTGTGAGGCGGGTGCCAAACAGAGCCCGCCCGGGGGGTGGGCCGCGTGAGACATGCTAACGGGGAAGTGAGCAGCACAGCACCGTGTCACCCAGGGGCCCACACCGTGAGCGCCACTGCCGAAAACCGCACGTGCCTGACAGTCCCGCGGCCCAGGTGCCTCGGGGAGCTTTGCAGAAGCAGCCCGGCCTCCCCGACGGGGCCTCCGCGGAAGCATCAGAGGAGCGAGGAAGGGAGGCCCGCCCGCGGGCGCGGGGACCGGGCATGGGGCTCGCGGGCAGGCCTGGGCTCCGGCCGGCGGCTCTGAGTTCGTGGGCCGAGAGGGAGGGAAGAGTCGGTGCTGGTTTTGTTTTACGACGCTTTCGAAACTCTGTCTGGATCAAGGGAAATTAAATATTGCCGCTTTTAACTGGAGCCATACCGAAAACGCAACCTGGCAATAAATAAAAAACACGATTTACCACTGCGACGCTCACTTAACGAAACCCCTTTGTGCCTCATCTGTAGTTACCCCCATGCACGGTGAAGGACGGGCCCCCCTGCTCCCCCCTACTACACCATCTCCCTAGAGGACGGGAGGTGGCCGGCAGGTGAGGGTGGCCCTCTACGGGGAGGCGGAAGGGGTCTGAATGGGGTCCATTATGATTGAGATTAAACTGAAAAATCAATTTTTAATTGAATGTGTTCTTTGAACAGACCCTGCTGCCCATGGCCGAACGCTGACGGCGTCTGCATCCTAAGCGGCCCTCGCGGGGCCAACCAGGCTGCCAGGCGCACCCTGCCCCTCGCCACACTGGGGCTGCGACCCCACTCAGCCCAGTGGGCTTCTGAAGGCCAGGCGGCCAAGCCCACCCAGTGGAGAGCCACGCAGGCGGGGAGCCTGCCTCCTCCGTGCATTGGGGCCCGCGGGCTTGGGGCCCTCACAAAGCAGGGTCCGAGCTTGCTGGGGAGAGGGACTGGGTTCCCGTGGGGCTCAGTGCCACCTCTGGATCCTCATCAAGGGGTAAGTACAAGGACAGGGGACCAGAGGGCTCCAGGGAGTGTCGCCTCCTCTCCCCTGCACCCCTGCCCGAGGCTCCCCCTGGCATCCCACTGAGCCTGCGCCCAGGACCGAGAGGAAGACGAGGGACTGGAGTGACGGGGTCCTCCCATCTCTACAGGGGAGTCGCAGCTGCCTCCAGGACCCGCTAACGTCAGAGGGACGTGGTCCTTTCGCCCTTCTCTTTAAGGGGTGCTGGCTGGGTCCGAGACGGACCGGAGCCCCAAGGGTCCACATGCCTGCATCTTAGAGAGTGCTCCCTTCCTGTCACCCGTGGGGGGCTGTCCTGGGCACTGCAGCAGGTCGAGCAGCACCCCCGGCCCCCATGCACTAGGTGCCAGTTGTGGCACCTAGTTGTGGCAGTTGAAACCGTCTCCAGGTGTCACCTTTGTCCCCCGGGCACGATGGCAGGTGGAGCTGCTCTGTTCACTCTGCCCCCGGCGTGGCCACGGGCCCTGCTCAGGCAGAGCGCCTCGCGCCAGGAGCCCGCAGGCAGCCCTCAGAGAAGGGCAGTTCCTGTTTACGGTCACACCAAACTGTGTCTGGGGACACTCAGTGACGCAGTCCTCAGCGGTGCTCATGGGACCTGACTCAGGACCTAGAGCCTGTGCCCCGACTCACTTTGGGGTCAGGCTTAGCCCTGACTCCTCCCTTCTCCGAGCCGTCCCAGCCCCTAGAGACAGCAAAGCCCTTCACCCCAGGTGTTTTCAGGGCACAGTGGCATGCCTACTGCCCAGGCAGGGAGCAGTGGAGGGCCTCCCGCCCCCTCGCACCAGCATGTCACGGCGGCCCTCAGACCCACTTTCCCGGCCCAGAGGGACAGCAGTCCCAGCACTGGCCCGCAGCTCGGGCCGGCCCGCACGCCAGGGGACCATTCTCACCCTGCCTGGGGCCGGTCTGTGTGTGACCATGTCCGCCACAGGGCTGGGCACCTCGGCACTCAGGGCCGCATGAAGCTGCTGTCTCGAGTCACAGCCCCACCTGGAGAAGGTCTTTGCTGTGCGGGGCAGTCCCGGCCCCTGCCTGGCCCCAGGAGAGTTGATTCTAGGGGCTTCTGGACCTGCCTCCCGCTGGTCAGGTGACACACCCTGCCAGAGCATCTGTGAGGCAGCTGTGCGGGGAAGGATGAGCTCCCACCATCAGGCTCAGTCCCCCCACATGGGACGGGGCAGACGGGCAAACGCTAGGGCAGAGTGCAGCGCGCCGCGGCCAGCCCCTGGGCAGGGTGTCCAGCAGCAACGTGGCCGCCCCTCTACCCCTCCGCCCCGGGCAAAGCAGTCGGAACAAAGCCTGGCTGCTGGACACGCTTCTGGTCTCACGGAGAAAGCAGGACGAAATAAAAAACTGGCACGGGACTGGGAGACCCGACCCCCGGCTCTTGTTCCCCTGGGCCCAGCACCCAGTGGGTCCCCGCCCGCAGCGTGACTGCACACAGTGGTACCAGCACCTGCCTGACCCGAACAAAGGCCCGGGACACGTCTGCACCCTCGGAGACGCAAAAGCCCACTCGGCAGGACGTGTGGTCACAGGAGAGGGAGGATGTGGTTTCGGTGAGGCACTGGGGGTCTGGGGACACTGGGGACAGGGCAGCATGTGGCCTACCAGGGAGGAAGGAATCGGTTCGGCGCCCACATCCGCGACACCTTCGGCGGCCTCGCGATGCTGCGCCGACTCACGCCAGCTCCACGAAGCCCGTTTTACAGAAGCAGAAACCGAGGTCAGAGGTGACGTGTGACTTGAGAACGTCAGGCGGGGACGTGGGCCCAAAGTGCTGGGGGTGGCCGCGTGAGGCAGTGCGCCCGGTCCCCAACCCCCAGAGAACCTTCTCTGCGCTGCCCCAGGAGAGGCCTGGGTGCCTGAGAGGCTGGCCCTGGTCTGAGCAGGGGCTGGCCCTGGTCTGAGCAGGAATACCTCACCTGGGGGCGGGTGCCTCGGGCGGGTCTGGTCTGGATGCTTCTAGAAGCTCGTGCCACCTGGCTTCTGCCTCTGTGGCCGGGGTGTGGAAGGGGGCAGTGCTTGGCTGCCCCACTGCCAAGCCTTCTCACCAGACCAGGGACTGGGGCGGAGCCACGCGGGAACGAGCTTGCCTGGTTCTCGTCCGCCTCGGCCTCCGCCCACCCCGGACGCCTCCACGGGCCACTGACCCCTCTGCATCCGCTTCCCAGTCCCATAAGGAGACCCATACCGGAGCCGCCTGACAGGTGGCTGAGGGCGGAACAGAGCGAAATCTAATCAGAGTGCCCGGGGTGAGAAGGAGTTGGCCGATCACGAAGGGCGGACTCTGTCCCAGGGACTCGGCTCACGGTCTGAGAACTGAGTGAGGAGAACCCTCTCCACCATCCTGGCACCTCGAAGGCCTCCGAGGGCCTGTGCAGGCTGCGCTGGGGCACGGCTGGGCCTCCCCGGAGGGCGGGAAAGGCTGGGACCGTCGGCTCCTGAGTGTGTGAGACCGAGGTGCGGGGCCAGTCTGGGGCTTTCTCCAGGTGTTTCAAGGGTCCAAGGAAAAAAAAAATTCATTCCAGAAACACTAAGAATGAAACCCCCATGCTGCCCTGGGCTTTGGGGTGTGTGGGCCCCAAACACATGGCCTGCAGCCACCAACTAGTGACGGGGCACCCTTAAGCTTCAGACATCGAGGCCCTTCACGGCCTCGAGGGTCCTGCAGCCCCCAGAGGCTGCCACAGAAGGTGATGGCTTCTTCCCCCGGGGCTACACTGGGGGTGGTGCTTCCGCACCAGCCAGCACAGGGAAGGGGGTGAAGACCACCGTCTGGGGTTCACGCAGCCAGGAGGCAGTGCCAGGGTCTGTCCCCAGCCTGCTCCGGCGGCAGGGAGCAGGAGATGCAGGGGGGAGGGACACAGGGCCCAGTGGTCCATGGGGGTGGGGTGCTGTCATCGGGGGGAAGGGGGCCGGGCAGAAGGACAGGCTCGGACTTTGGTGGTCGGCATGGAGGAGCTCAGGGCGCCGAGGCCGCTGAGATGCGGAGAAGTGATACGTGTGTGCGGAGTTCCCCCCGCAGACCCCCGCCCCCCCAAGCCGACCGGGGCGGCCCCCAGCATTCCAGGGGTCGGGGTGGCCCCTGCGTCCTCTGGAGCCTTCTCCCAGGCTGCCGGACTCTCCACCCCAGCCCCCGTCCTGGGGCGCTGAGGGGTCAGGCGGGGCAGTCTGCCCACCAAGGGGCCTGTCACAGGAGGGGCCTGGCCCGGGTGAACGGGGCGGGCCCAGCGCCTCCCGTCCTGGGCTTGCGTCTCTGCCGGGCAGGTTGCTGAAGGCGGGGCGGGCCAGGAAGCCACGCGGTTAGCAGAGGCCACGTCCTGCCCCCGACTCGGGGTGAAGGGGCTGCTCCTGTGACATCCCACCAGGACTGGGACCCCTGACGAGTCTGCAGGCTGCACACGAGGGACAGGGTGGGGTACGCAGTGAGAATGAGCCACCCCAGGCAGAAATCAGGGGAGACAGGGAGGCAGGGGCACCCTGCAAGGAGACGGAGGGGGGAGGAAGGCGAGGACATATGCAGTGGCCCAGAGAGAGACAAGCGGGGGGTGGGGGGCAGGGAGGGCTGCAGAAGCCACAGGTCATGGAGGAGGGAGGAGGGAGCCGGCAGAGTCGGGGCGGGCCCAGAGCCTGGGGGTTCATCCATCGCCTCCGGGGTTCATGTAGTGTGCTCACGGCCCCTCCCTGCATCCCAGGGGCGCTGAGGGTGCTCCCAGCTCTGCTGTGCTGAGGGGTGGCAGGGGGCCTGCTTCCAGCACACTGCACCCCCCGTTTACGCCAGAAGTGCAGGGGAGGGCACCCGCCTACGAGTGGCTGTCCCGTCCATGTCCCCAGTCCCGCCCACGTGTCTCAAACAGCTCACTCTTCCTGCCTCGCCCTGGTCCGGCCGTGTCCTGCCCCTGCCCTGGGATCCCTCCTATGTGCAGGACTGCAGACACCCCGATTCTGGGGTGGGCCGGGGAGGGGTGGCTGGGCATGGCGGCTGAGAGAAGGGCCAGAAGCAGCAGCCACCCACTGCCACCTGGCTCCCCGCACCCAGTTCCGGCTGACAGGTGCTGAGGGTGCAGTCTGGGAGATGACGGGCGTGGGGCCTTCTAGAATGTGCCGAGGAACCCTCATGCCTAATTGAAAGAATTTCCAAACTCCCTCAGCTGGGAAATTGTCTTTCCCCAGAAGAAGCCCATTTTCCGGGCCGGTGGGGGAGGGGGCTCTGGAATGACAGAGGTGGCCTCGGGCCCCGGGAGGCCGCTGCGGGCCAGCGTGCTTCTCCGTTAGCGGGGCCCAGAGTCGCAGAGGGACGTCCCCGAGGACACACCACAGTCCCAAGCGGCGGGGCCGGCTCCCAACGCCCCGCCCGGCACCCTCTTCCTCACAACCCTGATCTACTGCACAAACACCGTAAACTCGGAAAAGAGGACAGAAAAGAAAAAGGGTCCCCTCGGCCTCAGCCCTGCCCTCCCGGAGGACGCCTCAGGCTGCCGCCTCCCCGGGCGCGGCTGACTTCGCCCTCAGACACTGTTCCCCAGCTGGGGAGGGACGGGCCGACTCCAGATGCCACAGCAGCCGGGAGACAGAGTTAACACGAAGTGAACACTGGACCGAGTCTCTCACGACCCGTACCGCTTAATGAGGTCACCTCGCTCCTCGAAGAAAATGCACACTCCGGCCCGGTCTGTCCCACGAGGCCCCGCGGGTCACACCCCTGCGTCCCTCCAGCCCCGCCTGGGCCCTGGCTCCGGCCCCTGCGGGCTTCCCAGTTCCAGCACGAGCTCCCTCTGCCTCGGGGCCCCCGTGCTCGCGCACGCCACCCCTGGTGCCGGGGGTGCCGTGCCCCCGCTCCCTCCACCCCCGCTCCTGCCAGTCCTCCCGCTTACAGGTCGCCCCGTGGAGTCGGCCTCCGGGACCGCCCTGTGTAAAGATGGCCCCGCCATTAGCCTTCACCTCAGACGCCGCTTTCACAGCACAGAGGCCGCGGCCGGCAAACGTCTACTTTGCTCTCTGTCGTTGTCTCTGTGCCCCCAGGAGAGACGGTCCGCCGTGAGGGCCACGCGGGTCTCGTTCTCCGCCGCGTCCTCATGCCATCGCGACGCCTGGCAGCTCAATAAGTGGTTGAATCAGCGACTGGACGGGGCTGGGGGGACGGCAGGTGCGGGGAGCCCAACACCTGCTCGAAGGACTTAGGACCTGAGCGCGGGGGCCTTCCAGGGCAGAGGTGACCGGAAACACGGCCACAGTGTCCACAGCACGGGGGACAAGGAGGAGGCACCTCTCCAGAGGTGCCACGAAGCTGGGAGATGGGAGTTACTGGCACCTGTCCCATCAGCCTGCCCTTGCTTTGGTGAGGGAGGCTGCGGGCAGGCAGGGGGCACCGAGGAGTACCCTGCTCAGCTGGCAAGTGGCAGGGCCTCTCCCACACTCTCCTCGGAGCACCCGGATCCTTCCGTATCACCCGTGTGCGGGTGTGCACACACACACTCACACTCCAGCCTGCTCCCTAGCTCTCTGAGGCCCCTGGAGCAGCAGCCTGGCCTCGGAGTGTGTGACAGGCTGCCCGAGGGCCCGGTCGGGGAGGGGCAGTGGACAGACGAGCAGAGGTAGCCTTCCTGCCAGGGCGCTGTGGCCTCTGCCTGGGGTGCCCTGGCCAGTGGTGGCCGGTGCCGGAGCTTCATGGACAAGCAGCCAGCGGTGCCCTGTGGTTCCCGGCCCTCGTCAGGGCCCTCTGCCACGCTGAGGTTTTATTCTGAATGCCCATCTCACAGAGTGGGGCATGGCTGCCCGAGTAGCCCACGCTCACGACCCATCCTATGCCCACCCACCGTGTGGCTCCCCAGCAACCCTTGGACCCCTCGGCATTATCTCCCCTCCTCGGGCCGCCCCATCGCAGCAGAGTGGCCGGCGCTGCCCGAGTCCCGGGCCGCGGGTTCCCGGCTCCATCAGATGGACACCTCGGAGCGAAGCCAGCATGAAATATTCATGCTCTAAATGGTGCAGTTTCGTCCGCATTCAGCCAACTTCATGTATATTTCAGAGTTTTATAAAATGTAACGTGCCACAGAGGCGCTGAGGCCAGGGCTGGAGTGGGGGGGCAGGGAAGTTCTTGGGGTGAAGATGGAGTGGGTTGGGGAGGACACATCCAGGCCTGTCCCTCAAATGCACAGGGACGACCGACTCTGAACAGGGTGCGGGAAAGAAGGTGGGGTACGCGCGGCTCCCAGATAGGGGGACTGCCCGGGGTGTGGGATCCCTGAGGGCTGCAGAACCAGGAAAGAGACTGCCCACCCTCCACCCCTGGGAGAGGCTCCCCAGGCTCCCTCCTGCCCTGACGGCTCCCCACCCGCGCTCCCCGCTCTGCCAGCCCCAGAAAGCTCAGGTTTCAGCTAAGGCCTTGGTGCCGACTCTGCACCAGCGGCCGCCTGGGCGGAGAGCAGCCGATGCCTCCGGGGGACCTCCGAGGGTCCTGCGAGGAGGCCCCACTGCTCAGGGGCCTCCCCAACCGGGGCGGACACCAGAGCCAGGCCTAGCCCTCCCCCTGGCCATGGGTCTGCTCTAGTCACTGCTCTGGGGACTGGCCTGCTGGGGGGCCGTGGGCACGATGCCGCGATGCCTTGCGGGGAGGGTTCGCCTGGCTCCCTTTCTGGCTCCGAGGCACCTCCTGGGATCTCAGACCAGCTCTAGGCTGCAGAGATCACCCAGCGAGAGGACAAAGTGTTCTCAGGCGTCTGGCACCCAGGTGTCTGTCCCCTGGACCAGGGGTTCAGGTTCTGGGTCCCAGGGTGGCCGCCTAGGCCTCCATTCTTCACCCCCCCAAGACCACCAACCCTGGCTTCTCCCCAGCTTCGCACCAGAGGAAGGGCCCTTGGCCGGGAGGCTCCCAGCCCGAGGGACAGGGACCCCAGAGGCCTGGCGCTCCACGCCCTGTCAAGCCCTCCTCTGAGCCGACTGGGTTGACGACTGCGCTTCTCTGCCCTGCCCCCGTTCCACTTGCACAGGTGGGCCGGCCAAGGGTACCAGGTGCTCGTCTGGACCAGGGGCTGACACATGAGCCCGCAGGGCAAATCTGGCCCACTGCTTGTTTGTGTAAATCAAGTTTTATCAGAACCTGCCGCACCCATTCATGTGCACATGGTCCATAGCTGCTTCCACGCTGCAGCAGCAAAGCTGAGTTGCTGTGACAGAGACCGACGACCATGTGCGGCCTGGACCTCCACAGAATGGGGTTGTAGCCCCTGAGCCAGACAGCAGGACCCGGATGTGCCGGCTCGCTCGGACCCTCTGGCCTCTGTGGATGGGAACGGGCCCTTCCGCGGGAGTCTGAGAGAACAGGGCACCCGGAGGGAGTGGGGACTCCGTGCCCTTGGCTGCTGGTGTCTGACTCCCCTGTGGTCACTGGTGAGAATGAATTTCATCCCCGGGAAACCACAGAGCCACACTGTCTGGTCTGCCGCCTCCCCAGGTGTGGGCCAGGAGGTGCGGGGAGGGCACCAGCCCCGCAGGGCCCCCAAGGACGTTGGGGGACGCCGTCCTGCCCACGGACGACCCCCTTCTCATGCCCAGGCTTGGTCTGATCTTGCTGTCCGTCTCGCGCCCCACACCCCTGCCTGCCCATCCTCACTCTCTGCTTCTGTCCTGGGCTGGCTGGGGATGGCGCCCGTCGGCACCTGGGCACTGTCCAGTCCGCAGCTGGCTCTTCAGGCTTGAAAGTCAACTGACTCCTGGCCAAGAGCTTTCTGCTGGCTGACAGCCGTCCCTCCTCTCTGCCACCAGCCTGTCCTTTCTCCTCTCCAGGCTCCATGAGGCCACCAAATGCCCATTCACCCACCCACGCCACAAGCCCTGAAGGAGCATTTCTGCCCAGCAAAAATGCAGATGCCTGGCCCCACCTGGGCCCATGAATCAGAGGAAAAACTGGTGGATGCCATTTAATGATGTCCCCAAGGGACTCAGCGTGGTGGCCCTTAAGGACGTGGTGCGTGAGGCTGTGCTGGGGCCAGGTCTCCCTGAGTCCCTAAGAGCTCAGATGTGCTGGGCCCTGGGCACGCCCCGCTCCCCAGCCTCGGAAGAGCCGCCTCTAGGGACAGAGGTGAGGACAGGCGTGCTCCCTCCCAGGCGGTTGTCACAGGTCCAGACTGTCCACCTCCACCACCCCTTCAGGCCAAGGGCAGCCATGCTTTGTCTGGTTGGCACATTGCAGCCACAGTGACCGAGGGGACTGCCACTCCCTGGCCATCCAGCCCCAGACGGCTTTTACGGTTACCGATGATTGTGACAATCGCAGAAGTACAGAGGCAGCGCGAGGGGCTGACTCTGAGCTCCACGGCGCCGGCGCTGCCTCTGCCCCCGTCACGGGCTGACGCAGGTGTCGAAGCCCCAGGCCCCAGCACCTCAGAAGGCGGCTGTATATGGTGATGAGTCCTTAAAAAGGTAATTGAGGTCGAATGAGGTCACATGGGTGGCCCTAATCCAATCTGACCGGTGTCCTCACGAGAAGAGGAGACAGGGCACAGACAGCACAGAAGGAAGATGGGGCGAGGACAGGGAGGAGACGGCCGAGGAGAGCGGCCTCCGAAGAAGCGCCCTGCCGGCACCTTGGTCTTGGACTTCAGCCTCCAGACCGGGAAACGAGTGTCTGTGATTCAAGCCACCAGGTCTGTGGCAAACTGATGCGGCCACGTACCAGACACCCCCAGGCGGACTGCCGGGGCCCTCCGCACCCGTGTCCTCGGCCGCGAACGGATGACGGGGCTGTGGCGTGAGAGTGGGTGACGGAGCTGTGCCCCGGCTGGCGCGTGGGCGCCCTGCACACTTGCCCTTACTGCTGCCACACGTCCCTGCTTTTCCCGGGCAGGAGGACCCGGGCCCCGCCTGCGGCTCTCACGCCCCCACCGGAGCCAGGCCACGATGGCCAGAGGAAGGGGGGCAGAGCACCCCCAATCCTGGGAACCCCCGGCTGGGGGCCCGCTCCTTCCGGCAGGAGGTGAACGTGAATGAACAAAGGGCCCCGGATCGGGCAGGAAGGCGCGTCGGGGCAGAGGCCCAGACACAGCCACGGACGCCGCCTGCTGTCATTACCCAGCTCGGGGGGACAGGGTTCTCCCCTAGCGGCCCTGACCACGTGCCCGGGTCCTCCTCCCCGCTGCCCACTCCACGGCCCGGAGTGCAGCACACTGGACTCTCACACTCACGTGCAACAGGCACTGACACCCACGCACACTCATCACACTCGTACCCGAGCTCACACTCACATCCACACTCGCACGCTCACCCTTAAAGCTGACAGAGGGGCAGTTGGCTTGCCAGCCCCACGTCCCTTACAGGAGCCCTGACAGACATGGCTCAGAGGCTTTGGCTGAGGGCTGTGTTCACACGCGTGTGCACTGCTGCGTCCCCACCCGGCCGCACGGCCCACGTGCCTCCTCTGAAGTGCCGATGAAACAGAACTGACCTTGCGGCCTCCAGGCCCAGAGTGGGAGCAACAGGCCGATTTTGGGGGCACTGCCTGAGTGACGACTGAGTGTCTAGCTCAGGCCTGGGGACTCGTGGTGACCCATGGCGAGTAGGTACAGCTGGGATTAGGTGACGTGACAGCTCCCGGCCCCGAGGGATGTGTGGGTACCTGACTCAGGCAGAGGCCCTAGTGTGTGAGCGCACAGTGGGCACACAGCCCTCAGGTGGCGGGGGGCAGAGCTTGACGGCATCTCTGCAGTTTTCTGGGGGAGCCAAGGCCGAGGCGCTAACGTCTGGGCAGTCCCTGGGGAAGGGCAGTCACCGGAGACGCGGCTTACTCTGGCTGCACTTACCCTGGAGCCAGGCCTGTCACCCCTCCAGGTCCCTCGGCTCCCACGCCCGCCTGCCACTCCCCTGGCAGAGAACTCAGAGAGTGACCACGGGAGCCCCGTGGAGCGGTCAGCACGAAGCTCACTGCCCTTCCTGTGAGCACCTCTGGGGCTGGGCACTGCATGACATCTATCAGGCCCTTGTTTGTCCTCCAGAGATCTCCAGCTGGGTTGGACACGCTGACCCTTCCGCAGGTAACCTGACATTGCGGAAGGACAGAGGACGAAGCCCGGCCAGGATGGCGTCACCGGGCCTGGGGCATGCAGGGTGGTTCCCTGGAGGAGGCGGCTCAGGCGGAGCCTTGAAGGACGTGCGGGAGAGAGCTAAGAGCTGAGGAAGAATCGAGACAGGGGCCAGCAGAAGTCAAGTCACAGAGGCAAGACGTGCAGGTGATGCGCTCCTGGTCCCAGAGACCTGGAGGAGCCCCAAGAAGCCCGTCCTTTGCTGCCAGTGACCGCAGAGGTCCCTGAGAGAGGCCTGGACATGCCACATGGCTGGGCACTGCCCACTCCCAGCCCATTGGTCTTTGCAGGCCGGACAGATCCAGAGCCTAGTGTGACCTCACCCCTTCCAGACACAAGTCCCCCTGCACCCCAACACACCTCTGGGGCATGAGAGGGACAAAGGTTTACTCCCCGGCAGCTTCCTTCTGAAACCCCTGCTCTTCCGGCATGCCCCTCCCCCCCCTGCACGTACACTCTGGGGGGCCGGGGCCTCCTATAAGGTGGGCGAGTGGCCACGACATCAAAACCCACAACTTCCCAAGGACACGAGCCACCGCGCAGCGGGCCCTTCGGGGGCGGAGATGGGAGAAAATTCCCAGGCCCAGGCGGATCAGGAATAACTCGGAGCCTCCCCACCGGCAGCCCGGGGGGACCGGGAGCTGAAGAGCCGGGACGAGCCTCGCAGCCGCCTGCTCCTGCGACCTCGGAGCCACCGAGCTAGCGGCACGACCCCGCTGCACCTCGCGGAGCCTGGCAGAACGGGCGTGAGGAGGGGGCCGGGCCTCCCTTCAATCACGGTGGTCACGGACGGCGCTCAGTTTGTGATCAGGAGTTGTTAACAGGGTTTCCCCTCCTGCAGGCATGGGGCTGTCTGCACACATGTGGCCTCACCGCACGGGCTGGGGACAGGATCGGGGCTGGGACAGGACGGGGCTGGGGACAGGGATGGGGACCGACAGGACTCTAAAATGTGGCAGGACCAAATAAAAGAATTGCGGACCTGGACTGTGCATTTGTGGATCCAAATAAAGGACATGACGGGGTCAGACAGAATTCAAAAATCCGTGTATCAGAGACGTAAATGGGAACAGGACTCCAAAAATCTGGGTGACAGGACAGAAAATCAAAATAGGACTGGGGTCAGTGACAGGACAAAAAAAAAAAATCTGGGACAGTGGACGGTAGGGCCGAAGATGACTCAAAATGTGGACAGGACTGTAAAATGTGCAATATGGATGGCCCAAAATCGACCTGATACTGGCATTGGTGGACGGTACTGTCAACAACACAGGATCCAAAATCTGCACAAGTAGGATAAAATCACGCTGAACAGGAACGCAGCCCTGGTGAACAGACCCAACAAAATGAACCGACGTAAACAAAAAACTGCGACGGAAATGTGCATCGCGACGGGGCCTGCATCGCGGACGCAAACGTGTGGACAGTGGATGTGGGGCCCAGTATCAGGACGGGGGGCCGCCAGACATCATGGACTCAAAATCCGGGTGAATGGTGACCCGGTATCCTAAAAAGATCAGGATAAATCTAAAAAGAACCGCATCAAATGTATCGGTGACGGGGTCTTAAAAGGAACCGGGATGGGGTTAGACAGGGACAGGCCTGGGACAGGGATGGTCCTGGCCGTACAGAGCATCACAATGGGCTCTCAGCTCAAGTTACCTCTCAATTCCTCCCTCGGCCGGCCCTCTCCAATAAGCCTCCTCCCAATGTGGGACAGGACGTCCACGTGGCTGTCACACGTCACTTGTCTCACACCTGCATGCGCCGTCCTAACAGGCAGACGGGAGCGTAATTTTTCCTCTAATTACGTATTCAGCACTTCTGAGAAAATGAGATTTTAGTAATTGAATTGGACCGAGGAGCAGCCGTGATGAAATGAAATTTGTAACAATCGTGCAGTTACATTAGTTAAGTAGAGGGGAAGGAGCGGTGGGAAAGTGGCCCTCGGTCTCCTCAGGGCTAAGGAGACCCTGGACGCGGGCTGTGCTGACAGGGCCCGGGGTGTGCGGGTGGGACGCAGGCAGGCCCGGGTGGAAGCCCAACTGCAGGGTGGGGCTTGGGGGGGCGGGCAGGGCGCAGTCGGGAGGGAGAACCGAGGAGGAGGCAGAGAGAGAGAGAAAGAGAGAGAGAGAGAGATATATATAGAGAGAGAGAGAAAGAGAGAGAGAGAGAGAGGAGTGTGTGTGTGTGTGTGTGTGTCGTGGGGGGACGGGAAACGGTGGTGGCTGAATGGAAACCCAACTGCACACTTTCTGGATCTTGGTGTCCCCTGAACTGTAGTAGCTTTTGTAGGTGTCTCGGCGCCACCTGGGAGTAGAGTCAGGGGACCAAGGCTCAAGTGAGAGAGCCGGGGGGGGGGGGGTGGGGGAGGGGGACACATTCCTGAGCTAGTGCAGGCACGGCAGGGACTGTCCGGGGGACAGAGTGACAGATGGAGACTGCCTCCTCCACCCCTTCAACTGACGGGCTCAAGCCGGGGGAGCCAGAAGCAAGTTCCCCTCCTGCCCGGCCCACTGGCGCCTCCCCCCACCTCCCCTGCCTCTCCGGCGGGGGCTGGGGGAGGGGTCTGCCTCAGAGACCCTGAACCACGTGGACAGAGGCTCAGAGAGATCACGCAGGGACGGGATGCGTTCAGGAGCCGTTCCTGTCACATGAGAGTTGCAGCATGTGACAGTGAGGTCTAGGGGCAGTGGGTAGACAGGACATCTGCCGGAGAGTGAGTTTCAAAGGGAAGCAGCAGGCCTGGGCCTTTCTAGGGGACGGAGGCCACCTGGCTCGACCCTTGTGGTCAGAGCAGGGCATGGACCTTCAGTGCCTTGGGTGTCAAGACAAAGTGTTAACGCTGAGCCTTAGGGGAACCCCAGATCCAGCAACAAGGCTGCCAGTCTGCCCGTGGGCCGCGGTGGCCCTAGGGAGGCTGGGGGCATCCCGCAGATCCCGCTTCTGACCCTGACCAGACCCGTTTGTCCAGGGAGGGCACCACCCAGGGGGACAACCTACTCAGAAGACCCAGGCAGAACAAGTCACTGGAACCTGGGAGCAGAGGGCAGAGGATGTGAGCAGGAAGGAGCGGGGCCCACCAAAGGGGCCGAGCTCCCCCTGCCCCAGCGGGAAGACCCGGAGGGAGGCCCCACTGGCCAGCCCACTTCCCATCCAGCTGATGCAAAGGCCTGCGGACAGGGCGCCCCACTTTCTCCAGGCCCAGCAGGCCCCCATTTGCAGATCCCGTCTCCCTGAATTCAGCTTCTCACGCCCCGGTGCTGGGGGCGGCTCCCAGCCAGATGGTGTCCAGACAAGCTGGCTGCGGCTCACACTGACCCGGCCTCCTTGGGGCCTTGGCCGAAGCCACGACCTTAAGCTCAGGTGCACAGAGGTGGGGATGTGGGATGGGGCTGGCTTCTGGCCGGGTGGGGCCTGCCCCCACCCGGAGTCCAAGCGGGGTCTAGGGCACAGCAGAGGCAGCTTCCTGCTAGCCTCCCGGCAGGGCCCGCCTCGAAGCCATCACAGGCACCGAGGCAGAGCGGACATCGATGAGGAAGCCGGAGGCGTCGCCCCAGGGATACTCTGGTCGGGTTCTGGGGGGCGGGAGATGAGGAGGGGAGGCACGGGCCAGGAGGAACGGGCCCTGAGTCCCAGCCTCCCGAGGGCGGACTTCGCTGCCACCCTCAGGGTACCTACCCATGGCCCTGCAGGTCCCCTGGGGCAGGGGACGCGGGTGGAGCAGGGACAGGGCCGGGTGTCCAAGTGAGATCGAGGGGCAGTGAGTAGACAGGACAGGCCACAGCATCAGGACGTCCGCTGCAGCCAGGCCAAGCTCCTTTGGGGAGCTCCAACTCCCCCCAGGGTGACCCGCAGAGGAGAGGCAGGGCATGCCCTGTGGGCGAAGGTGGGTGGGGGCAACCTCTGCCTGGTCAGACGCCCTCCAGGGGGTGGGCAGAATGTCACCCCCCCAACCCAGTCTGCAGGATAATCACCTCGGCCCTTCGGGAAAGGCCACCACTGCCAATGAACATGGCGGCACCGGTGGCCTGCAGGGCAGTGGGTCAAAACGAAGTCACTGGGCTTCCCCGGCGGAGGGATGGGAGCCCTCGGAGGTGGTGGAGTGTGGGGGACATGTGGGGGGGTCCACAAGGGGGGAGTGGGCGGGCGGGCGGCCCGGGGTGGGCAGGGCACACCCAAAGTCTGTGTCTCTCTTCTGCCTGCACCAGTCTCACCCAAGGGACCCAGCGTCTCCCTCAGCTCCCTCGCTGGGCGCCGGAACAAATGAACATCGGGGCTGAAGGAAAGGCCCGGCCGGCCGTACCCCACCTTCCCGGAGCCAGAACGAAGTGCGCCCTGACCCGCGCCCGCAGCAGGCACAGCCGGACTGAGGGGAGCAGCGGGGGGAGGGGCCGTGCGTCCCCCCAGCCCTCCGCCCGGCCCGCGGGGCTGGCTCCCGCCTCCCGCCTCCCGCACTGCAGCGAGCCGATCGAGTATTCTTTCATTTTCCCAGAGGATGAAGAGGAAGCAACAGAAAGAGAAGGAGCTGGGAGAAAAACCCAAGTTTCTCAGTTGAAAGTTAATTAGTCCAATTAGGTCTAATTAAGAGCCCCCAACACAAGGCAGCTCACCGGTGAACTACCTGCTCCTGCCTCCTGCGGCTCACTGCAGACCGAGTGCGGGGAAGCCGGGACGGGCTGGGGGCTGCGTGGGCACGGGCGGGGCTCCCCGTCTTGGGGGGCAGGTGGCCGGGGCCCACCGAGGAAGAGCCGGCAGGAACGGACGCCTCCACGCCCGGCCTTCCCGGGTGTGACGGGAACTTCCTGTCCCATGCCCGGCGGGAACTCCGGCTGTGCCCAGGGGGTCACTGCTGCTGCCTCCTGCACCAGCTCGGACACTGCCCTCTAGTGTGACTTGGGGGTGGGGTTTTGCACCCAGGTTCTATGGGCTTCCAGAAGTTAAGTGAGGTCAGAAGGTCATTAGGGGCTGAGTCCAGGCTTGGGGAGGAAGGCTGACCCAAGATTTACAGACAGGGAAACTGAGGCCAGGGAGATGGGCGAAACGTTGCAGGGCTGTGTACCCGGCATGCGTAGGGCCAAGCTGGGAGCCAGACACCAGGGGCTGCAGACCGGGCCTTTGCCCACATCCCTGCCCTGCGGCTCACGGACAGGGGCCGGGCGCACCCTGACCCCAGACAGGACGCAGGAGACCCAGCTCCAAGCAGACTCCAGGGTGGGGTTCGCCTTTCTACATTCCTGGGGGCTCCCGCCCCAGCACAGCCCCCAGGAGGGTGCCCGGCAGGCCCACAGTGAGGACTCTACTCAGGAAAGGAGGCCACGGCCAGTGCCAGGGCCCCCCGCGAGGGGCTGGCACCAGGACGCTGACACAGGCGCGGGCCCAGCAAGGCCGCAGCAGGAAGGGCTGGAGGGGCTGATTTCTGAACAAAGATCTAAAGGATTAAGTAGGCTCAGCCCCTGGCCACAGATGAAGGGGGGTCCTGAGGGAGGGCAGAGCCTGGTGACAGCTTGGTGACATCCACCGAGGTCCAGGGGAGGAGGCCACCCAGACAGTACACAGGAGGGAAGCCCCGGGCGAGTGGCCAGAGACCCCCCGGATGGCAGTTCTACCTGTTTGCCGTGATGGTCGCACAACTCTGCACACTCCCGGGAGGAAAGACCTCGCTCCCTGCGCGCCTCGCGGAGGGCGGGTTTTGTGGCGGGTTTTATGGTGCGCACACTAAACCTCAACAAAGCTGGTAAAAAAAACAGGAAGGAGAGGAGGCCACAGGCCCTGCCCCCAGGGAGCCCAGAAACACCCTCAGAGAAGCTACGAGCAGCAAACCTAGGGTGCTGAGCCTGGGGGAGGCGGGTGTGGGCGGGGCCCGGGGACAGCTGGGGTGAGGGCAGGGACCCCTGCAGCCTCTCGTGGGTCGCAGGCTTGCAGGCATGGCAGGGCGCCTTAATCCCAAGTCGCGACTTCTCCTGTCTCCTCTGCTGGCACCCTTGCCCCTCACCCAAGCCGCTCACGGCCCGGGCCAGGGTCTTCCTGCTCCCAGGCGGAGGGCCTCCTGGTGGGCGCCTGTCCCCTCGCACCAGCCCTGCCTGGTGTCCTGCTCTAGAGTCTCCCAGTCGGCCCTGAGGGCTCCTCGACCCCAACCTCACCCAGGGTCCGGGCCAACCTGGAGCCAGAGGGGCCTCGTGACGCTGCCCCTCGGCTGCTGGATCCTCATAGGGTCTGGTCTGTTCAGTCCCCAGCCCAGTGGTGACACAGGGTCCTCCCGAGGCCCTAGCAATTTCCTAGGAGCAGGGAGAAGATGCACAGGCAACAGCTCTCTAAAGAAGCCGGTCCCCGGCTGCATGCAAGCCACAGGGCCAGGTGGGGGGTCGATAGGTGGGGTGGGGGACAGAGTGGTACTGAGGCTCAGTGTCCCAGCCCACTGTGACGTCCGGCTCCGAGGGGCACCGAGGAGCTGCTCAGGGAAGGGACGTTTGGCCAGGGTCCCCGACGCACTTTCCGTTCTGAATCTCTCACTGTGCTTGTGAAGAGCACAATCCCACGCACTGGCCTGAGGATGGGTTTGCATCAGTATTTTGCTAAGCGGAAATATTTAAGATAAACTACGCATTTTGTGACCTTACGTTAGCAGTTCCTTTTCGGCATTAAACAGATTTATGGCTTTAAACAACAGAGACCAGCAGCTATCAGGGCCCACCCTGCCCCGGGACTACGGGAGGCTCCTTTGTCCCCCTCCTCCCCCCATGCAATGGAAGGACGCATTGTCATCTCCACGGATCCATGAAGAAACTGAGGCCCAGGATGCAGACTCGCTAGGGTCACTAATCAAGTGAGAGGCAGGCCCTGGGGACCTGCACCCAGGCCGCCCAGGCCGCCCAGGCCCCCCAGGCCCTGCCTCGCTTCAGCAAAGCACCCTGCTGCACGGTGCTGGAGCTGCCCGATGTCACCTTCTCCGTGGAGACGTGAGCCCAGGGGAGCTGGCTCTGCCCGTGGGATGGGGGCAGCAGTCGTCCGCTGCCCTCGTATGTCAGGGATGGGACACTGCGTCTGCTCCGGCCCAGGGGGCCTGCTCGGTGGCTGGCCACCAGCGACCTATCGCCTGGCTTTCGTCAGAAGAAACCACAGGGCCTGTGTGGTTCTCTGCAGGCGCCTTGGGCAGGGGCAAGGCTCGAGGGGGTGCCAGGGCGGATGGGGGAAGTTTAGGGGCTGCCTCTGGGCTGTGCAGGGCTCCTCCTGGCTCCCACCCACTCGCTCGTCGCGTGCAGGGTGGGAGAGCCTGTCCCACGGGGCTCTCTGAGGGCCAGCCGAGGGTGGCTCTGCAGGTCACCCCCGGCAAGACCAGGGAACCCGCCGCTTCTGGTCGGCAGGCCTCTGAGGGCAGAGCCCACAGCTTCCTGCTGTGGCGCAGACACGAAGCGCCCCATGGTGGACGGTCCCGTCTCCGGGAAATGTCCAGACCAGGTGAGTCCACGGAGACAGAGAGCAGACCGGGGTGGGGGCCGGGAGGGAGGCGCGTGATGGCCCGGTGTACACAGAGCTTTCTGGGGGGAGATGAGAACGTTCTGGAACTAGACGGCAGTGATGGCTGCACAGCTGGCTCGGTGAACAGAGAACCACGGGCCGCACGCTCCGCGAGGCCATATTCTACGACACGTGTGTCACGGCTCAGCAGAAGAACCACAGCCGTGAGCCACACAGTTGGAAGGAAGGAAACCAGGTCACCCTGGCCACTCGTCACCCCGAGCCCCTTTCCTCCCAGTCCGTTTGCCCCACCAGGCCCCAGGCCCCCTCCTCCGTGAGGCCCTCCTGGGTGGTGGAGAGGTGAGCTGACGCCTCCTCTACCTGCGACCTTCTCGCCGCTCCCACAGATGCTCCTGGTCCCATCACCTGCCACCCAGGGCGTCACTGCCCTGCCGTCTGCCCCCAGCCCCTGCCATTCACTGACCTGGCCAGGTATTTGTGAGTGGCTTGGGGACACTGGGGCTCAGGTTTGGAGGCCATTGCCTCCTCTGGAGTGGGGAGTTCTCACCCCATCTACCTTGCAAATGAGCTCTGAGCAGGGCAGGGCGCAGGAGGGGCTGGTCGCCCGCTCCGACCAGATGCTAAGGGAGGAGAGGCGCAGGTGTTCTGAAGCTTCCAGAAGACAGTGACCAGATGCCCACAGCTGCGGGGGACGTGCCCTGGAGCAGCCGGACAGGCGGCGAGGGGGCCAGGGGAGGGAGCAGGGCCGAGGTCCCCGGCTGGGGCGCGCGGCCCCCCAGGCGCCTGCGGTGGGCACCTGGGCCAGCGGGGAAGGGCGCCTCTCTCCAGCGAGGGCTGATCACGCACGGCCCCGCCACCGTGTGGGCACCGACCTCGAGCCGGAGACCAGAGATCGCCGACGCCGCAGGTCCCTCCTTCCCCACAGTCCGTCTGTCACCACGTCCGGAGGATGTTCTCCCGTCTCGTCCCCACGCCCCTCCGGACCAGGCCCCGTTATCTCTCGCCCAAGCGCCTGTCCTGGCCGTCCCCTGGTCTGCACCCCCTTTTCCATCCCAGATGACTGTCCCTTCCCTATGATCTGACCGTGTCACCACCTGCTCAGACCCTGCCCGGTCCTCGCTGCCTCCTGGGAAAGTCCGAGTGTCTCAGCCTAGACACAGAAACACGAAGGTTGTCACTGTCCCTTCTGCCCCAGGTACCGGGCAGTCTGGGGACCCGCCCCGAACCCCGTGTCGACTGCTGCCTCCCTGTGGGACGGTCCCTCCCACGACTCGCCTGTCGCAGGCCTCAGCCCCATGACACCCGGGCAGTGCTCAGCTCCTCCGAGCCGCCCTCCCACATGCCCCGGCCTCATTCCTTCTAGACCTGAGCCATCTCCTGTGACAGCCACCAGCCACGTGGAGCGTTTGAATGGGGCCGAGGCCATGGGCCATGGGCCGTGAGGGATTTCGAAGGGTTAGCGTGAAAAATAAACATCAAGTAATTCAATCGTGATGAAACGTTGCAGTGAAAGTGTTTCAGATTGGGTGAAATCGAATGCATCAACAGATGCATCCGTTCCTTTTCACTTTGGGACGTGTGGCAGCTAGAAGACCCAGTGTCGCATGGGGTCCCATGGCACCTCTACTACCAACAGGGCTGCTCTGGGCCAGCGGCTGGCAAACTTTTCCAGTAAATGTTTTGAGCTTTGTGGGCCACATGGTCTCCGTGGCAATGGCACGTGAACAAATGTGCCAAGAAAACTTGATGGAAAAAGACGGTTTGGCCTAATGATCCCTGTGTTAGATCACTGATTTCCAGACGTGTGAAGAGAACTATGACATAAAATGTATTTTTTTTGAAGGGGAAGGGAGAAGATTAATTCCAATCGCTAACCGTTTATTTTTACCAAAGAAGGACGTTAAGAAAAACGAACAGTGGGTATCGCCGTCACTTAACTAAAACGGGCGTTTTATACATGAAAAGTGGAAGATTTATCTTCGCCAAGAAGTTGCCTGCATTTAGGTTCTGAGTTTCCCCACTTTGCCATGGGCAGGTGAAGACTCTGTCGAGGACGCTGCCTGTCCGCAGCCTGGCCCTTGGGTGCTGGTGTGCAAGGCCAGCCCCCCGCAGCCTGGAGAACATGCTGAAGCCCGTGGCTGCAGGCGGCATGTCGAGGCCACCTGGTCCTCACCCCCTGGAACACACCTCAAGTTCTGGAGCACAGCGACACCCCCATTTCATGCCGATTCCAACGGACGGGGCTTGGGGAGCCCGTGGGTCTGCACTCCTAGCTGGCGCCCCGTGCTGCTCGTCTGCAGACTCGGCTGTGAGTGACGAGGCCAGGGCCGCACTGTCCTGCAGAGCTTCCTGGGACGACGCCAACATTCCAGGTCCGCCCAACCCGCTAACGGCGTGAGCTCTGAGCCCTTAAAACGCGGCCGGTCCCAATGAAGACACCGTGTGTAGCGTCTACACTGGCCTCCAGGGCCAGTACGGAGACAAGCGTGGAAATGCTCCCTTCGCTCCGACCTCCTGCTGGGGCAATGACGTCTGGGCCGAACTGGGCGAAAGAAAACCTATCCTTGATCCTCATCGCATCTGCTGCTTTTCACTTTTTTTTAAGTGGCTACTGGAAAAGTCAAACTTTCCCCCTGGCAGGCGCTATTTTTCATCGGACAGCACTGCTCCGGAGCCTGTGAGACGGAGAGCCAGCCGGCCTCTGCCGGACTCCTCCGGTGACGGGGAACTTAGCCCCTCAGGTGTCGATCAGCGCCGAAGCTGGGAGACGGCTGTCACACAGGTCCTCGGGGGCCTCCTGCAAGCCCGCTGCCCGGGCCCACCCTCTCGTCCTTTCCAGGCCGGGACTGTTCCTTCTCGTGCGCTGACCTGCTGACCCCTGAAGACAGCCGAGGGTGGTCCCCGTAGAAACCGCCCCATCTAAGCACCCCACGGTGTGGCGGAACCCCGCCCCCCTCACTCCCACACGGACACCTCGGACGGAACAATCCCACACACGCGATCTCCACTTCCAACGCCACTTCCCGGGTCGGGCAGCCCGGCCTGGTCCCTCTGCTCCTTCCCTGATCCTCGAGAGAATGAGGCCCAGAGGGGACGGCGGGTCCAGCACAGCTGCCACCAACCGGAGCGTCCTGCGCGCTGACCCAGGCCTCGGCCCACCGCACCCCACCGTGCAGCCCCGGTCGGCATCAAGTCCACACCACCCACCTTCCGCGGGGACAGTTCCACCCCCCATACAGGCACCGAGCCCCACACACACCACGTGCTGAAGCCGAGCAGCTCCCGAGGGTCCTCTCCGGCGAGGGTGTGGGGGGCCGCATCGGTGATGTCTCAGGGACTCCCGACCTCAGAATCCTCGTCCGGGAGACAGACGCTCATGGGCTCACGGCTTGTGTTATTTCTTTTGCTCATTTCCTTTTGTTTCCCTGAATTTCTTGGTCAAATTCTTACAAGTTCAGGGGAGACGGGAAAATGAACGTGAGCCCGGGGCCAGAACGGGAGAACAGAGTCCTGCTCCTGGCTGGGTGGCTGAAGGCGGAGGCGGAGGTGGAGGGGACCAGGGGAACCTCCCACACGAATGTCCCCAAATCCCACACAAATGTCCCCAAACCCTGGGCGGTAGGTTCCCAGGTCAGACACTGTGTCTTGTCACAGCACTGGCTCTCTTCTGCCTTCTCAATGCAAAACCACACTGGTGCACATGCACGAGAGCACA
>NW_024355990.1:2413178-2417045 GCF_902729225.1 Pteropus medius | reverse complement strand
GAGCTCACTCAGCCTCGCACCTGCACACGCACGAGCACACTCAGACTCGCACCTGCACACGCACGCTTGTCCCCTTTAAGGCACAATGTAGGTGCAGGTGGCATCAGTCTAAGTGGGACGGAGCCCTGGGAGCTGTGATCTGGGCACAGAACAGAGGGTCCTCCGGTGACGGCCCAGAGTCCCGGGGACACTGACCTTCCCTTGCAGTGCGGCTCCCTCTGCCTCCTCCGTCTCCCCGCCCCCGCTGCTCCCCAGCCCCCTCTGCCCGCCCAGGGCCCCCGACAGCCACCGTGACCCCCTCACTCTGCCTCCTCCCTGCACTTGGCAATCTTATTTGTCTTTCTGCTGGTTCCGGGGCCCCCTTCCCAGCAGCGTGAGACCTCCGTGAGGGCAGGGGGGACCCCCAGCGGGGCCGACGCTCGCCGGGGTGCCTGTGGTGCTGCTGGACCAGCGGGGCTGAGAGGGGCTTCGGCACGAGACGCAGGCTCACCGGGCCCCCCGCCCTCCGCAGATCCAAACCCTCGCCTGCCACCTCTGAGAGGCGGTCCTAGGACACGCGGGTGTTCCCAGGCTGGTGTGGAAGCCCTGCCTTGGGGCCGCCTGGCGTGGGTGCTGGCAGATGGCGTGCCTCGGGGGGGGTCCACGTGGGCTTAGCCCTGCCCTGGCTCGGGAGCGTGATGAAGTGGCACCCTTGCTGCTCGGGGTGGCCCAGGGACCAGCCCCCTCCCACGTGTCTACCCCCAGCCCCTCTGCTCCCCGACAAGCCCCCTCCAGTCAGACGTTTGGCACTGACTCACCCCACTGGGCATGGCCAGCTGCCCGCTGGGGGATTACGAGGCTGGACAGCACACCTGGGCTGGCAGTGACCGGGCAGGTACGGGCTGGGCGGGGTGGGGTGGGGGAGCGACCAGGAGCCTCTGCGCCCGACAGCCCTCTGGAGGGGAGGGTTGAAGATGTGACATCCCCACTCGGAGGTCTGGATGTAGTGGCCTGGCGGGAAGTGGGGACGCTGGATGGTTCCCCTCTCTGAGCCCGAGGGTTCTGCATGCGTCCTCACGGCCACGGCAGGGGACGTGCCTGCCTCTCCGAGAACCGGCCACTGTGGCTGAGCTGGGCCCGCGGGTCCCGGGAGGCACAGGACGGGCCTTTATTCCCGGCTCCACACCCAGGCCTGCCGCAGTGCCTGGCACCAACGGCCGCTCCGTAAACAATTCACGGACGCTGACCTCCTCCTCCTCCTCCTCCTCCTCCTCCTCCGTCAACTCCCCGAGCTGCTTGAGGACCTCAGGGTACAAAGACCTTGCCTGCCTCCCTCACTCCTGGCCTGGGCAGGGGGACAGGACTTTCTCCCACTGCTTCTCAGAGGCTGTCCACCCATCCCTGCTGCAGCTGGTGGGGACCTGGCTGCCCGCAGGGGGCCTGGGCTCGGCTGGCACCAGAGCCACCCAGGGTTCCCAGTGCACACAGGGCCGTCCAGCGGGGCAGCCCGAGGCCTCCTGCCCAGACCCACGTCCCAGCCACTCCCGCGTCTCCTCCAGAACTGGACTCGCTTGCCCAGGGACGCCGAGGACCAGGCTCAGCTGTGCTGGGGACACAGGATGCTGGAGTCAGTGCTGCTGGTCCCAAGTAAACGCAGTTTATCGTGTAAGCACAGCCCCTGGCAGAGCCACAGAGCGATCTGGCCAGTGGGCTGCCAGCCGTGGAGGGGCCGGAGGGGGCCGCACAGGCTGGCCAGTGCGCGGGGGACCAGGAGGGGCTGGAATCTCCCGGGAGGAAGTCAGGGGTGACGGGGAAAGCAGAGGGAAGATGAGTACGGGGGAGGAGAGAAAGTAGGCCAGGAGGGAAGGCCAGAGAGGCTTAGTAGCACGGAAAATTCTAGGGGCGATGACTGACGTGGAGGCGGGAGCGAGCGGCAGGAGGCGCAGACACAAGTGCTGGGAGGAGGGGACCAACGGGCAGCAGGGACAGCTTCGCCGGGGTCCCCAGAGGTCTGGGGTGGCCAGCCAGGCCCTGGCCTCAGGAGGCAAGGGAGCCCCTGTAGGCCCATGATACGCTGGGGTCCCACACCACCAGGAGCACCGTCCTCCTCCTGACACCTGCCCTCCTGTGGGGCCACCGCCTTTCCCCCGGGTGGCCCGCGGCCCTGCGGCCCCCTGCCGTCCCCCAGAGCCCTGGTGCTCTGCTCCGAGCTGCCTGCAGGCGAACGTCCCAGACGGGGCACTGGGGCTGGGGTCTCGGCCTCACCCTGGCAAGGCCGGCAGCGTTTTGTGATTCCCAAGTCGTGTGGCCCACTGGGCGGTGGGCAGCCGGCCGTGTCCGGGGAGACGGAGGCCGCAGGCAGCGTCCTTCCGCCTTCCGCTGACCTCCCGTGCCGTGCCTGCTCCTCTGCCCCGCACCAGCCGAACCGCAGGGGCGGGGAAAGCCAGCACTGCCCGCTCGGCCACCGAATCCGGGTCCCCAGGTGGGACGATCAGGACGAGCCTCCTCCGCCCCCCAAGAACCCAGAGCCTGGGTGCGGGTGGACCCACTTCCCAGACCGGCCAGGGGCCCCCGTGGTGGGGGAGGACGGCTGAGCCAACACTGCGCTCGTGATTCTGGAAAACTGGCTGTGTGATTGGAGCCTGGGCCGTGGCCGCGGCCGTGAGATGCGGGTGCCGCCTCCTTAACGGACCCGGAAAACCCTACGGACGCTCTCCCTGGAGGGGTCAGCCGCTCCCCACCGGCCCCGAGGCCCCTGCAGCCCCCACACACGCACATCTGTCTGCATCAAGATGCACTCGCTCAGGCTCAGAAATGGCCCCCGGGGGGACTGTCCCGTCCCCAGCCCCTGGCAGCCCCACCTCTGGCGACGTGCTCCACGGGCGCTTGGAGGCCTGAGGCCGCTCCGCGCTGTGCTGGGTCTGAATGCAGAGGGGCGTCCCGCTGCCCCATGTTAAGCGGCCCTCCCTCCCTCCGTCCGTGCCGGGGCTGGGTCTCTCCTCGGCCGCCACCCCATGCCGTCCTCATCGCCCGTGTTTCTCGTGTCCAGCCACACGAAGCTCCCTGTTCCACACTCTCCGCAGAAACCACTCGTCCCGCGGAATAAGGGGCAACCAGAGGGGCTCTGGGGGCCCTGGGGGCAGGTGCTTCCACGCTCCCCAGCCCGGAAGCCCGGAGGAACGCGGCGAGGTGTCGGCGCACCTGGCGAGTGCCCTGCGGGGCAGCCCGCGGAGGCCGCAGCCACGGCTCTGCGCTTTCGCACGTGGCCGAGGAAGCGGCCGCAGGAGACCCGAGGTTCCCGCGTCCGCCGGGACGTGAGGCGGACGTGAGGCGCCGCTCTGCGGTCCAGCGGCCCGGGCCCAACCCCGGCTCCGCTCGCCGGCGGCTTTACGAGGCGGCAGTTACCGACCCTTCCTGGGCCTCCGTGTCCTCATCTGTACCATGTGCTGTGAACCCTCAGCAGATTCCAGAGCGTGAGCCACCAAAGACCAACTGGGGAAGAACCCGGGAAGAGCCGAGTCACCTCAGCAACCGAACGACGCCAGGGTTGACGGAGCTGACCGTCAGGACGGGCCTCCAGGACACGGGCCCCCACGACAGGGCTGGTCACCAGGGATTCCTGGGGCGGGAGGGCGTCCCGGCCAGGTAATGGGTCAGACTTAGAACGAGCTTCATGGGATCTCAACTACTTGTCTGGTTAAATTCCCCTGTCCGCAGGAGAAGTTTTAGGATGTGGCTCCAGCCAACGGACGAGACCCCGATAATGGGTACTTCTGAAGGTGCAGGTGGACCAGCTGTGTTCCGTGCCTGGCCCCCCACCGGCCGGCGTGTACTCACAGGCATGTTATGCCACCGTGAGCAAGCGTGTCTCAGGGTTCCTGGACTCAC
>NW_024355990.1:2374881-2412581 GCF_902729225.1 Pteropus medius | reverse complement strand
CAAGGCCAGGCCTTTCGGGCACAGCCTGGGTGAGGCCTGAGCCCGCTCTAGTGAGCTCTCAACAAATGCCGGAACCCACACCACAGTGGGGTGTCACCCGGTGTCAGGGGAACCCGAAGTCATCCCATCCCGCCCACGGTCAGAACTCTGAAAAACAGCAGCCCTGCCAAGCGGCCGAGGGGAGGGATGCTTGACAACGAGCACCTCTAATTAATCATGGAGCTGCCACGTCTCGGGCTGACACGACCCTGTTCCCAGCATACTTGGGAGCCAGCCCGTGCAGCGGGCAGAGGCTGATGCTTCCGTGGAAAGAACGGAACCCCACGGGCTGAGGTTTTATTTTCTAATTTCTAGTTCCAAAGACTCTGCTTCGAGAGCTGGCCTGACTAAACACCGCACGGTAACGTGCGGCAGAGGACGCCCCTTTCCCTGCCAGATTTCCCGTCCCTCGTCCCTTGCTGCTGTGCCTGTTGTCAGGTGTGCTGCAGAGGCGAACATCCGGCCTATGTGTGGCAACAAGGCCTGTTCACGCAGGAGACCGGCGACCCTCCGCGGGGGCCTGCAGGAGAGGCATGCTCTGACCCCGGGGGCCTGGCTGGGGGCTCCCCGGGGCCACTCGGCATGGGCCCCGACTTCCAGGGCACGCGGGAGCCTCTGCCTCACTCCCAAGGTGGACTGGGACAAAGCTAGTCTCACACGAAATGTCGTTATTTGTTTCGTATCAGCCCTGGACCACCAGAGCTGTGTGCCGCCCTATAAAATCGCGCCGCACAAAGAGCCAGGAAATGGCTGTATTCTAGATCTTTCTCAGCCACCCCACAGACAGCTGCGAAGGAAGCTGGGTGCTTCAGAGCCTGGCCTGTGGGCACGCTCTGGTTTTCCCGGGGGACGCCCACTCGGGATGGGGATGGCTCACTGGTTTGCCTTCCTGTGGCCCCCCACAGAAAACTCCAAACGCCATCCATCAGGGACCCATTAGCCCAGGCCTGGAGGACTCGGGGCGCCTTCCTCCAGGGTTGTGTTGGCGCAGTCACCCCGACCTCGGGCACTGGTCTGACGCCATCAAGGCAGTGCCTCCGTCTGGCATTCTGTGGTTCACCACCACTTCATCTCGACTCAGCCCTCCCCGTCGGTCTAGGGGGGCTGCGGGCTTTCGCCCCTTCTTAGAGGAAGAGCCTGGGGTTGAGGGAGGAGAACTGACTTCGCTAAGACAACAGAGCCGATGAGCTGTGTGTGGATCAGCCTCCAACCCCATGCTCTGCGCAGGGAACGGAGCCTCTTCCTGTGGCTCGGGGCGGCCCTGCCCGGTGGGGGTGGGGCCTGGGTGGGGCACGTCCTTGCCACTTTCAGTGGCCTGCTCCAGGACCTCACCTGGGAGCTTGTTAGAAATGCAGACCCTCAGTCCCCATCCCTGAGACCCCCCAAGTGACCCCGGCGCTCATGGAAATTCGGGAGGCGCTGGAAAGCTGATCCTCCAGGTCCACTCTGTCTGCAACTCAAGTGACGACAGGGAATTCTGGGCACTGGCCGCAGTCTGGGCTGAGACGTCCGCCTGTCTGTGGGTCCAGGCGTGCCTCGGTAGCTCTGGCTGCCACTGAGCTACGTTCAGAACTCCCCAGATGTCACAGGTGGTCCTAGGGACACTGAGACCAAGAGCCAAGGGCTTTGGGTCACAGGCCGCTCCTGGCCACCTCCCGGCCACCCCCTGCTCCTGACTGTCATGTAGTCCCTCGTCCCTTCCTCTGTAGTTCTGACATGTCTGGCCATTTCTCCTGCGTGGATCCTCGTAAGGGGCCGACCTGGGTGTCCCTCGGCCCAAGGCCGCGGCCTGGCCCAGCTCCGAGGGCCTGTCTTTGTCTGCAGCATCCCGGCCCCTCCCGAGCCACCTCTGGAGAGTCCCAGGGGCACAAAAAGACAAGGAGCCACCATCCGAAGCCCCACGGTCTCCAAGGAACACACGCACTGTGCCCCTCCCTCCAAACGGTCACATGGGGAGGTGGAGGAGGGATGCCCACATAAACCAACAGGCCTGGCCTGACCCTGACGCCTGGGGTTGGGGGGGGCAGGCACGCCCTACCTCTGCCTCCCACCCCCACGCCCAGCCCAGCCCAGGGTGCAGATCCGGTCCTGTGGGAGCCCTCCTCCTGGGCCGCGCAGGCCCTAGGACCCTCCCCCAAGCCCCGGGCCTCCCCAAGTGGCTGCCTGGCCCTTGCAGGCCCACGCGGGGGTCGAGGGTGCTGAAGATAAAGGCGCAGCTGGCAGGGCCAGGAGGGAGAGCGGGGGGGACAGGCCCAGGGCGAGGCATGCGCAGCCGGGGTGGGCGAGGCAGGGTATTGCAGCCCCTGCTGCAGGCTCTGGCCCAAGTGGCACTGGGGACCGCAGCCCCAAGAGGAGCCCGGAGGAGGCGAGGGAAGCCCCGGCCAGTCTCCAGTGCAGGCCTGGGACCACACTGATTCCGCATTGGGTGGGATGGCGGGCGGGCCAGCGGAGAGGCGGCTGATCCTCTGTGCGCACCTCCCCGTGGAGCGCCCTGGGGATGTGGGGGGCTCAGAGTCGCTTGGTTTCCTGCCCTCCTCGCCAACCCGAGCTTCCTGCGCAGCCCCTCAGATCGCAAGAGGCTGGCCTCAGCCCCCTTCCCGCCACAGCTTCCGGGGCCTCCCCAGCCCGCCCCACCAGGCGGGTGGCCCGCCTCCCCCGAGGCCCAGCGCGCAGTCCCCGCTGCAGTGGAGCTCAGCATCCCCGCCGCCGCCGCTGGCGCCGCCACCGCGCGGCCACCCGGCTTTCCGGACTCGGGCCAGAGCTGGGCCCTGCTCCCCGCTCCGTGCCCCCTGCGGCCCGCCGCGAAGTTCCCCAAAGTGACCGGGACGCTGAGAACCCCCGCCCCCTCCCCTCGGGCTTCCCCCGAGACTCCGCCCGCCGACCCCTCCCGCGCCTTCGGAAAAGTTGAGAGCGACGCCCCAAACTCCGGCCCCCCGCCCGGCGCCGCACGCTCCCCGTGCGACCCCGCGCTCGGCCACCGCGCAGGGGCGCAGCTCCCCCCACCGGGCCCGGGCGCCATGACGCGGGGAGCGCAGCGGGGCCCCGGCGGCGCCGCGGAGGCGGCCAAGTGCGGGTGTGGGCGGCGGCGCGGGGCGCACGTGCGCCGGGCGGGGGGCCGGGGGCCGCTTACCTGTTGGAGGTAGAGGAAGGCGGGCGGGCACGGCACGGAGTGCGGGAGCATGCTGCCGGAGTTGGACAGCAGGAGGCAGCCCGAGTTCGCCATGGAGCACAGCATGGGGCGGCAGGGGGGCGCCCGGCGGCGGCGGCAGCTCTGCGCTCGCTGCGCGTCCCTCGGCGTGTGCGCGCGCCCTGCCTCCCGGGCGCCCTCTCGCTCTCCTCCTCCTCCTCCTCCTCTTCCTCCGCTCCCCTCCCCCTCGTGGCGCTCCTCAAGGGGGAGGCATGGAAGGAAAGCGACGCGCGCCTCTGCCCGGTGCTCCCCTGCCCGGGCGGGGATGTTGGAGAGAGCGCGCGCGAGAATATGGCAAGAGAGGATATATGCGCGAGAGAATGGATGAGGGGAGCGGGGGAGGGAGTCAGTCACTTTGGAGCCACCGGAGCCCTGTCTGCAAAGAGTGATGCGTGTGCGAGTGCGCGCGTGTGCGCGCGTGTGTAGCGGTGGGAGGGGGGGGTCCCTGGCGTACTCCAACATCAAACAGAGCCCCGCACAGAGGGCAGAGGATCCGGAACGACGGCACGACAGCTGATCCCACACTTAACCCCTCCCCCGCCGGCGCCCAGCCCGCGCACCCTCCCGCGGCCCCTGCGCTGCCCTCCTCCCGGAGCCCAGCGAGTGCTCCCGGGGGCCGGGGTCTGGAATGTGCCCGCCGGCCGCTGCGGGGAGACAGAGCCGCTCTGCCGGCCCTGTGGCCCGGCCCGGCCGGAAGGCGCTCCGTCCTGCTTGGCGTTCCCACCAGCGCCTCTCCTAAGGGTGGCCGGCCTGGTGGCGGGGATGTCGGTGATGTAATGAGGGCATCTACGCAGAGGCTTCCGCGCTGGGGAACGCTTCTCCCGCGGTCCAGGGCTTAGAAACCCAGTTGGAGCCTCTGAGAACCTCTCCTGCCCTCCTGCTGGCCCCCAGACCCTACTTACACCCAGGCCTGCGGCAGGCACGGGTCTTGTGGATATGTAATATGGGGACAGGGCAAGGGGCACTGGCTGCAATTCATCCTCCCCTCCCCCACATGCGACACACTGGACTTTGTGTGCACACATCAGTGGGGCAGGAGGGCACAGGTGCCCGCTCCCTGACACCAGCCAGCGCTTGACACAGGTCCTGGCTGTGTTCCTGCACCACCACTGTGACAGATGTGTGTGCACATAAATCAGCTTCGCCGGCTTCACACACACCCATGGGCTTGCCGTACAGTCACACTCGCCGGATGCACACTGGCCAAGCCCAGCTCGCCAGGACCAACCACAGCTGAGCTTGGCTGTGATCGGGACAGCCTGCCACTCACCAACCACTGTTAGAGGTGACAGGGGGACATGCCCAAGCTCTCCTCCACTTATGCAGACTTCCTCCAGGAAAGGGGTGAATCCCAGATACCCAGCAACAGCTCCAGACTCACCTGTCTCACCTAAAGGCACCTGTGATTCCCCCTGCTCACGCTGGGGAGCAGCTCCACTCTGGAGGAGGGGCAGGGCTGGGACCACCTGGTCATGGGAAGACCACCAGCCTGGGAGTCAAGCGGAAGCCTGCTCAAGTGTTGGGCGATCCTAGGGGAGTCATGGGTGGTCTCCCGGCTCTGGCTTCTGCACCAGCCCTGTCTGAGGTGTCCTGCTGCCCGCGCTGCAGGCTGTACCTGTGGGGGCCCTTCAGGAAAGAGCAGCAAGGAGGGTGGAGGGAGGGCCGCCGACGGCCCCCCAGGTGCAGTCTGGGAACGAGCTCCACCTGAACGAGGCCGGCAGGTGTGTGCCCTCAGACGCCCCTCTCCCAGGCACACCCTGTCACTCAGACAAAGCAGCCTCTAGCTCACCTTTCTCTTGGAGGGAAGGGGGTATGGCGCCTGGCAAGGAGGCAGGTAGAAGGGATGAGGAGGGTCAGGGGCAGAGCTGACCAGCCTTGCCAGGTAGCCCCACTGGCCCGACCCTTCTCTGGACTCCCAGTCGGCGATGCCCGGAGGGGCGGCGCTGGCACACAGTTGGGGAGGGGGACGCTCGCCTGTGGATGTGCAGAGGCCGCCTGCTGCCTTCGGGCTGGACGGTTTATCAACCTGGTCCCCTGGAAGAGGCACCCCGACAGCCTGGGGCCGAGGCCCGGACGTCTGGGGCAGGAGCATCGGCGGGGACAGGGCCCTTGCAGAGGGCTCACGTGTGGGGTGTGGCACCGCGGGGCGGCCCTGGCCGCAAGAGCACGGGGAACCCTGAGGGCCTCCTGTTTCAGAAGCCTTCCATCCCCTTGCGTCCCCACACAGCCCGTCAGTCCTCGCTGCTCCCTACCTGGGGGCCCTGGAGCCTGGGGCAGCCACGGCACACCCACCCGTGACCCTGGGTCCCCCGCCCACCCTTCCCGTGGATTATCCGCTCATCGACTGTCCACTGTTACCACACGTCAACTTGGACGAGGCTTTACCTCTCTCGTACGAGGGCTGGGGAGCGTACCCTGAACAGCACCCACACAGAAACACCTTTGGGTTGATGCTTTTCCTTACTGAGAACCCACCGCGAGCAGACGCTATGCCAGGGGCTGGAGCTGTGGAAACAAAGGTCTCTGCTCTGGAATGCACGGCGTCTGCTGGGGAAGCCGAGCCAGCAAACCAAGGCTACAGCCTGCTGAGCCGAGAACTACTACGGCCCGGGCGGGCGGGCGCTGCGCCCTGGCGCGTGGTCGCGTGGTCGGGGAAGGGCTCCCAGCGGGAAGCCCTGCGCGCGGTCGCAGGCCCTGAGAGAGCCGGGGTGGTGGCCAATGTCAGCCGTGGTGCTCGCAGCAGCCTCGCACCTGGTCGCCACGGGCCTCTCGCCCACCTGTCTGCGAGCCTCACCTCCAGAGAGGGCGAGGCCCGGGGAGCGTGTCGAGACCCCTGTCTCCATCAGCCAGCTAATCACGCCCAGGCCCCTGGGGGACCGAGCATGAAGACGGGACGGAAAGAGGGTTTGAGCAGCGCGTGCGTCTGGCTCAAAGGGGCTGCGTGCCGCTGCCTCGCGCTGTGTCCCGGGAGCCGACGACGGAACGGCAAAGCGAGGGAGGCCTCGGTCCACGGGGAGGTGTCCGGCGGGTCAGGCCGCAGAACTGCGAGACACTGCGGCCCATCCGGTCTCCTCTCGCTCTCCCCTTCAAGGGTCCAAGTGCCACAAGGGCACAGAGCTCGCTGGCTGGTTCACATGTGACCCCAGTGCCTGGAATGGCGTCTGGCAGGGATGAGTGTGGCTGTCTCTGGCGCCGCCAGGCTTGTCCCGATGGTGAAGCACCGAGGACCAGATAAGGCTGATGCTGAGAGGCCACTGCCCCTGGGGTGGACGTCCCGACCGTGTGGGTGTCAGGGCCATCTCTGCTCCATGGACTGGAGGAGAAAGGAGGGCACAGCGCCGTGCTCCCCCGACAGTGCTCCTCCGACAGTGCTCCCCCGACAGTGCTCCCCAGTGGTACAGGCCGTGTCTGCTGTGACTGTTTCTGTGTCTGTCTATCAGACAAGGACCTCCGGTGCCTGGCGTGAGGGTGGCACACGGGATTGTGGGGTTCAGCGGTCTTCAAGTCCTGAAGACCCCTCATGGCCTTGCGGAGCCCTTGGCGCCTCCTGGGTCAGAGCAGGCACCCCGAGAAGCAGATGGGGAAGCTCAGGGCCCCATGCTCTGTTGCCCCCACTTCTAGGTGGGGGAAGGAAAGCTGTGAGCTGGGAGGAGCTGTCAATCAGTGCTAATATTCACTACTTAAAAAAGGAGCCAAGGAAAAAAAATATCCCATTCGCCCTGAATCTGAGAAGGGCCTTGTTAGAGAGGCAGGAACTGAGCTGTAATTATTTCTGCGCTCCTGGGCACCGCTATAAATATCAGGCAAAGAGGCGCCTCAGAAAGTCCGGACGGTTCCAAGGCTTTGGGGACCTCCCAGATCCTTCCGCCCCCACCCTGTGTCACCTTCCCTGGAGGAGACCCCGATGGGTGTAGGCGTGCTCCCCCTCCTACCCCGTCCCCGTGGGGCAGGGCCTGCCTCTCCCACCTTCCCCAGGCGAGCCCGCCTGGGAGACCCAGCCTGCGCAGCTGGCAAACACCCTCAGTCTCTTTGGCCTGTACCCCCATGAAATGGTGACACAGGAGTCACTCTGGGAGAACATGGGCCAGACAATGTTTTAAGTGACCCGTGTTTTTTTTTTAAGGTGGGCAGCTCTGTGGCCTAATGATGTGGGGAACGTGCTCACGACAGCAGCCTAGCGCCATCCTTCGGAGCTTCCCAGGCTGCACAGCAGCATATTCCAGCGGGAAGCGGGGGGGGTGGGCTGTGGCCCCATTAGGGCAGGCGGGTGGGGGGTCGAGTTACTCGTGTGCCTGCTCCTCTGTCTCCTTCTGAGAGCCCAGGCTGGCACCCTCGGGCTTCGCTCACGCAGAGGACAGCGTGGAGCCTGGCGAAGGCGTCCCAGGACAAGGGGTGAGCTCACCGTCTCTGGCTGCAGCCGGGCCATAATCTATAAAGACAATGTGCGCCGTGCTTCCAAGAGAGGCAGTGCCCTGTGCCGACTCCAGGGGACCTGGCACAGGCTGGGGGGTGAGCGCTGGGGTGGCAGGGAGGCAAGCGGGGTGGCATCTTCATGGGTGAGCGGGCGAGGTGGCCATGGCTCAGCGTGTGTGTGTTGGGGAGGGGGGGAGGTGACCCAAGAAGCCTCTTTTGTGTGAACTGCCCAGATGCCCACATCATCAGCTGACCATTCTCCCAGGGAATTCCTGCCCCGGCTCCCATGGGGCCAGGAGTGGAGTCCGGAGGGAGCCCCAGCTCAGGGCTGCTCGGGATACCTCCAACAGACGCGACGGGGGAGATGTTACAATGAGCACAGGGACACCCCAGATCCCTGAAGGTGGTGGCCCCCCGACCTTGGGAGTGGGGGGCTGTTTCTGCCTCACCCTGGTGTGTCCTATTCTCCCAGAAAAGTAGGAAACTTGGCGGAGGGGAGGGCTGCAAAGATGGGGAGGGAGGGGCTGACCTGGCTGCGCGGCCACACCGGAGGCGTCCAGCAGAGGGCCCACTCGCACCGGCCGGAGCCTCCCTTTCCAGGTCAGGCCTGTGAGAAGGGGGCGCTCCTCACCCCAGGGCCTTCTGCATCTCTGGGCTAGAGGGTGCTTGGCAGTGCAGAGGGAAAGCCAGGCCCGCCCGGCCCAGGCCTCCGGGGCCAGCACCCATCTTGCAGCCCAGCGGGGGCCTCCCGCCCACTGGGCCGTCCCCCTGGCCCCAGCCGACACTGCAGCGAACGTAAGCATCGGCATGCAAAGGAAGTTTATTTATCTGTTTAATTAAGAGGCGTTTGCCAGCCACGTTCGGGTCCATCTGTTTCACTTACAGCCATGTCCCAGCAAAATTAAACATAATAAATATAAGACGACTGAAAGCAAAGGGCAGGCTCGAGACACACGGGCAAACCCAGGAGCTGCACGGGGCTGCGCTGTAAGCACATCGTTCTGTGGCGAGCTGCTCCCCCTCAGGGCCTCGGAGCCAGAGGACGTTCTCAGAGCAGGGGCCGTGGGTGCCGCTCGACTCTTGCTTCTCTGCTCAGCACTGTTGCCGAGCTTTATTTATTTTAAATGAGCCCCCAGGACTTCTCCCTTCTCCTCTTCTGGAGAGCAAGAGAGAGAGCTCAGCACACGACAAAAAAAGAACCTCTGAACCAGCCAGCGCTCTGATATTCTACCTCGGGGCGCGGTGGGTAAGGGGCCTCAGCAGCTGCAGCCCTGGAAAGCGCTTTGCAGGCTCCTGCTGCATCCGGGCCACGAGCTCCTGGCACAGGAGGCAGCCTGGGCTGAGAGGGCCTTGGAGAGACAGACCTGTGCTCTCCAGTGCCAGCTGTGGCCAGGCCACCACTCAGGGTGCTGGCCCCAGGACCCGCAGAGCCAGGGGAGGAAGGAGAGCGGATGTTGTTCAAGCCCCAGGAGCGTGGCTGTCTGCCTCCACCTCCCCGGAGGCAGAGTGTACGGAGGAGACAAGCGGTGATCTGGCGTCGTCGGCTGCTCACCCCAGCGGGACCCTGCGTTTGCTCCGTGCTTCCCTCCGGAGCTTCGCGAGGCGGACGGGGAAGGTAGAACTGTGCCATGCGGTGCACGGCGACACCTCTAGGATCGCAGGGGTGTTCCGAGTGACATGACTAGCGAGGTGCACAGTTCAGGCTCACTGACTCACACCCGCCCTTCCGCCCCCCGCCTCCCTGGCACGACTGTGCTGGGCTCGTGTGCTCCGGCGAGCACCCCCAGCATCAGCCCTTGGCCTCCTCTCCTAATGGGTCAGCCCGGAACCAGACCCGTTAACGGAATCGTCCTTTGCGATAACGCGGGCCTCTACTAATCACACCGCTGCTCAGTCTGTGCGGCAATTATCTCGAATTTCCTCGTTCTCATTAGGCAGGAGGTCGAGAGAACGTGGTGGGGTTGCCAAACTTCGTGATGAAGCTGAGGAGAGAAGCTGCCATTGGCCTGAGAAAGCCCATCCGTGAATTCCTGGCTGACCTGCCATGAGATGCTCCATTTCCTAGGTCCTTGTCCCACACTCGGAGCCTGGCTTACTGCCAGGACCCTTCCTGTCCCACCTAAATCTGTGCATATCTGGTGATGCCCTGTGACAAGGCCGCAGATTGTCATAGGAAAGAAAGAGCCCCAAGAGGCACGGGAAGTCAGTATATTTGCTTGGAGATGGAGATTCAAGTTCTGACCAACTCACAGATGAAATGCCCTTGGATGGCCGGGTCCCCGGCGCGGACGTGGCTGACAGCTCATGCCGGGGCAGGGCTCATGTTACAGGCAGAGGCTGTGGGGCTCAGGAAACCCGACATAACTTGCCACTCCATACAGCCCACCCAGGGCGGCCTTCCTGAACGCTGAAATGGACCCGACACCCACTACATGCCGCGCTTCAGCACCACGGACAGCTCCAGCCACCTGTTTCTCTCTGGCCGCCCCTCCCTACCTGCGGGGGACAATGGAACTGGGAGGAAATTTAGGACCGCGCTGTCCAGTCCTCTGCCTTCTAGCTGGCAGCCACAGGCCTTTGGGGACAGGTGTCGTCTTTTTTTCCTGAAGCGCTCTGAGGGAGACCCTGACATTTCTCTGGGGAGCCCATTCAGGTTTTCATCGCCCTGACTGTCAGAAAACTCGGCCTTGTGTCTCACACAAACCTTTTCCACCTTAACTTTATTCAAGGGGAAACATCTTGAGGGGGTGCTAGGGTAGCTTGGGCTGGCGGCTGATGCCACTGTCACTGTCACTGTCACTCCTAGGAGGGGTCACCTGGCACGCCTGGAGCACAGGCCAGAGCTCCAAGAAAGGGATCCCACAATAGCAATGTGTGCTCCAGGGTGTCAGAAGGGAGGACGGTCCATATGACATGGTGGCTGCCTGGGAACCTCCCATCGCTGTGACCAGCATGAACTAGTGCCAAGTTCAGTTAGAAATGAAGGGAAGAAACAAAGCATTCAGGTCCCTAAGTGGAGAGCCACGGGGAGGGTCGAGGTTTATTCTTTCATGCACAGGGGGTGCATCTGAGCTGCCCGGGGTGGAGGCTGCAAGGGGTCCATCCCCGTGTCCCCTGCCTCTTTATAGAGACAGTAATTAAAACAGCTGGCCTCTTTGCTATGCAATGAGTTGAAATAAATTTTACCTAACAGAGAAACCACTGTCCCTTCCTTCAGCCTTGGGTGAGGAGGCCACAAGAGACAGATCCGGTGAAGCCCCGTAGGGAGGGAGTGATGGCCAGGGGTCCACCGGGGCCCAAGGACTGTGGAAGCCAGGTCCTTCAAGCTCAGAGCAAATCTGAAAGACTGGATCGAGCATCTGCCTCTAGCTCCAGCCCCAACACTTGGTCAGTTTAAAGGCAACGTCAAGGTCTTGGGAAGCAGAATGCAAGAGGGCTGGCACCCTCAGCCCTTCCCGCGCCCCTTCATGCCCCCTAAAACCAAAGCATCAGCTCATTACGAGCTCATTAGGAGCCCGAGGCAATGCAGGCCTACAGACAATGCCGTCCTGGCAAAGCATGTGGTCCTGGGGAGGCGGGTGTGTCATGTCAGGTGGCAGGCAGGAGCCGAGGGAGGCAGCAGGAGGGTCACCAGCTGTGGGAGGTGGGAGCCTGGGGTGGGGGAACTTTCAGCGAAGCCTCATAGGAAGCAAGCTTTTTCCAGGACTCATGGAGGCAGGGACAAGCTTTTCTGCCAGGACAGCAAGGAACATATATTTACCTGCCGACTCATGTCCCCACACCCCCCAGGATGGCAGAGGCCAGATATGAGCTTCTTTCTCAGCCCTCAAGGTGGAGAGCCAGGGCGAGGAGGAGCGCGGCGTAGGCAGGGCCCGGGCCAGCAGCAGCCCTGCCGCGCAGTGGGAGACACCAGGGCAGTCCTGTGAACTGCCACCAACGTCGCAGGGGAAGGGACAGTGGACGACGCTGTGTTTTCTAGATTCCAAAGACTGCCAAGGGCAGGGCGAGTGGGGAATCTCTCGTGAAGGTATGGGGACGTGTTCTGACGCAGGCGTGAGGCGATTCTTGCACCCCCACCCCCGGTGTCTGCCATCTCCTCTTGCTCCTGGTGGTGGGGGAAGCCCTCCCCTTTCCTGGCCTACTCTAGCACTGGGGTCCAGTGCTGTTTTGGCACCAACTCGACTCTCCAGCTCCGAGGCATGAGGTTTCTGAGAATTTGCTGGCAAGGAGGTTTGGGGAGAGCTGGCAGCCAGCTGTGGGCCCTGCACTGCTCTCGGCGGCTCCCACCTTTCCTCCTGCTGCGAGCTGCTGCATTAGGATGCGGGGAGCCGTCTGTTCCTTTTCTTACTTCTCTAGGATGCTGTGACTTTTGATTCCTGCTTGATTAATATACAGCCAACAGAGCCTGTATTTAAGGCAGCTTTAATTCTCCCAGGTCACCAAACTCGGGAGCAGCAAAGCTGCACGGAGCCAGCCCTGCAAGAGATCAAACAATGGGACCTCCAAATCACTCTGTGGCCCAATTTCTCATCGCTGCTGCTGCCCGATAACCCTCCCAGCCTGGAGCCAATATCTCCCTTTCCCAGGGGTGGGGATGAGAACTGGACGTGGATGTCCATGGCGCAACCCCGCCTGGCAGCCAGGAGGAAGAGCTGGGAGGACTCAGCGCTTCGATCCTGCGGGATCGAGTCTTTCAGCACCGAGGACAGCTCCTGCCAGACTCCGCGAGATTGAGCTCTTCAGCACCGAGGACAGCGTCTAGCACTGCCTACCTCCAGTCCCCTGCCTTCCTGAGCCAAACACAGATGGATGTAAATGACCTCACTGTCTTGCTAGAGGTGCTCGGTGGCTAGCCCTGCTGAGGGTCACCTTTCACCAAAACACCCTCCCCAAATGAGCTCTGCACACTCTCACCAGCAGCTTCCCTTTAGAGCTTCTCTAAATCCAGCTTTCTCATTGTCCGACCCCCCCACCTCCCCAACGCCTCCCCAAAGAAAGGTAGGCTGCTCTCCGGGACTACCTGGCTGGTCTCCCTGCTCGTCCCTGGTGCCCACAGCTTTTCTGGGCCCAACGATTTCCTTTCTGGCTCAACCTCATCCCCTCCCAACTTGCCTCATTAGCATCTCCTGAAAGGCAGGCTAATTTCTCGCTTAGCGCCTGGGTGTTCTTGCTTGGTGGGGCGCAGGGGGAGGGATGCCTGTGTGGCTGCCATTTCCTCTGAAGCGTCTTTTATAGACCTGGTCCGTGTTGCAATTCGGGAGGCACCGTGGAGCAGTACAATGCGGGAAGATTGCGCTTCGGAAGCTGGGCTTGTAAATTACCTCCCAGTGGGGGCGGGGAGCCGCCTGTTAAGAGAGAACCCAGGGCAAGAAGCCATTCTCATTTAAGAGCAGGGTCTTCCTGGATCAGACTCAGATCAATCCCGGGTGCCACTGGCACGCCATGTATTAGGAGGAAGTGTTTGTCTCGGAGGTAAAGGAAGCCTCAGCTTCGTCTTCTCACGTTCACCACGTTTTTTTTTTTTTTAATTAGGATTTTCTCTAGACTTAGCCCCCACTGGATTTATTCCCCCACTCTGTCTCTATCCACGTAAATGTATCGTCTATAGATTTTTAAATTATTGCTACAGTTTCTAAGAGGAGGATACAGTGGTTAAAAATTAACGGCAAATTTATAGGAATTCTATATGGCAATTACGGAATTATAATGAAGTGGCTGCCACTTGGCTGAGTGTGGGTAATTGGAAATCCACGCTGGGAGACCAGGCTCTTTACTGAGTTGGAATTGTAGTTTTGAGCGTAAATGCCGTGAGAGGGTCAGTGGAGCCCGGAGCTGGCCGGGTTCTCCTCTGGAGGAAAGGCTGGTGGCAGTTGAAAAGGAGAATCCCTTAAGCCGGCACATAGGCAGGTGGCCAGACACCGGTGGGCCAGGCAGGCGTCCTGAGCCAGGGGGCCAGCCCTGCTGCCTCCCGGCCTGGTCCAGAGAAGGCAGGAGAGGAAGTGGAGCAAGGACCGTCACGACCGGCAGAGCAGAAAGGGTCACTGGGAAGGAGACGGACGGAGGTGGCGCCGGAAAAACCGGGCACTCTTCCTGTTCAGTGGGTCAATTTCCCTCACGAAAACAAAACAAAACAAAACAAAATTTGGTAAAAAAAAAAAAATCAAAAGGATGGGTCACTTGTTCGTGGACGGCAACTCTGTCTGTGCGTCGCACGAGGCGGCCTTCACTCCTGTGCCCGTGATGGAGAAACGGACTCGTGACATTTTCTCTTTCTTGCTGCTCTTTGGGTCCCAGTGGCCCGGGTGGTGCGAGGGGCCCGTGACAAGGAATCTGCCAGGAATCTAGGCACAAGTCGCCTCCGGTTCTTCAAGAGTGTTTCCCAGACCTGGCGCCATGCGACACAGGAGCCACGAGCTCCTCCATGTGCCGGACACAAGCTGGGTTTTGGAGACGTGGTACAATGGAGTGAAAAATAATTTGTGCGTTTTGGATGTATTGGGTCGAATGAAGTACACTATTAAAACATCTCATCCGTGTCCTCCTACGTGTTTGATGTGGCTGGTGGAGTTACACGCGGACACGTGTGGCTTGCACTGTTATTTCCACCGGGCAGCCCTGGTCTCCAGCGAGGACATGATGTCTTTGCGCTCAGCCTTGGCGCCAGCCATTCACTGCTGTCATTGCTGTCGATGACGGCGCCTGGCCCGTGGTGGCCTCTCAGGAAAGGATGCAGAAGGAGCGGCCACTTCTTGTGGCGGAGCCCAGGGGGACACAAGCACGTGCTGGCAGAAAGCACATCCTGACACAGCCGCCGACAACAGGGTTTGCTCCACGCAGACCCATCGGTGTCACCTGGTTTCTGTCTGCTCCGTGCTGACATCGCCCCGTGCACCACACTATCCCAGTGGGAACGCTGGGCTGGCTTTCCTTCTTTCTCTCTCCTCCTGCCCAGAGCGGGACAAGGACACCGGCCCTCCGAGCTCCATTCGGCTTGGGGGCCTTGCTTCTGCTTCCTGGCCTGCACCGCGAGAAAGCGCCCAGCGGCAAGCTCCCAGGATGCTCAGCGTGTTTGCACTTGGCTCTGGGCAAGCGTACTGACTTTCCCCTCCAGGGTGCAGTGAGAGGCCTGGGAAATCCCACTGCGGCGATACAGGGCATGGCAACCGTCATCTCCGCTGTCACAGACAGGTTGGATCCCGCACCAGGAGCACCCTCAGCCTCACCCCGCCGCTGGCCGGGAGAAGGAAGGAGGAGGGAGTGGTCACTCTTCCCACGCCCCGGACGGGGGAGCAGAGGGCTGTCCCTGGGTGTACGGTGGACCCAAGAGTCAGGGTCTGCCTGAGTCATCATCCCTTCTGCGTGGACTCCAGCTGAGCTCGTAAGGCGGGAGTCCCGTGACTCCGGCCATCCGCCACACACACGGCCTTGGCATTTATGGAACCGTCCGCCAGCGGGAAGCGGCGCGCTCAGGCGTTGGGTCACCCCCTCCCGGAGGCGAGCCCGTTCTGCCCCGAACGCCCACGGGACTCACAGCAAATGGTCCAACGTCTGGAACTTTACTTTCTGCATCTGTAAGAACGGGACGGCAGCACCTTCCTCAAGGGTTGTGGGGTTTCAGACATTCTGTAAACAAAGGAGCTGGCACACAGTACATGCTCGATAAATCACGCTGATTAATTCAACAAATACGTCTCTGGTTAATTCAACAAGTGCGTCCAAATGCCAGGCTTTGTTGTAGGTCCCTTCTCTCTACAGCGGCCAAATGAGACAGCCCGTGAATCTTCCTTCCTCTCCACCTAGACGGACGGACTTTGCCCTGTTCTTCTCCCAGGCCCGGTACAGAAGGTAGTTAACTCTCAATTATCTATGCAAATGGAGTGGAATGTTCCGCCGATGATTCGGAAAGAGCGGAGGGTCCGCAAATAATTCTTATTTGATTTTGAAATGTATTATCCTTATTTTGCTTCGGATTCACCTTCCTAATTGCTGTTTGTTCTGGCTTGTGCTCAAACTTGTTTGCATTCTCAGAACTCACGCTGATTGGTGGTGAGGGCTGTGCCCTAGAAGTATGCTAGGACCATTGGCCACAGATCAGCCCCGGGGGTGGACTGACACCCTCTGAAAATGAAGCAGTGGGCGCTGGGGCTCTTTCTTGATGGCGTCTGCCCAGGGAGCATGACAGAGGATGCCTTAATTTCTGCTTCGAGGCTCCGCCTGCGTGGGCGGCTGGGCAGGGGTGGGCAAAGTGGAGGCCTTGGGGCGCGTAGGACCCAATGAGCTGCATTCCCCTCTCCCGGGAGAGGTGGAAGCAGAGGTGGGATGTGTACCCACTTGCAGCCCTACCTCGGGGGTGGCCGTATCTTGTTCTGTCTCTCTCTGGGTTTCTCTGTCTGTCTCTGTCTCTCTCTCTGTCTCTGTCTCTCTGTGTCTTTCCCTCTCTCTCTGTCTCTCTGTGTGTCTCTCCCCATCACTTTCTACGCCTTCCTCAACTGGTGCTGTTTCTATTTCAAGTACCTCCTCCCCGGGGCAAACCCGGAAACAGACATTTCTTTCAACACACAGATCTTCCATGCAGCTGGGTTGGGGAACCCATTCTCCCTCTAAAATTGTGAGCTTTGGTGGTTAAGGGCTTGCATCTAACTGGAAGCCCCTCTTCATGGCCACCCTATTTCCCATTGTCAGGCAGAGAAGGAAGGAGGAAATGCAATGAACCCATCTTTCTGCACCCTCTTCCTCCCCCGTCCCCGCCCCCACCCGCATAGAGATCTCCAGGTATGGGGGTGGGTCCTGCCCATACACTAGGCAAACCAAGGCAACCTGTAACCATGACTTTGTCATGTGCCGAGTGATTGCGCCACATGAGGGCCTCATCCTGGGTCAGCAGAGTGTGGGGTCGGCTGTCACCCCGCAAGTGCCGTAGGTAGAATGCCAGGGCATTCTCTACCCCGGACAGGACCACAACTTCCCCCCACCACCCCAGGGACTGCTCTTCCCCGGAAGGCCCTGGTCCGCAGCCTGCCTCGTGTCCACCCACACAGGGCGATGCCTCAGGCCCAGGTGCCCGCAGTGCTGAGGCCACTGATGCCCATGTCCCGCATGCCACCTCATAAAACATGTTCACGTACGTCACTTCAGTGTCCCACACACAGCCCTGTGAGACGGACTGGTGCGGTGGGGGAGACCGAGGCTCAGAGAAGTTAAGGGGCTCTCAGCACCCCCCATCCAGGCTCTGGCCACTCTGAATTTTAGGGATGCCAGACCACACCCCCGCCCCCCCACATTCAGGCCTCTGAGCTTCCGAAGCCTACCTAGCACGCTACCACGGTCGGGGGCAGACGCAAGCCCACTGCCGCGAAGATGCTCAGAACACGAGCCGAAAAGCGTCCGCAGCGCAGCTGTGAGACCCGGAAGGCAGTGAGGACACGGGGCTGTCGCCCAGCGCGGCACAACCGTGGTAATGGGTGGGGGCCACGGGGTGACCGGCCCACCCTGTCTTCTCTGAAGGCAGAGGTGGGGTGACAAGGGGCTGTCCCCTCCTTGCCCTCCTGCCCACCACGCTGAGCTGCGGCGGCCCTCCAGGGAGAAAGATTAGCTCAAGGTGGGGGTCAAGGAAGAGGGGACAGACATGCGCAGTGTCCGAGCCCCACGGTAGCCGGGAAGATGCCGAGGACCTCCACGGCGGGGACAGGTCACCTGGAGCAGCCTGGTTTGGTCTCAGTTCCGAAAGTAATTAGACGCTCTTAAGCACGTCTGTAAGGCTTTAATTAAAATGAAACAGAGGCGAAGTCCAGCTCCCCTGTCCCAGCACAGTTCCAGGTGCTCTGTGGTGACACGTGGCACGTGCAGGACGCAGACAGAAACCCTTTCCGCTGTCACAGACGGTCCGTCGGGCGGTTCTGCTCCGACGATTCCCACGTGTCCTCGTCTGCGACACGGAGAGGAAAGTGTCCTCCCTCCCTGGTGCCCAGGGCCCACAGACATGGCAGACGGCCAACGTGCAGGTGCGGACGTGAACAAGGTGGCCTCGCGGCTCGTGCCCGAGCTGCTGCTCTGCTGCAGCTCTTGGAGGGTGGCAGGCCCACAGGACACGCGCTCTTTGCCACGGCCAGTCCCAGTGGGTCAGAGATCGTGGGATCAACCGTGTCACCCATGTTGCCCCCTAAGAGCAAATACAAGTAAAAGAGGAAGCGGTCCCCAGACAGACATGAGACAGCGGCTGCTTCGGCCCAGAGACAGGAGGGGTGGCAGTGGTGGACAGCCCTGCGGCTCCACACCATCTGCTCCCTGCTAACCAGGGAGGGGGCCGTGGGAGGGATGCCTTGGCGGGCTGGGCTGCAAGGTTTCATGGGGCACGTCCGTGGGGAGTCGTCGGAGCCAAGAAAGCTTAGCTGGGTTGGCAGAAACCCACACATCAACCCAACAATAAAAAACAAAAAGGAACTTTGCACGGAGAGCAAAGCTTTGCTGGGGGACGGGCAGGAAACCCCGCCGCTGACCCGGAGGACGGCTCTGAGCTCCCGGAGTCCCCGCCTGATGCAGTGGCGAGTCCTAGTCCCCTCTTCAGGTCGCGTCGGGGAGGCCAGGGCAAAAGAAAGCCAGGAGGCCCGGACATCACCGGGAGTGGGCAGCTGGGCCAGCTCGCCGGCTCCCGCGGCACGAGCCCAGGCCTCGCCCACGGTTCGTCACTGTCCCCGGCACCTTCCTCACCCAGCCCCACACCCGCGTTCTCCCTAAGACCCCTCTTCGGTCTCGCAGTATTTTATTTTCTTTTTAAAAAACACCCCCTTCTCTTCCCACAAAACAGAAACAGGAAGTGCTGTGTACAACCATCCCGATCCGATCCGGCTGCGAGCGGGGCCACGGGAGACCTCCCCGGCCCAGGGGCTCGCTCCTGTCCCCAAGCTTGAATAGGTCCACCTTCCTGGCTCCAAAGGTAATAGGTGGAGAGGAAATTCTGGAGGCTTCTGAAGGGAACGCGGCGGGAGGTACGGGAAGTTGGAGGTGAACAGAAGGAGATCAGGGGATAATTCCTGCAGCACCAGTGATGCTGAGCTCTGCCAGGACGCCGAAGACCCAGCTTCCTACCCTGAGCCCAAGAGGGACTTTCGAGGGGTCGCGAAGGAGACCCAGGCTTCCCGGACGCCCCGGTGCTGCCCCTGGAGTGAGCTGCCCGTCAGCGAGCGGGAGCTTCTGTCCATCCTCTCAAAAAATGCCACCGTTTCTCCCCGCATCCTAGACACGGAAGATGCTTCTGCAAGTCTGCCCCGTCTTCACGGCCGTGCGTGCCTCCTGCCCTTGGAGATGTCGGAGGTCGACCCTGTCCCTCCGCGTCCCCCGCCAGGCCCCACACTGTGCTCATCTGTCTCTGCCTCGTCCTTTCTCCCCACACTTTGCTGATGGCAGTGGAGGCCGGGGAGACTGATGGAGAGCCTGGGGCTGACTTGGGCAAACTTCCCTAAAAGTCGCCTTCAGCTGTCAGGCCTCCCCTCCCTGTGCCTCCTCCCCTGCAGCGGGCGACCCCAATGCTCGGCTCCAAACCAGCGCCACCTCCTCTCCACGGCGCCTGTCTCACCCTCCTCCCGCCTGCCTTGCTCAGAGCTGTCACAGTCTCGGGGTGGCGGCACGCGTCTCTGTGATGTGGCAGTCATCACTGGGGGGATGCCCTCGGTCCCCCGGTGCTCTCGGAGGCACTGACAACACCTCCCTGGGGTGGCAGGTCGCGTGGGGCCAACCTGAACGGGGGAGACTCCGGAGGGGGAGCACGAAGCCTGGGGTGTGTCTCGGACGCACCGTGCTCCCTCCTGCTGTGTAATCTACACAACTTCCCATCCCAGCAAACGGGGAGCAGCCTGGGGGCTGGAGTGCCGTTGGAAGGTGGATGTGTCCACGGCTCCCTCGCGGGACTGAGCCCTGGGGACCCACGGTGGCGATCAGCTTGATGACACACCTGGGGTTGGGTCCCCGTCTATCCTTTATTCACACAACCCCGCCCCCGCCCCGTGCTCCTCACTCCCGTGTGCTTCTGAAAACACACGCCCTGCCTACATACGCTTCTCCCAGGGCTCGGGGGCGGGGGAGCCGGCCAAGGCAGCCCCTCGGGATGGGGTGATCCCCATCAGACATCGCTAAGGACCCCTGCTTGCGCCCAGTAGGCTGTGACAACCCCTGGCATGGAGGAGTGTCACTGGTAGAGGGCCGGCGAGAGTCGGGGGGACGCGGAGAGCTGGTTATGCAGCGGTGACGGGGACAGTCGGGCGTAATGGTAATTACGAGGCGTGTGGAGGAGCCTGGCTTCTGTGCCTGGATTTAGAAGCCTCGACGAGAGAAAATGACAGTCTCAGGCAAGCTGGCTACCAACTCGAGGGACTGGGCATCGGTTTCCCCACCCGACGCGAGCCATCGCCAGCTCTGACGCCCTACAAGCTGTGCTCCCCACCCACCCGGGCTGACTCCTCCCCCGCCCCCAGGTCCTGACAACCTGGGCCCAGCCAATGCACCCTGATGCCAAGGCTGCCCTCACGTGAACCACCCCCTCGTGCCGCTGTCCAGGGAAAGGCGGGGGGAGCTGGCCCCCACGGAAGTCCTTGAGCAGACCTTATCCCCTGCAGCCCGGGACGAGGCTGTAAGGCTCACTGGCCTACAGAGCGGCCTGGGCGTGCAGCTGCGACACATCTCCTTTGCCAACGTCAGAGTGAGGCCCGGGGTGTGACCAGGGGTCCTGCAGCCCCGAGTTTCCTGAACTCTCTGGGCTGGCAGAAGGAGCCCCTCCCCCTTGCCAGAAGAAAGCTCGGGCTGGATTATCATCGGGAGATACTATCACCCACTGGGCTCCTTAGTATCATTGAAGCTGAGAAGCTTCCAGAACAGCAGAGGCCAGTGGCCACATCTGACCATCAGCGGCCAGGTGGGTGTAGAGATGATGAGAGTTAGCAAGGTGTGGCGGGAACCAAGGTACCCCGAGCTGCAGGTGTCTGTGGCCAATAGCCCGTGGTTGATGTGTGACCAACGAGGGACTCGCTTGGCTTGTAGAACGAGAAAGAAGACTGTCCCCAGCCGCCACCATGGGAATAAATGTGCGGCGCCCCCCCAGCCACTGTGGGGATGTGCGGCGCCCCGCCAGCTGCGGGTCTCAGGCGGGGCAGAGGCCAGGGCCCAGTGATTGAGGGGAGAGCCTGTGGGCTCTGCAACACCCCGGCATGAACACAGCGAGTCCCTCCTGCCGCCCCAGAGGGACCTGGGACACTTTCCAGAGCACCTTGTACCTGGGGAAGGGCCAGATGTAAACCCGCCAAACTCCCCCGACCTGGCCAAGGCAGCATATCAGGAAAAATAACACCCCCTGCCCCCCAGGAAAACCATGGAGAGTAGACCGACCGAGGCTCGAAGGAAGCTCGGGTGGAGGCCCACTCTGTCCCCTTCGGATTCACCTGTAAGGACCCCGCCAACCACGTTGGGGTGCGACCCTGACACTGACTGCAGTGCCTTGCCCGCTGGAACCGGCCCACCGCCCCACCTGCGCCCGGCGGTCCCCCCTCCCTGCCGTAAAGAGGGCAGAGACGCCCTTTGCCTTTGCGACTGGACCGGGGCTGAACTCAGCCGCGAGCTCTTCGTCAAAGCGGTCTGCAGGGTCTTCGGTCACTCCGTCACTCCATCACTCCGGAGGGCGTGAGGCCCAGGACTCGGCAGAGACAGTCACGCTCATGGGACCAGGTGGGGAGGACGAGGTAAGCACGGCAGAGCGCCCGGGGGACAGTGTGTCAGTGTGTGTCGGGGTGAGCGGGGATGAGGCACGGGAAGATGCACAGCTCGCCACACCAACCAAGTGTTCAGGGTCGGGGGGCATCTGAGACACCCCCTTGAAGTCCATGTAAAGACAAGCGGCTGCGCCCCATCCCCCGCCCCCCAAGAACCTGCTGCGGTGGTCAGTGGTCCACAGGAGCGTCCCGATACCCCTCGCCTCCACCAAACTGCCCAGCTCTGCCTCCCCAGGCCACCACTGTGGGGGACGCCTGCGAGACGCAACCCAGGAGCCAACCCGGAGGTGCCTGCAAGGGCACAGCACGGCGCGACCCCCCTGTGGGCTACGGGAGCCGGCGGGTGAACCCCGCATCTTCATCCCTCCGGGCACTGTCTGCATTCTGCACGGCCCCCCACGGCCCCTCGGACATGGTTTAACCGGATTGAGCCCCAGCGGCACCCCACACTCAACAACTCAAAAGCACGGCCCAGCCTGGCTTTCCCCCTTCCCATTTCCTGGCCCCTCCCCTCAGACCCCTTCCCCAAAAACCCTGCGCACGAGCCCTTGTCTCAACCTCCGCTTCTGGGGGGAAAAGGTGAGGCCGAGGCTGCACGATCTGGGATCTGGACTTTGTCTCCCAGGGAAAAGGAGCCCTGTGACCCCGCCCTTCTCCCCTACAGTACTAATTCTTCCCAAATACTGCGGGATTAAACGTACTTCTTAATACAATAATCAGCAGGATTGGTTTTTTTTTAATTCAGAGAACAGAGTGAAGTATGATGGTATTGCCTGTGACCTAACGACCTTATTGGACTTGAGGGAACAGCGTGGTCCTGTCTCACGCTGTCACTGGCACAGTTGAAACCTTTCTGCTCTTGCTGGATCTGGGGCCCCCAGGGGCCCTCGATTCACCCCTGGCTCATGGCCCGAGGTGGGTTCTGGTCACTCATGCCAGGGAGCCGCCCCCACATTCACCGCGTGGAGCCAGTGTCCCTTGCAAGCTCAGCCGGGAGCTTCCCGGTCATTCCCCGTGTCCAGCCTGGAGGTGGGACTGTGAGCGGAGGGCTGTGTGTGAGGCCAGCCCACGGAGCAAAGGGACCTGAGCTGAGAGGACCTGGCTTTCTTGGGAGAAGACCCCGCACGGGCCCACCTGGGCCCCCCGCCCCTTCCAGCCCCGCTTCCGAGCCAGGCACCCCCTTCCCAGGGGGTCACCGCCCTCTGGAGAGCGTTTGCCTTCATGGGACTCCTCCTGGGCCGCTTGGAGCGTCAAGCGCATGGCGCCCCCGCCCCCCAGTGTGCGGTCACTTCCCTCCCCTCGCCCTGTCCCCTCCCTTCACATTGATCTCCAGCTCCTTCAAACCAGCCGGTCTCGCCCCTGAACTGAGGAACGATTACTTAATCAATGTCTCGTCTCTTCCTCTTAAAATAACACGGCCTTTGAGTCAGAGGCGGCGGGAGCCTGCGGCCTCACGGGGTGCTGCAGAAGGTGCCGCCCGTCTCCGGCCAGACCTTGGGGTCCCTCTCTCTCTGTTCTCACCCTCTCCCCCTTCCTGTGGCTCTGGAGAAAGCCTTATCCACAGTCACTGCAGAAGGGCCCCCGGGCACCCCTGGGGGCGTGGCCATGGCCAAGGTGGAGCCCGTGCTGTGGCCGGACAGGCTCAGCCTCCAGAAAGGACTGGGGCCCAGAACAAGCTCTGGGTCCTTTCCGCCAGCCCGGCCATCTCCACCACGCCCACATCGGTCAAGGCCATCGCGGCCAGTAGCCGAGGTCCTGACACCTGCACGCATAGGGGCTCCCCCAGGCCCACTGCCATCGGGGAGTGGTGGTGGGGGGAGGGGGCGGTCAGGAAGATGAAGAGAAGAGGCACTTGCTTCCCTCCTGTTGGGGTCTCCAACCGCTGGCCAGGTCCCCTGCGTGTGGCATCTTGGAAGAAACCATCAGCTGCTGGCCCTGTCACAGAATGTCGGTCCTAGGCAGGCAGAGCTGAGGAGCCTCGAGGGTTGATGGACGCCCCTTCCTGGTGCCTGAGTGAGAATGGTCCCCTTCGGCCGGCTCCCACCCCGCCCACCAGGTGAGGCGCCCTCTGCTCCCGGCCCAGGCCGCCATCGCCCCGCCCAGGCCACTCGCCCCAGCGGTGGCTCCGATGTGCTGGGCCATCTCTCCTGCGGCGGCCACTCCGGGGGGCCACTCCGGGACGCCCCTTGTACCCAGGGCAGGCCGGCACCTTCCCCCTGTGCATGCACACTGCACTGTGTGCAGAGGCGTATCCCCAGCGTCCAGCACGAGTGTCCGCACACAGTATTCGCTCAATAAAAATAAACAAAAGAAAATGGCCTATGGCTGCCCAGGGACAGGTGGGTGGGTCCATCTGCCCTAAAGGATGGCCGTTCCCACGTGCTCCAGTGAACCAAACCCGCAAGAAACAGGAAGGCCGGGCCGCGATGACCCCAGGGCGCACGGGGCTGCGGCTGTGGACGGAGGTTGTTCTCCACTCGTTTTATTTACTTCTGGAGTTTTGTTCAGCGCCCTCGACCTCCCCGCCTCACGGCCTCCGTCCCCGCTTCCCGTGGCCTCGTCTGATCCGCTCTAACCGCGGGGTTCAGCTAGCTGTAAGCGGGGTCCTGCCTCTCTGCTCGATGACGTTTCAAAGACACTGTCCCCGGATCCCGTCTACCTACCCAGGAGCTTTAAGGGCCGCCTAATGTCCCAGTGGCGGCCGCATCATTCACTCAGCCATTATCCGGGACAGGTCGGATGGGGCTGGTGGGGCTTCTCCTGCTGCTATAAATATCTTGGTACTTAGAGCTTTTTCATTTCTTTGGAATTATTTCCCGAGGGTATGGTCTCAGGTGTGGAATTACAGAGTCAAAGGGTGACAATGGCCCTTCCATTCTGCCCTTTGGTGACGCGCGAGTGTCCACCTGCCGCATCGCCTGCATGTCCTGTGCCTCGTGGGGGGGTGTGGGGATGGAGAAGGCAGGGAGCACGCGGCTTTGGCTGCTGGACCCCGTTGGGGTGCCGGGTTTTGGAGGGACCCCCCACCCCAGGTCCCATGTCTCACACTGGCCCACATGCCCAATGCCATGGAACAGACGGTGGGACTGGATGGAACGTGGCTCCAGAAACAGGTTTCCAGGCGGGCAGAGCGAAACGAGAAGAGGGGGCCTGATGTCTCCTGGCGGAGGGCAGGGCCGAATCGAGATGCTCATCCCGCCCTCACCGTGTCTCCCCGTTTGCCCCCCGCGGCTGGGAGCAGAATGCTCCAAGTCCCAGCTGCTGACAAGCCACTGCCAGAGGAAGATAAATGGGAGGTCCTTAATCCCGACTTCTTTCCTTAATTAAGTCTGAAATCACAATGAGCTGAACCCTGGTTTTGGCCGAGCAGATGCGACTGGCTCCAGGTGAACGCTGGCCAGTGGCCCGGGGCCGGGGGGCCAGGGGGCGTGCCGGCCCTGGCAATAGCTCTGGAGAGCCCCTGCCCACTGCCCAGCCAGGGGGTGCCTCGGGCCTAGAGGAGGACCCCGGGGAGCTGGATGGACGCCACGGGCAGCCGCAGACGCCCCGGAGTGAGTCTGCGGCCTCTGGCAGGGCCACTTCCTGGCCCGTTCCAGTTCTGACTCCATTCCCAATATTCACTCTGCACCCTTGGACGGGGACCTCAAGATGCCTTCGCCAGAACCAGGGTTGGCTCAGATAGACAAGCTCTCCTTGAAAACGCTCCACGGAGCTTGCCTGGGGCTGTTAAACTCTGACACCCACTCCCCCCATCGCTTGGCACCTGGCTGGGGCACCCGGGTGTACCAGGCGCATGGTGGGGCATGGGGGTGCAGGGCGGGAAGTTCCCTGGCTGGCCCAGGGGGGGCCTGGACGCGCCAAGCTCCCTCAAGCTCTGGTCCCTGGGGCCCTTCGGACACAACCAGCCGGCATCCCTCCCGTCTCGAGACCTGCTGCATTTGGGGACTGACCAACACCGAAGAGCACGGCCCGACGCGGGACCATCCACCACGCAGGCGTGCGACAGCACACGCCACACACCGCTCCCCCTGCCCCGCGTTCTCCGTCAGCTCCAAAGATGCGATCTCACAGCCACTTGCTTCCTTCATGAGAAGATCGTGCACACTTCCTCCTTCCCCGCCCTTAGTGACACCACAGCTCTTTCTCTGCTCTTGCGGAATCACAAGTGTCCCCAACTGTGCCCAAGTTCTGAGTTCTTTAGGTGGGGGGGGGTGCTGTGAGGGGCGAGACAATGACAAACTCGAAACAGGAACAGGTCCCCTCCCCCACCTTCCCTGCCGCCCTCTTGGGACCTGGATGTGGATGTCGCCTCAGCTACGGTGCAGATAGGAACGTTTTAATAACACCGGAAAACACAGGAAACCCTCGTATCTCTCGCGACCAGATTAGGGACACGGGAGCGGGAGGGGGTGGGTCTTCCCCGCCTGGCACTTTCACGGGAAGGCGAGGGGCGTGGGGTGGGAGCAGCTCATGGTTCAAAGCCCACCCATCAGTCCTCTCCCGAGCAGTGGCAAATCCCCAATTTTTTACCGGCAGCTCCTACCGGGGTCCTGAGTCTAGTGTCTGCCAAACTGGGCAGGAGGACGGGATGGAGGATGCCAGCGGCTAACCCTTCGGGCGTCCTGGAGACCGGGGTCAGCCACTCCTCCCCTCCCCTCCTCGGTCATTCACGTGAGTCCCCCCCTGCGGGCGCTCTGAGCCTTCACGGGACTGCGGACCGCTCAGTGCCAAGAGACGGCATGGACTCTGCGACCTGGTGTGGCCCGCAGGTGTTGATAGGCTTGGGGAAGGGCTTTGCCCCCAGCAACTTCGGGGACATCTGTGGCCTCAGGACGGAAGGGCTGCAGGAGTCAGAGCCTGACACCCACACGCAAGCTGGGGTGTCTCCCGTGGCCACTCTGCACCCGGCATGGCCCGGGACTGGGGACTAGGGACGCCGAGGGAGCTGTGACATCGTGGGGGGCCCACGTGCTGTGGCTGCCAGAACCCCAAATGCCAGAGCAACCAGACTGGTTTCTGCTTCTGAGAGGAGTGCCCTGGGGACCCCCCCACGGAGCAGGCCCAGAGCCTCGCTGTGACCCCCCTCGGCCTGGCACACGGCATGTGCCAATAAGCGGGAGCACGGGCGGGTCAGTTTCTCCTCCGATGGCCGGACACACGCTCCCCTCCCAAGCGCCCCACCAGGGCCTGACAAACTGGGGCTTAGGCCCTGAGGAAGTCACCCCCTGGCGACGCATGGGGCCATCTACAGTGGCTCTGCCGCTCGCCACGCAAAAGTGGGTGGCGGCGGCTGCTGGTACGAGTGAGCACTTTGCTGAATGATTTTTAATAAAACCAGACATTGTCCTGGAGGACTGGGTGGGGGCAGGGAGGCCCCAGCGTCCACCTGGAGAGGGGAGAGCAGGCGGGGTGTGCGGGGTGAGACTCGTCCCACCAGCTGGGGGGGCTGCCAGACTCCTGGGGGTGCCCGCCTCGAGAGCCCAGGGGAGAGGGGCCCAGGGGTCCCCACACTCAGGCTTTAGGAGGGGGAGATACTAAATCCTCATTATAAACCTTTTTAAATGCACAGACAGGATATTAGCGTTTAAACAGCTTCTATTACTCCAGGGCAAACTTTAAAAAACATAATATTTATAGAAAACCTCATTCCCTCGCCCTGTTTGTTCTTTATTTCTCCGGCAATTACTGCTAATTTGGAGCGGGGGTGCTCTGCTGTCCCTGCCTGCTGCCAGTCAGTCACAAAGCCGCCCACTGGCCTCCCGCCCTCAGCCTCTCCGCTGCCTGACCTGGGGGCCGAGGGCGGCTGACAGCCGGGTGGAGGTGACAGGAGTCTGCGTCTGAGGAGGAAAGTCCTCCTCGGGTGCAGGAGCGCAGGGCCCTGCAGCCCCTCCAGGTGCTCACAGGCCACTGCTCTTTCTCCCTGGGCCATCATCTGGCCGTGTGACAGGTCTGGCTCCGGCGGGAGTGGGGAGGGAGGTGCTCGCTCCTGCAGTGCTCGGGGCCCACTGGCACTCCAGGGCTGTGGCCTCGCAGGCGGTGGCCCAGGTACATGCGAGCTGAGCGCAGGATGGGCCGACGAGGGGCCTCGGTCTGCTCTGGACTGCGGCCGCATGGGCCTCGGAGTCACACTGCACCTCTGGCCCCATGCTGTGACCTCTGCAGGAGGCAGTTCTGGAAAGTAGCCTGCTCACAGCAGGGCAGTCGCCACCACCAGCCGACTTCCTTCCTTCCTCCCTCCCTCCCTTCCTCCTCCCTTCCTTCCTTACTCCCTCCCTCTCTCCCTCTCTCCCCTCTGCATCCCATGGCTTTGCCAAGCTCCTCCCTTTCCAGGGCCCAGCTAGGACACTTGGTGGCTTCTCCTGCCACATGGACCCTGAGTTTGGATGCATGTGTAAGGGGGCGGGCAGGGCGGATGCCCAGGGTGGGACCTCAGATGTAGACCCGGCAGGTGGGTGGGGAGGCACAGCACATGCCCCACGGCTACGCGAGGCTGAGCCCCTGGGCCTCAGCTCACGACTGTCTCATTCACGATGACAGGCACTGTGCGCTGCACCTTGGTCAGCTTTAAAGTGGAAGCAGCAATACCTCCCATGCCCCCTTGAAAAGTTGGGTCGCATGGTCAACTGGGTGACCCTTGGCTCGAGGCCGGCTGGGGCTGGGTGTGGGGAGGCTGGACGGCGTGGGGAGTGCTGACCAGGCCCTGCCTTTTGGACAAACTCATTCATTCGTTCCAGGCCCGGGGCAGGTCCTTGGAGTGGGGGAAGTGACAGTCCCAGTTTGGGCACCAGCAGCACGGGCAGAGCAGGACGCAGTCAGGGCCTTGGAGGGGCCACCGGGGAGGGAGGTGGCGGAGGAAACGCCATGGCCACATCTGGCCAAGAGCACAGGATGCAGAGCGGGGACAACGCCTGGCCGTGGGGTGGTCAGGGAGGCTTCCTGGAGGTGGCGACATCCAAGCGGCCTCTCTCCGGATATACTGCAGCCCCTCCTGTCTCCTGCTCAGGAGCTCGTCCGCCCCGGAGGGAAGGCAGGAGCCAGCTGGGGGAGCTGGGGGGAGGAAGGGTGTCTGAGGAGGAACAAGCCTGAGCCAGGAGGAGCAGGGCAGAGGTGGGGATAACTCGAGCACCTCAGCCTGGCTAGACCACAGGGGTGTGGGGAGGAGAGGGGCTGCGGGGCTGGGGCTGGAGCTAAGGGGCCAGGTCACCAGGAACTTTGTGTGAGTCCTGACCTGGGCAGGCAGTGCTGGGGGCTCAGCCTGCGGGGCTGGGGTCAGCAAGAATTAGGGGCAAGGGACCCTGTGATTGGGAGGACAGGGAAGGAAAAGCTGGTCAGAATGGAATCGAGCAGCTGTCAACGCTGAGTCTGAGGAGTGCACGGACAGCAGGTGGGCAGCAGGTGGACCTCGGGAGACGAGTGGCCGTGGGCGGGACTCGGGTGGGGGTCCCCGCAGGGGTGCTGACTTGGGAGCTGGCAGTTAGGCCATCTCCAGACTGGGGGGGCGGTTTGCTGGTGTTCAGGAGGGGGCTCTGGTTTCTGGGCTCAGAATTCTGAGGGGTTGGCTTGGGGCTCACACTTATGTCCCCAGTATTCTTCCCGGGATCCAGTGACCCTCCCTGCTTGGGACAGGAGGGGAGGGAGGAAGGGATCAGATAAGATGCAGGGCTGGGGTGGTGGGAGGGGGCCACCCGAAGTTTGAGCTGGTTGTCCCCAAGGCCAGGCAGGGGAGCAGCGGAGAGGGGGAAAGAGGGCACACCCCATGCAGGCCGCTCCTGAGCCTCTGTCCAGCTCCCGCTCTGGCCCATCACGTGGAGGTGGTCTGGTCAGCAGACAGCAGAACTTCCCGTCTGAGGGACGCCTCTGACCCCAGCACCCCGCCGGCGGCTGGGGGTGGGGGAAGCTGGCACGGAGGGGGCACAACGTGCTCTCTCATTTCTGCCTGAGATGGCCACTCGGCAGCCCCTGCTTGGCACGTCCTGCAACATGCGCCATCATTTTGGAAGTGCGGCTCCACGCGGGCCAGGGGGCGGAGACCCAGTGGGGAGGCGGCTGGGGGCTGTGGTCTGCGTCCCCCTGGGCGGCAGGGCGCTGGGCTGGGGGCTGTGCTCGCTTTAGCTGTAGCTGGCCCTGCAGTGGCCTGAGGAAGCACCGTCCCCCCCCCTCCCCTCTCTCTGCCCCGCCCCGTGGTCCTCGGTTTACTTCCCAGGCTGGTCCAGCTCAGCGCCTGCTCTGAGCTCGCCCATCTGCTGGGGTCCTGCCCCGCCCGGCCCGGGCACTCCCACCACCCAGCTCCTGCTCAGAGCTGAGCTCCCCAGCCTGATGGCGCCCAGCACTCCCCAGGCTGGCCAGAGGACCCTACAGTGGGGGGCGGATCTGCGGACACCAGGTGGGATGGGCGGACTTTCTCCGAGGCTAGAAAGAGAGCGAGAGGGAGTGAAGGACAGCGGCTCGCGGCATCGAGAAGCCCCTCTTGGCTTTGGAGGGCGGAGGGGATCTGCCTCAGAGACCCCAGGCCTGAGCAGCGGGGCGGGGGAGCGGCCCCCAGCTCTGAGGTGGCATGGGCCATGGGTGCTGGAGCCGGGCCGAGCAGAGATGAGGCACATCTGCCAGGACGGAGCCGAGTGGCATGTCGGGGTGTGGTGGGGGTGCTGGGGAGGCACGTCTGTGTCCCCCATCTGTCCTGCCTCAGTGTTTGCCAGGCTGCCCTCCCCATTAACCCCTGAGGTGCTGGGGTGCAGCCTCGGGACGCGGCACTGCGGGCGGCCAGCCTTCCCGGCCAGGCCACTGCCCCTCTTTCAGGGGACGAAGGGGGACTGTCCTTCCTATAGCTCTTAGGGCTTCTTCCAGCGAGGGAAACGGGCCCAGAGGCTGGACGTGGGGACGGGTCCTGCATGCTGAAGAGAGACAGTAGGCGGTGGGCACCTTGTCGTCCTCCGGCCCGGGCTGGTGGCCAGGAAGGACGTGTGTGCTGGTGTCATCAGGCGGGACAGTGTGGGGACTCCGTCTGAGGAGCCCGGCACCTCCCTTGTCTGCAAAGTGGCTCCTGGCCTGGGCGGACACGAGCGGCCCCGCCCACCCCGCTAAGTCCCGCGGTGGGAAGGTGCGGGGCACAGGGAGGCTCGTGGTTGGCTTCGGTGGGGACCACCCCATCCATGCCCCATCATCCCACGCCACGGGCCCTGGCTGAGCCGGGAGGAGGGCTGCGTGGAGGAGGAGGAGGTGGGGTTCGGGGTCTGGGAGCCTCTGGCTGGGCTCCCTGGCCGGGCGAGCCCAGGAGGTGCCAGGACGAAGGGAGTGAAGTCAGACTCTGGGCCTCTGGGGCTGGCAAGGACGCTGGTGGGCACGGGAAGGATGGGGCCCAGCGGGCAGGGAGGGGTGTGTGTGCTCACGCCGCGCGCTCTACAAACGCTTTCCAAAGCCCTTCACAAGCCACAGACGTTGGAGGCTGGCGAAGGAGACGCGTGAGGCCTGCCGCCCCAGGGGCCCACTGCCTGATTTCCAGCTGGTCCGACGATGCTCACGGCTCGTCACAGGTATGAGCCGGCCAGTGCCAAGGAGCACGCAGGGGCCCGAGGGCCAGCAAGCCCGGCCCTGCCATTCACGGCCCTAGTCTGAACCCCGGTTTCTTTGTCTCTAAACTTCGGGGACAACAGCAGCCCTGCTCCTAGGCTGTTTCAATGATCACAGGAGATTGATCGAGTGATCAATGATCAAATGAGATGCAGAACACGCCTGCACCTGTGCCTCTTGAGGACCAGTGACCCAGAAACGAGACATCGGAGCTGAGGTGGGTCCCCCGGCCTCCCTGTGGCTTGAGGACGAGTCTGGTGCCCTGCACATTGCTAAAGGCACGGTGGGTGGGCGGGCGGTGGCCCCATGCCACCCCAGGTCCCTGGGTGTCCTTCCTGGGTCCTCACTGAGAAGGATGAACAGCCATGCTCTGTGGGGCATGGTAGTGTGTCCTCTGGGTGTGCCGGAGCCCCGTGGGGCCTGGTCGTGTGTCCCCTGGGTGTGCCAGAGGTCCGTGGGGCCCCGCTTCAGGCCGGGAGCTCGCTGGGGCCACAGTGCCCACTGTGGGTGGGCTTGAGCCCCGACCTCCCTTCCCTGGGCAGCCAGCCGGCTCACGAGGCCCTGCCATTTCACTCGGTTGTGTCATCTCCGGCCTGGCCAGACAGGCAGCTGCTGGAGGCCAGAGTGGCCGGGGGGCAAACGGCAGATGCCCATCAGTTTGGCTGGAGGGGTGAGTGGAGAACTCGAAGGCTACAGAGCATGGCTGGGCTGCCTCTGGGGGTGGAGGGGACACGTCCTCGTCGAGAGAAGCAGCAGTTTCCTCTATGGTCCGGGGCCCTGCCAACCCCCCAAACGTCTGACGGGCTCGGGTCTGGAGCGTTTGGGGTCCCGTGGTGACTTCATGCCTCGCCTCTGGGGTGAGGGTGGGAGGTCTCCCCCTCCACGTGTTTCCCTGCTTGCTCTGCCCTACCCCCCAGGGACCTGCCGAGGCTGCCGGCCGCTTCCGTGAAGGAGCTGCGTGTCTCCTGGCACCCTCTAAGCGCCGGGGTGGCCAGGCCACTGCCGTCTCCACAAAGTGGCTCAGGTGGCACTGTCTCACGAGCAGGGCTCGTGTCGAGTTGAGCGTCTGCTGTAAAAGCCCTCGCCTGGGTGCACGCACGTGGCAGTGCACACACAGCCAGCTGCGTGCATACCGCATGCTCGCACATGCACAGAGGCACAGGTGCCTCCCTGCACACACGTGTACACGCGCACACGCCAACCCTGCCCCCACACACGTGCCGATGTGGCACACACGGGCGGCAGGCCACTTCCACACGTGCCCTGGAGGTGTTCGGTTGGTCAGCTGCAGGGGGACTGTCCCTGGGCCCCAGCATAGAGACACGGCCCCACACCCCGGCCAGGTGGTGACATCTGCCACAAGTTCGATCCACGGCTCTCTGGGCTGGTGGCGTGAGACATGGGGAGGAAGCAACGTCCCCTGGCCAGAGGCCAGCAGTTAGGGATAAATGACAGAGGGAGAAGGGAGAGGGGCGGGCTGGGCAGGGGTCCTAAGGGCCGCCCTGACACTCCTAGACGGCGACACATTCCAAGCTCAGCAGCTCCGTGGCAGCGCCCTGCGGCACAGCAGTGCAGCACACCGCACTCCCGATAACTCGGCAGCAGCAGGAGGGAGGCCAGAGGGAGGAAAAACCCACCTCAGCACTGCCGTGGGCCCAGAGCAGGAGAAAGGTGGGCGGGACCCAGCCTCGCTCACACCTGGCCGCTCTCCATGTCCTGATTTAAAGAGGTGCTTGCAGGTTCTTCCCCAGCAGTGACATACAGCGGCCACAGAGTGCTGCCCCACCCAGAGGCTGAGAAGTCACCCGGTCCTCCCCCGTGACACAGGAAACCCCTCTGCAGACGCCAAGGATGGGGAGAGGGTTCAGGCAGCTGTCACGGCTGGAAAGTCCTTCCTGCGGGCAGCCCCGCGAAACCCGCCCCCGGGGCGCCTCTCGATGATCCCAGCTGATCTGAGGCCACGCGGAGCAAGCCACCCACCTCTCCCGCGGACCCGGCCCGCGAATCCTCCAGGACACACCACTGGCCGCCTCTGAGCAAACGGCCCTCACCTCACCATGGATGTCCCATGAGACGTCCCCCTGGCGCACAGCGGGTACCTCCGAAGCGAACCCAGCATTCCGGGTGGCTCTGACCAGCTTCCACCTCCCACAATCTGGGACTGTAACTTTGCTCATACGATCCAAATAAAATTGGCTTTCAAGGTAGCCGCTTATTTTTAGGGTGACTATACCTCCCGGTTGCCTGGGACACTCTCGATTCACTGTGTAGTTAGTCATGGCACCTCCAGTTTGGTCACTGCTATGGACTGAAGGCATGTCCCCAACTACACATGTTGAAGCCCCGCCCCCCAAGTGATGACATTTGGAGGCGGGGCCTTTGGGAGGTGATGGGAGTTAGATGAGGTCATGGGGTGGGACCCCCGTGACGGGATTTACCCTTAGAGGAGTCACGAGAAACCTGGCTTCCTGCCACGTGGAGACACAACCAGAACACGGCCACCTGCGACCCGGAGAGGGCCCTCCTTGGCCCCTGACAGCACCGGCACCCCATCGCGGACGCCCAGACTCCAGACCCGTGATAACCATCTGTTGTCCACCAGCCCCCGGCCGAGGGCGGATGACGACCTCGCACGGATGACGACCTCGCACGGATGACGACAAACCCAGTTGCCTTAATCACACCAAACCCACCACCGGTTAAAACCCCGGAGCGAGCAGATGTCTGACAGTGCTGCATTTTAGCCACCAAGAGGGAACGCCACAGACCACCCGCCCCGCCAGCCTCAGCGAAACTCTGCAGGGCCAAAGGGAGCAGGTGTGCGCGTCTCGTCTGCCCTTCCGTCCACCAGAGGCAGATGTCCGGGGGACACGGGACAGTGTCTCCTTCCTGGACGCTCACGCGGGCCTTTCTCATCACGGGCTCTTTCTCATTCAGATCGTGTCAAGGCCTCGGCGTCCCCCTCCGCTCCCTCGACCCCGGCCCGTGAGCTCCGGGTGCTCCCTCTGGCACACGCCGTGGGCGGCGAGCAGCCGGAGCAGGTGGGGTGGCTGCGAGAGTCTGCGCGAGGGATGTGTGCCTCGCTCTCTGCACCGTGACCCACCTCCCGCTCCCCGAAACCGGATGATGAATTTCTCTGCTCGAGCGGAACACGCCTGGACAAGCCTCCTCTCCGACTGTAATTAATGCCCCGGGGAAAACACAGAGTCGGGATTTTACGCTTTCGCACAAACACGCACACGCAGACTTCTTTCTGCTCTCGTCCAGTCCGGCTTGAATATTTCAGGTCCTGCTTCGTTTGTGGGCAGCACAAACCACCCAGCTGCATACCGCCCGAAAGCCAAACGAGGCATCTGGGGCCTCTTCCAGCCCTGCGACCGTGTGGGAGTGGATTTTCCGGCAAGCGGCGGCACAATGGAGCGTTGGCCTCAGCGGAAATGGCGTGGGTTTGAGAGAACTCTCTGTGGTCAATATTTTTGGGCACTTCCCCCAACCCCTTTTCCCCGCCATGATGGCCTAAGTGATGCGCTAGTCCAGACATGTGTGCAGATATCAGCGCTCCTGACATAACACTCCTTAGAAAACTATACAATCAGTCAGGGGCTTTGCGGTCCCATGAAGCTAAACAGGCAACCACACCGACAAAGGACATGCTTTCTCAAAGGATGGGACGGCCCTAATGCACCAGGAAGGGCCGAGTTCCCGTGTCCCATGCTGGTCAGTTAGCGCCTCTGGTGTGGCAGGTGGACGCACGGATGAGGAGGGCTCAGAAACCCAAGCTCTCTTACCGAGAGCATCCACTTTGCTCGAAGAAAATTCTCAGTGTGCAAAGAAGTGGGCAGCGGTCTTGCCTCGGCCACTGGTGGTGTGAACCTGGGCTGATCAATGACCCATCCTAAGCCTCAGTTTCCCTGTAAGATGAACCTTGCTATGAGGGTCGAATGGGATACGTGTGTCGGGCGTGCTGACAGCTATCCAAGGCCCCCGTGAGCCGGGAGATGCTGGGCACGGATGACGGACGGGGAGCGGGGCCCGGCCCGGCCAGGGGGCGTGGGGACCACGGCTGTGAAGGGCGAACGACCTTGGCCTCTGCCCAGTCCTCCCTGCTCGGCTACTCCTGTTGAGGACAATGAGGACACTGCCCCCCGATAGACTGTGACATGCTCAAATGGTGACGCGGTCGGGACTGCTGGGATCTCAGGCCTCGCCTCTCCCCCACCACTGGGGGTGGGAGGGATCGGTGCTCCCGCCTCCTCTTTATGATCAAAATCCCGACGAGATCCTGCGGAGAGCCCTTGGTGACGGTCTTGCAAGAGCGAAGCTCCCGCTGCTGCCGCTTCCCCCTAATTGGGGGGTGGGGGGTGCTCACGGCGAAGGAGACAATGGTGTTTGTCCCTACGCTCGAACGGCGGGTCCCCATGCCCACAGGTTCCTCGACAAGTGCCACGGGGGCCCTCGCCCCCCCCTACCTTTGGGGCCTTGAGCCTAGAATGGTTTGCAAGACACCGGACACCAGACAGCGAAGGACAGTTGTCCCTGAGGGGCAGGGAAGAAACAGGGGTGCCCGCAGCTTACTTCCTGGAGGGATTTCGGGCCGAGGTGCAGGGACCCCAAGTAGAGTCTGCTGTGCTCCCCAGGCCGAGGAGACACAGCCAAGAGTCTGGGGAGACCAGGGTGGCTGGAGCGGCAAGACAGAGCACCGGAGAGGAGAGATCCAGGCAGAGGGGCCCTGGCCCACGGCAGGGGTCCCTAGTGAGCACCCGGCCCGGCGCCCATCAGCACACACACTTGAGGAGTGCCCCGCAGCGGAAGGAAGGGTTGGAGAAAGCAGGTCGGCACTCGCTCCGGGCTGGGACTGGGCGTGTGTGTCCCCACCAGCCAGGCCAGGACGCCTCCTGGTTCATGCGGCAGTGGGAAGAGCGTGCAGAGCTTCCTGCCTTAGTGGCGAGATCATGAGACGTAGACGAAGCACGGCTCGGGGCCCAGCTAAGAAATCTGAACGGTGAGATCCGAGAGGCTCAAACTGTTTCCAAGTGACTTAGCTGCGTCTAGAACAAAGTCCGAAAGCATTTGTAGGAATAAAAGTATCCAGCACCCAACAAGGTAAAATTTACAGTGTCAGCAGCCAGAGACATGCGAGAAGCAGGGCACATAACCCACAGGGAGGAGAAAAATCGGTCATTTGAAACTGACCCGGAATCGACACACAGAGTTAGCAGACGAGGACATTGAAACAATTCTAACTACTTTCCACAGGTTCCAATAGTTAAGTAGAGACATGTAAGATGTACAAAAACATGCAAATTGAACTAAAAACATGCTTATAGAACTGAAAACCAGACCGGAAAGGAAAAAGTGAACCTATCTTTATCCACGGACATCGCCGTCTGTGTAGAATATCTGATGGACTCTATTGAAAAGCTATTAGGACCAGTAGGTGAGTTTAGTAAGGATACAGGACATAAGATCAATATACAAAAAAACTTTTAACTTTCTATACACTAGTGACAAACGATCAGAAATTTAAAGAAAAAGACCACTTAAAATGACATTCAAAGAAGAAATGCTTAAGGATACATGTGCCGAAAGATGTGCAAGACCCATCCACTGAAAACCACAAGCCATCGACCAGAGAAATGAAATAAGCCTCTAAGGGAGAGGCATTCCTCGTTTATCAGTCAGAAGGCTCAGTATCGTTACGGGGGCAAGGATCCCCCCAAACTGATCTATATCTTCAGCGGAATCTCCATCAATATCACATCAGGCATCTCCAGAGATTCACATGGTGGTTCTTAAATGGATACCTAAACTTAAGGGACCTCGAACAGCCAATGAGACTTTGAAAAAGAAAAACAAAGTTGGAGGTCCAACATCGCCTGATTTCGAGATTTGTGCAGCTGCGGTGAGCAGGACAGTGTGGTATGGTGTCGAGACAGACAGACGGGTCAGTGGAACCAAGCCCAGAAATGGACCCACACGTATGTGACAACTGATTTTCGACAAGGCTGAGCAGGCAACTCAATGGAGAAAAGATGGTCTTTCCAATGTGGAATATTGAAATCACTGGATATCCATCCACATGCAGAAAAATGAACTTCAAGCCATACCTCGCACCACATGTAAAAATGAACTCGAGATAAACCACAGGCCTAAATGCCAAACCTGAAACCTATAAAATGTCTAGAAAAAATGTGGGAGGAAAAAAACCTCTGGATCTTGGATGAGGCTAAGATTTCTTAGATACGACATCGAAAGCATGATCCATAAAAAATAATTTGATAAACTGAACTTTATCAAAGTTAAAAATTTCTACTCTTCCAAAGATACCTCAGAATGAAAAGACAGACCAATTAAAAGAACAGACCTGCGCAGCCCGTATCTGATGAATGACTTGCGTCCACTATATATAAAGAGCCCCCTCAACTCAACAACAAGAAAACAACAGCCCAATAAGAACGAAGGCGAAGATTTGAACAGACACTTCACCGAAGACGCGTGGACATTGAACAGCCGCGTGGAACAGGAAAACATGCGAATCGTCAGTCATTAGGGAGATGCCGATTCGAGCCGCGACGAGATCCCAGCGCGCACCAACTAGGACGGCCAAATCGTGCAGACGGTGGCACCGAGCGCGGGCGAGGCGAGCCCTGTCCGTCATCGTGGCTCAGGGCCCGTGCGAACGGGGAACAGTACGACCGCTTTGGAAAACAGTTGGGCCTTGACTGAAAAAGGTAAACACG
>NW_024355990.1:2315016-2374480 GCF_902729225.1 Pteropus medius | reverse complement strand
TGGGGATGCCAGACCTCAGATGGCACACTCAGAACTCGCGCGGCTGAGCGTCCGTGTGAGGCCGTTAAAGAAACCGACGCCCGAACATCTGAGCCCGCACACTGCCGCGCCGCTCCTGAGGGCGCAGATGGCCTCGGCCCTACGAACACCTCCACCCGAGGGCACCTGCCTCTGAGGTGGGACACGGTTTACATGGAGGGCGTGTCGCCGGGCTACGTGTGAAGCCAGCTTTCCAGGGGCCAGGCTGCTAGGGCACGAGCGGACACCAACGCCGACTGTCCTTTGTCTCCACCATGGAGGACGCCACTGAACGCTGACAGAGACAGGACGGCCACTTTCTGGGGACCGCCGTGGATGCCTACAGCCACCCGAAGAGGTCCCGAGCGCCGCCTCACGTCCCCTCCCGATGGAAAGGCGGCGATCACCGCACAGCCCCCTGCGGGGACCGGCTGCCAGGACGGAGCCCCCTGGGCAGGTCGCGCTCTGTCCGGTCAGCACCCACCCTGGGCCCAGGGGCCTCGCGACAACAGTACAGAAATCACCAAACGGAACTTCCAGCCCCTGCACCCCGAGGCCCCGGTGGAAATCACCGCCACCTGTGCGCGTGCAGCCTGAGACCCGGGAGCCCACGGCGAGGGCGGGGGGAGCCCGCAGGGGGCCCGGGCTACAAACGCTTTCTAATTATGTTCACAGCTAACGTACGCCGCTTCTATAATAAGTTTCCACGGGTGACGGAGGGGTGGCTGCGAGGAACACGCGGGCCAAAGGCGCAGGTCAGGCGCGTCCAGCCCATCGCCGGCCCCGGGAGGGTCAGCCTGGGGACCGAGCACATTTCCACAGCCCCCTCCCGAGGACACCAGGCCCTGGCGGGGAGTCGCACGGCCAGGAACAGTGAGCCGGGCCGCGCTGGGCTCCGAAGGCCTGGCAGCCCGAGGGTCGTGCGCCTGTGCACGGAGTGCCTGGCGGGGCCGGGGTGCAGAGGGGGGGCCTGGGGCAGAAGGAGGGAAGGGACCAGGAAGGACGCTGCCGCTCCGGCCATAACCACACCCCTGAACCCCCAGCCCCCTCTGGCCCCGACCTCCGAGAGAGGTGTCTGTAGGTGCGAAACCAGCCAACCCTCCCCTCCACGGCCTCTCCCCCAAGAACTGGGACCCCCCAGGAACCCTACATTCATTGTCAGCAGCTCCCAAGATGTTCAACATGCTCACATCTGTCAAAAACTATTCAGGAAAAAAAGAAAAAGTCTTTATACCTTTTATTCAGCCAATTTTCCCCGAGGCGCTGTGGGCTCTAAGAAAAGAGAGAGAGAGAGGACAGTGTTACAATCTCACATCTGGCTGCCGCTGCTATTAGCTCGCTGACAGGCAGGTCTGAGGGGCGGGGGGCTCCTCTCCCGGGGAGGCCGGGAAACCCCGTGCTGTCTGTCCCCCGAGCTGGCTGGGAGTCTATGTTTTATTCAACGGGCAGAGACGGAGGGAAACAGAACACCCGGGCCTGCCACCAGATTTCCAAAGTCATTTCCTCTGTGACGCTGGGGTGTTCCTTTGCCTTGTCTTGTCCCTCTGCCCCAAACTCTGAGGAAGCCCCTCCCTCTTCTTCCTGCCTGGTTTTGAGGTTACCCCCTGATGGGGGGGCTTTGCAGAGGCGTCTGATCCCAAACTGGGTTCCCCTGCCACCCTGCACAACTCGTTGCCTCCTTCCCAGGTGTCACTGTGAGTGGGGTCACTGTGTACACCTAACATGGGACACCTGCACAGCTGCTGTCCCTTACAGAGTAAGAAAGCCCAGCCCCCCAGTGCAGGATCTGTCAGCTCCGGGGGCCCCGCCAGCCTGCCAGGGACCAGAGAGCAAGGCGCCGCCCGAAGTCACAGGGGACGGGGACCCCACACATGCCCAGATCCCCAATCCCGCCCTTTTCTTATAGGGCACTTAGCACATTAGGAGGGAGGGAGGGAGGGAGGGTGCGTGTGTGCTGCAGGGGAATGTGCTTTTTCTGGACTTAAATTTTCCTTATTTGTGTTACTAACGCTTCGAAATTTCATGCGTACGCGTCTGGCACACCGTTCCATTGCGGAAAAATACACACAACAGATAATTCACCATTTTGGCCATTTTTTCAGGGCACGGTTCAGTGGCATTAAGTGCGTTCACACTGTCGTGTACCCGCCGCCACCATCTGATTCTAGAACTTTTTCAGCACCCTGAAAGGAAACCGCCTACTCATCGGTCACCCCATTCCCCGTTTCCCCCCGAGTGTGTGTGTGTGTGTGTGCGTGTGTGTTATTTGTTATTTTTAACTGAGCACAAACAGGATAAAAGCAAACGAAAACCTGGAATCGCAAGGCGGTCAGGCTGGGCCTTTCCCGACCACCAGCATCGTCGCCACCATGGAGGGCAGGTGGCCACCGTCACATGTCGTGCACACTGTCCGTGCCAGGCACCCGGGGACAGCTGCCCCCTTCAGCCCTCGCAACCCTGAGAGGCGGCACTGATCCGGTCAGCCCCCTTTTCCAGAGGAAAAGTCTGAGGCCGGTTGGTTGAGCCGGTGCAGCCGGGAACCGGGGCAGCTCCCGTGGCTCCGCGTCCCAGCTGCCCACAGGTGGGACGTGAGCGTCAAAATCCCCGGGAACTGCACGGGGCCCGCGGGGCAGGGTTTGTGCAAATCGCGACGGCCGCGTTCTGCAGGCACTGGCCCCCCACGTACGTACAAACACACACACACACACGCACACACGCACACACGCACCCCGCTGCCCCCAGCCACAGCGGGAGGGCAGAACTTGAACCCCACAATGGGGAGGCCCTCACGGGGCGCCCCCCGCCCCCACAGCCTCTGCGGGTCGGCGTTTTCCCTCCCCAGCAACGGCAGCGCACAGGGGGTGTCATGACGAAATGAGTCTGCCTCAGCCACCACCCGCCGCTGAGCTGGGGTTTTCTCATATTGCTGACTTTTTTCTTGGTTTCGTTTCTTAAAGTGAGTTTTCCTCCTAATCCAACTCAATTTCATTCCATTTAATTCAATCCGTCCAGCCCCAGTGAGCACACGGCCAGACTGCAGGTGTAGGCTGGGCGGAGTCTGCGCGCTGCCCTGGTCCCCAGATTTGGGTGGCCATCCCCGCTTCCTGTCCCACGGCCCTCCGCCCGGCCCACCCCCAGATTCCCTCCAAGTGCTGGGAAGCTTCTGGCTTCGAAACTGCCACTCGGGCACATTAGGCACTGACCAGCGCTGACAAACACCCCCAGCCCCCCAGCCGCCCCCAATCCTGATCCCGAGTCGCTCCCAATGGTCCTTGATTCCCCTAAATGTTTCTCACGGTCACCGGTGTCCTTATTTGCTCAAAGCAAAATAATTCGGCGTGAACACGGGTACTCCGGCTCAGTCCGCACAGGGAGACACGGGGGCTGGGACCCACATCCGTCCCCAAAGAGCCTCTGGTTTTGAAGAGACCCAGGTCAGGAGGGCCTGTGAGCCCGATGACAGCACTGTTGGTGGTACTGGGCGTCCAGCCCACCTCCCAGTGCTCCGGGGGTCCGTCCGCCCTGCCCGGTCCCCTGCCAAGGACAGCATCCCCGGGGCGGTGAAGCCGCACCCATGGCAGGCTGGGAGAGAGGACTGTGGCCCTGCAGCCGCCACCGCCCCGGGAAGGGCCGGCCTGGGGCGCGCTGGACATCGGCCTCCCCTTCCTCCTCCATGTCCCCAGCGTGTCCCATCTTCCCACCCGCTCCCCATCCCCGCTGCCCGTCTCGGGGAGGGAGGAGAGAAGCACCCGGGCTCCTGCTGTCCGCCCTGCTACTGACATCACGGTCTCTCCTGGGTCAGGAACCAGGGAGCCGCCCCTCGGCCTGCTCACAAACACCGCCCTCACTGCCACGGGATTATCAATGGCACCGGTTTCTGCCTCCACGCCCAGGCTCGGGGGGTGGGGGAGCATGGCTCGTAGGCCTGGGGTGCTGACCTCCCCGAGTGCATGGGGAGACCCTTCAGCAAAGACCAAGCACAGCGAGACGCACTTACAAAGCCTGGAGGGTCTGCACCTGGCCTCCACGCCGGGTCTGCTCAGCGACACACCTGCAAACCGCCCGTGGGCCTCGTGGGCAGGACTCACCCACCTCCACTCGCTGGGGCGGGAACTCCCCCACCAGACTGTGACCCCCAGGGGCAGAGGCCAGGACTTAGAGGCCCTTTGTCCCCAGAGCCCGGCTCACAGCCGATGCAGATGGGGGCAGTGGATGTCTGCTGAGTGAACGAGCCATGCCTTGGGGGATCGGAACCCGACTGTTTTGAAGAGTGGGCTCGGGTCCTTCTAGAGTGGTATCTGCCTCAGGGACCCCGTCACCCGTGCAGACCCTTCCCCGAGGGCTCCCGCTGCTCAGTCCTCCGGCCGCCTCAGCCCCGCCTGCCCACACCTCGCCTCGTCCCCTCCAATGCCGGGCACCTCCTGGACTTCTCTCCATGACTCAAGGGCATGTGTTCTGTCCTCACTCAACTCCGCCCGAGTGACAGAGGTCTCCTCTTTGACCCTGTTTTCTCCTGTCCAGAAAACACCTTGCTCACCCTTGGGACGAAGAGAACTCGCGTCTATCAGTAAAGCCCATTTTGACCATGGATCCTGCAAACAGCGATTTTGCCGGAAAACACTCCCCTAACATCGTCGCCCAGGCCACTCCCTCTCACCGGGGGCTCTTCATCTGCGTCACACGTGGAGCCCTGGAGACCTGCCTGTCGGCCGCTAAGTGGCCGGACTCCGTGATGGAACAGGAAGGACGGACTGGCTGTCGCTCCTCCCGGCAGTCGATTTTCTGTCGGTCACGACCTCGCTCTTGATGAGCATCTATCGGGCACCAGACCCTGAACACGCATTACGAACCTCGAGTCAGGCCCATGAGGCAGGCGTTACGACCCCCGGGTTCCAGGCGAGAAAAGGGTGCTCAGTTCTTCGTCCTGTCTGTCTCACTCTGAGTCCGCGCACCCTGCACTTCTGGGGAGTTTGGAGCACCCGTGGGCCTTCTTAGCTTCGCTGGCAAATTAACCGAGTCGGCACCAGGCGCTTCTGTCCCAGGAGGAGAGGGCGCCCGTCCTCGCCGTGGGGTGTGGGAGACGGAATGCCCGTGACGCCGGAGCCATCGCAGCTGGATGCAGCCGGGGTGTCCGCGGCTGGGGGACGGAGTCCTCCTGAGAAAGCACAGGGGCCGGGTCTGCTCGGTGGCCGTAACGCAGGGCTCCGGAGGCTGCGACACCCAAGATCAAGGTGCTGGCGGACTCGGGTCCTGGGGCGAGAGGTCTCCCTGGCTTCCGCTGTCTTCACGCGGTGGGGAGAGCGAGCTCGCACGCCTCCTCTTACAAGGACACGAATCCCGTCACGGGGGCCCCTCGTGACCTCATCGAACCCTAGTCACCTCCCACAGGCCCCACGCCCAGACGCTGTCACGGGGGGGGGGCGGGGGCACCGACCTACGGCCTCGGGGGGCACGGCCTGCGGCCCACGGCGGTCCCCGTCCTTCACGCTGCCCTCCGCGTCTTCCTTCGTTTCTCCCAGCGTGAGCGACGATGCTGGGCTCGTGTTTACGACATGAGGTTTATTTGGCGGCTCACAAGCTGCTGCAGTGCAGACGCCAGGGCCAGGAAGGCTCTTGGGGGCCCCTGCGCACGCCGGCCACGCTGCCTGTCAGGGTGCCCCCCGCCCCGCCCGTGAAGGCCATGTGGGGGGCACGCGGGCGGCTTTGAAGAGCCCGCCTGTCCCCCGCGGCTCGTGCTGTGTCCCCTCGGGTTCAGGACGAGGCCCACGTTGTGAGCTCTGAGTGAGGGGAGCTGCAGGCGAAGGGCATGAGTTCATGAATAAAAAATTCACCGTGGGGGCTTAGACACGGCCCGCGGTGGGGATCGTCCCAGCAGAGCCGCTGCGATGCAAAGGGCGTTCTCCCTTCTTCTGGAAAGGAATTCACCTCCAGAGAGGAGACGGGAGGGGAGGGGGCCGTCCCGGGTGAGCGGAGTCCACTGAGAGGGTCCCCGTACGACTCGGAGGACGACGAGACGACGCACTGGGCAGAGGCCCCGTGAAGACGGGGCAGAGGCGGGAGAGACGCCACCATGAGCCCAGCAGTGCCTCGGCCACCACGCGCTGGAGGCGGTGAGAAGGACCCACGCCTGGAGCCATCCGAGGCGGCGTGGCCCCGCGTCACCCCCCAGCGTGTCACTGCAGCCCAGGACGCGGACACACCGGCTTCTCCAAACCCTCAGCGTGACAGCGGCGTCTGCCCCGCCCTTGCCTGTAGCCCTTGTCCTGGCCTTGTGCTGGCCGGTCCCCAGGCCATGGCGGCCTCTGCCCCCTGCTCAGTGATGACCACGACTCACCGCTGACGACGCCATGCCTGTCACGGCCCCCCACCCCCGAGCTGATCTTACTAACGCAATCGGGGGAGGTGGGGGAGGGGCGCGTCTCCGTGAACAGGACACTTCATGCCGCAGGGTGTCACACAAGTGGACCCTGAGACACTTTCAGGGTGACGGGCCCCAGGAAGCTCGTTGTTCCCTGGAGGGATATTTTGAATCCACTTTTTAATTCATTTCGGGTTTTTCATTTTTGTTTGTTTGAAATTTTTTAGTGTGGTAGAATATACATAACATAAAACCTCCAGTTTTAACCATTTTCAGGTGCACAGCTCAGTGGCATCAGGCACGATCACTTGGCTGTGCGGCCGTCACCACGGCCGTCTCCAGGACCCTCACCTTCCCAGCTGACTGCGCCCCCGCCAAACACTCGCTCCCCATCCCCACCCCACCCCTGGCGGCTCTGCCCCACTTTCCACCCGTGTGGACGTGACTGCAGGGCCCTCACGTGAGGGGGACAGAGTATCTGTCCTTCTGTGACTGGCTTGTCATAACGTCCTCCAGCTTCGTCTCCACGGCCGCGGGTGTCGGAATTTCCTTATTTTTTAAGGCCGGATAACATTCCACGGACCGACCACATTTGCTTCTCCGTTCATCTGTGGGACATTTGGGTTTTAAGTCCCTTTTTAAGACAATGAGAACCCTACGCTTGGCCGAGTTTCCCATTTTGCTCTGGCCGCCAGCAAGCTCAGGGGACCAGACGGCGGCTCGCCCGCTGCCGTGTGTCGAAGCCCCCGACGCCTGCCCTTTCTGTTCCCCGATCCCGACTTCGATCGGTCCGTACGCTTCTGTCTCATTTTCTGTGGTGCTGGGAGTGGGTGCAGATGGTCCGGAACGCGGTGGGGACACCCGCCGAACCCCACGTGCAGGCCCGTCCTCACGCCGCACCAGGCCGTGTCCCCCCCGAAGAGAGCTCTCGACCTCACGACTCCCGTGTCGACGTCCCTTCCCTCATGCCTTCAACAAACACTGCGTCCAGGAGTGGGGGGACGCAGCGACGCCGTCCGGCCCCCACACAGCGCCCGGACTCAGGGACGCGAACCCCTCTGACTGCCCGGCGTCCTGGTCACTTTCGCTGGCGTCTGAGGTGCTGAGGAGGCTGCTCTCTCTCCTGCAAACCGCAGGGCGGGGGCGGGGGGGCCCCGCCGAGCCATCCCCACGGGGCCGGGGCTGCCCGCCACGTTCTGCTCAACACTCGGCTGAAACGGAGCTGGCGGCGGTGCCCGGGCGGCCGGCCAGCCTCCCCTTGGCTGCGGCCTCTTGGCTCGTGCCCCTTCTGTTTCTTTAAAAGCCGGAGGCTCTTGAGTGTGGAGACTCGGCCCAGGCTGAGTTCAAAGCCACAGCTGGATGCGTCTCCTCGGCGGTTCAGACCTCAAGGCCCATCCCACGTCCCCCGTAGGGCGCCCCTTGAAGCCTAGAGACGACTGCCGCTCCCCGGGCACGGAGGTCCCGGCAGAGGACGCGGCCCCTCGGCAGGCAGAAGCGGTGGGTGGCACTGCCCTCCCGTGGGGGTGGGGAGGGGGCGGGGCCGGCGGGGAGCGGAGACAGCGCCCAGGGCCGAGGGCGCCGTGCCACCCGCACACCCTCCGTGTGCTAGCTGCTTCGATGAGCATGTGTGTCTCGCTATCAATAATTCAGACCCGCCCTTTCTCCTGTGGGAAATGGGCAAAATCTCATTTCCCGAGAAAATCCCCTAAGAAACCAACCTGTTCATTCTTCTAAGGTTTTCAGAAATCTGTCCCCATCGACCACCTTACAAAATAAAGGTGGATAGCGGGCTGAGAGGGCTGGGGCTGGGGGCCAGGGACGCTGTCTGCATGGCCCCCAGGATGTGGGGGGGGCGGCCCCTCCCCCACTGGCTTCTGTAAAGGGGGAGACACACAGGGAACAGAACGGGGCTGTTGAAATTTGTGCGACTACTGGAAAATCACTCGTAGAAGGAGAGAAACGCCACGCAGAGGTCGTCTCGGGAAGAGTAGGGGACGGGGCGTCTGCAGCTTCCCGGCCCCTCCCTCGGGGGGCGGCAGAGCCTGGACGTGGAGCCACAGGCTGGGCCCGCCTGGCATGGCTGTTTCCCCCTCGGTGAGTTACTGAGCCTCCCGTGCCTCAGTTTACCCGCCTGTAAAGCGGGGTGATAACCGTACCTTCTGCTTGGGGCCCCGTGGGGATTAAAGCTTGGGCCTCGGCAGGACACCTGCCCGTTACTGGGGGAGGGTCTCAGTGGTCAGTGCTGCAAGGGTGGGGAATGAACCTCCAAATGTGACCTAGAGTGATGCTTGGTGACCTGAGTCTGCGCCGTGCTCCCTGCGGGCCAGAGAGCCCTCTGCACAAGGCCCCCCGCAAGCCCGACGGACGGGCGCTTTGTCCCCAGTGCAGGTGGGGACGCTGAGGCTCCTCGAGGTGGCGCTCCTACAGTGGCTGGTGGCCTTCCGTGGCAGAGGTACTGCGTCACTTTCTTTGGAGAAAGAGGCTAGATGTGCAGAGCGAGTCAGCGTCTGGCCGCAGCGAGCAGCAGGGCTCACTCCGCAGACCTTGACCGGTCTCGGTGCTCTGCAGGCGGGCGGGCAGCCTGGGGACCGTGCCTGCCGTCGTCCTCTGCGGGGGGACAACCCCTGCCCGCCGGGTCCTAATTCTGAGCTGGGACCTGTCACAGCAGGCAGGGGAGGGGTTTTCCTGCCAGCACAGCCCTGGTCAGCAACGTCATACGCCCCCCGCTTCCTGCCGCTGACAAACGAGTCCCGAGACCTGTAAGTCCGCAGGCCCTGGAAGCCCACGTCTGGAAGCGCCAGGAAGTGGGACTTGGCACGGTCACGGCCGCCTGCTGGAGCACCCCAAGTGAGGTGTGTTTAGGTCCCCAAAGCCACCGTTTGTGCTTGGGCGGCGGATCTGGGTGGCAGGTGCTGAGCTGGGAACAAAGTCGGAGCCCAGCCTTCTCCTGTCCCTCTCTGCTCAGCCTCTGCCACATCACCGTGCCCCTGGCATCTGGGGCCTCACTGGCCCTCAGGGACTCCCTTCCCAGGGATGGCCAATTCCCAGACAGCAGACCACTCCCCAGGGAGCCCGCCCTTCACATGCAAACCAACCAACCCAGAGGACCCCCCTGCCCCACCATGGCTCTCCCACTCCCAGACCGGGATTCCCCGTCCTGAACACCCAGGGCCCGGAGCCACTGCAGCCCACCCGAAGCCTGCTCGCCCTGCTTCAACCGTCCGTCCACGGCTGGCCCGTGTCTTCCTCCTGACTGACCTCCCCGCCCCCGGCCCTGTTGCCTCGCTGGCTCGCTTCTGCAGAACTAAGCTGTCGTGTGACAGACCCCCCCAGCCGACGCGACAGTCATTTCCACGTCTGTGCCCCTTACCAAAGCTAATTAAAACAAACCCTGGTCCCCGACACCTGCCGCTTCCCGCCCTCGCTGCCCCAGCTCATCCCCCCTCGAGGCCTTGCCTCTGACAGGGGGCGCCTGTTTCAAGGGTGACACGGGGCAGAGCGAGTTAGAGCCCGGTGCGGCTTGGAGGCTGCTGGCTCAACCCTCCAGAGCCACCGCGAAAAGCCCGTTACCGCTCAGGATTAGCTTTCGGGATTAACACAGCTCTGCTCACGCCAACTCCAGAGTCTTCTAGAGCCGGCTGCGGCAGCAGAGTGAGCAAGGACCTCTACCGCACCCGCGCCCCAGCGAGCGTCCTGGGGCAGACCCGCACTGGCAGGCGGCTGGTTTGCGGACTGCGACAAACACGGACAGGTCGGCTTATTTAATAAGGGATCGCGCCGTCTCCCGCGTACCCCGCGAGCCTGTGTCGAGACGGAAAACATGACAAGTCGTGAACGTGCTCACGCTTACCTTCCCGAGGCCCTGAGGCTGATGGCTGGGACCCCAAATAACAAAAACAAAAACGGCTTTTGTCATAGGAGGGGTCCCTAACAAGGACAGTTAAGCCAGCAGATCGCGGGCACAGGCAGGCCTGTCGGCAAGAACACATTGGTGTCCGCGGCTGGTCAATGCTGGAGGACAATTAGCTCCACGGGTAAGCGGATAAGCGTGCCGGGTCAGGGGTCATGCACCCCCCTACCCCGCCCCGCTTGGAGGGCAGAGTTGACGTGCCACAGGAAAGGGTCCCCGGCGCGGCTCCCTGGTGGCACCCCGGTCCCGTCTGCCCCTCCTCCCTAGCGCACTCCTGGACGGGCTTCTCTGTGCCTCGGCCTGTCCACCATCCGTCCTCCAAGAATGCTCCGCTGCGGCTGCCAGCCCAGGACCTCCAGGCCCTTGTGGGCACTGCCCCCTGGTCACCGCGCCGGGGCCACTGCCAGCTCAGTGCATGGGACAGAGACTGCGGACAGAGGCTGGGGACAGAGGCTGCGGACAGAGGCTGGGGACAGAGGCCGCGGACAGAGGCCGCGGACAGAGGCTGGGGACAGGCTACGGACAGAGGCTGGGGACAGGCTGGGGACCGCCCCTCCTGGAAACTCCCGGCCCCCGCTCTTCCTAGTGCCGCCGCTGGCCCCAGCGCTGAAGCAGGAACCGAGTCAGCGCCTCGGGCCATGCTCGCTGCCCCCGCCTCGTCCCCATGTCCTACTCCAATTGCTCCAGTGGCTTCTACCTTTTCTCCCACCTCAGCAGCTTTTCACTTGTGTCTCACCAGCCACGAGCCACCTGGGCTCAGTGCCAGGCTCCCTGGCCCTCCCACCCTTTAGGTTCTCCCAGGCGGCCCCGGGAGCACGTGCCGGGCGAGCCCGACTGCGCCTCCCGCGGGGTCAGGCCCGCTCAGCGGCCGACTCAACCCCGCGTCCTCACCCGGGGGTCTCCTCCAGCCCGACGTGTCCAAGGCTCAGGGTCTCCTCCCGGAAACCCGGTCCCCCCTCAGTAAATGGGGCCATCGCCCATCCCAGTGAGCAGGGCACCTGGGGCCACCCTGACCCTGACCCTGACCCCCTCCCTTCACGCGCCTTCATCTGCCTCTGCAGTCTGTCCACGTCTCTGCCTCCACGCCACGTGCCACTGCCCTGGCACAGGGGCCACCGCTTCCCGCCCCGGCTCCCGCGTGGTCTCCTGCACCCGGTCCGGCGCCTCCAGAGGGCGGCAGCGCCTCCCAAGGAGTGAGAAGGGAGAGCCGTGAGGTCGGCAGAACAATGCCCCTCCACTGGGGTGTCCTCGTCCCCAGGCCGTGGCCGGGTTAGGGTACGTGGCAGAGGAGTAAGTCTGCAGATGCAGCGAGGGTGCTGACCAGTGGACCTTGAGTAGGGAGAGCGTCCTGGACTCTGCAGGTGGCCCAGGGTCATCGCGCGCTCCTTGGACGTGGACAAGGGAGGCAGGAGAGGAGGGCAGAGTGACCCGACGTGCTGTGAGACAGGCCTGCCCCTGACCGCTGCTGGCCTTGAAGGAGGGGAAGGGCCGGGGCCGAGGAAGGGGGCGCCTCTGGTCCCTGGACCCAGCAGGGTGCTCCCGCGGGAAGGAAGGTGGGCTAGGGACACCGGGCACCCCTCGGACGGCTGGCCCACACACGGTACGGCCATGCACCTGCACTGCTTGCCGTCACCGAGTCTGTCACCACCACACGCGCCTCAGGGAAGAGGCCCCAGGATCACAGAACCCAGCCTGTCGCTACTTCTGGCCAACCTCTCACCCCCCAGAGAGGAGGCAAGCGCCCACCTCTCTCCACCACGGAGGGGGGACCGAAGCTCTCAAAACCTCACAGCCTCCGACCCGCCCCAGGGTCCCTCCCGGAGGGGAAAGGGGTGTTCCAGGCTCCCCCGGCCCCGTCCCCAGTCCCCGGAGCACCAGCCTGCAGGAGCCCACCCGAGCCTTCTCCCATGGTGGCCCGTTCTCCTTGGAGCCAGGGCTCAGCTGCCTTCTGAGCGGGCTCTGCCTCCGGGACAAGAGCCTCAGACTGCTGATGGCTTGGGGTGCTGTGGGGACAGGGAGGCCTGGAAAACAAAGCCTGGACAGGCCCAGGTAGGACCTTGGAAGGTGACGTCCTGTCTCCTCCTGATGGGATACCCAGGGTTTCCCAGAGGGGGTAAAGCCAGAGGCAGCCAACCTCTCCCTTCCCTAAGCACCCCCACATCCCACCCCCACGCCAGTCGGAGCTGGGGAAAACCTCAGATTAATTTAACTTTTAATTACATTCACTTAACGAGATTATCCAGCTGAGGTTAGGAAAAAGGCTGCCTCCCAGATGAAGAAAGTCTTCTCTTCATCTATTTATATCCAGTATATATACATATCCAGAAGCGAATATTTCTTTACGGACCATTAAAGATTTAATGTTTAATTTATAGCCACTTTCTCTGGCGGGGTGTCCAGGCACAATGTCAACATTTTTAATTAAATGAAATTTCTTTTTATCACAAAGAAAGAGATATATTTTAGAAGCCGCACCTGAACCGGTCGGCAGCAGCATCGACTTGCGGCCTGGGAGCGGGGAGCGGCGGGTAGTGGGGGGGGCGTCGCTGATGGGAAAAATGCCGGCAGAGGGGACCCCTCTGGAGGTGCAGGTCACAGGCGGGCAGTTTGCGTCCAGCTGGGGAGGCAGCCGCGGCCGTGAAGGCCCAGCCGCATAGTAGGTGTTTGCTGAGCACCTACTATGTGCCAGCCACAGTCCTAGATGACACTCGCACACCTTTAACTACACCACCTTAGGGGGGGTGGGGTTATACGGCTCAGAGAGGGTGAGCGCCCTGCACGAGGCCACACGGCAGAAGTGAACGGCTGAGAAGCCGAGGTGCAAGTCCGGCCGGATTCCAAAACCCAAGCTCTGCCCTCGCCCACGAAGCCGAGGACGGGCCGGCGAAGGAGCCTCGTCCCCACTGCGTGCCAGGGCCTCCTCCAGGCCATCGGAGACTAAAGTGGCCTGGACGTTGGGGCCTGTGCCCAGGGGATTCGGCAGGGCAGGTCGCGGTTGGCTGCCGAACATCCAGGCCCCGTAAGCTCCCAGGGATGATTTGGCGAATTCTGAGGTTCATGAGGTTCACGAGGGACCGTGACCTCCCAGGAGGGCCTCAGGGGTCCCGTGTGGGCTCCTTACGTGGACAGGGCCAGGATGCTCGGATGTGCTGGACGGACGGCCCAGGTGATGGACACTGCGTGTCACCACGGGCCAGACTCTGGGGAAGTGGTTGGGCTTGCTGGTGACATGGTGGTGGGGTGAAACCTGTCCCTGGGCCACACCAGTCCTTGCTGCAGCTCCAGGCAGGGTCTGGGTGAGACCTGTGCACCCCCAGTAGGGACTGTAGGCCAGGCCCAAGGGCAGATGGCCTCTACGGGGGGCTGAGAGTGGACCCTGCCGACGCCCCTGCCCCACGTGCTGTGCCCGCCTGGCCCTCCCCTCCTCAGCTGACCCTCTGACAGCTGGCCTCTTGCCCGGTCTTTCCTGCGAGTCCCCTCCAGCCTGTCCGGCCAGGTGTGGTCACGTGTGCACATGTGCTGGGAGTGGGGACAGAGCAGCCCACGAGGGGGGTCTGGGGTGAGGGCGCTGCAGACCCACGAGTTGAGGCCCCGCCCAGCCAGCGGCCAGGCACTAACGACACCATGCGTGAGGCTTGGGCACTCTAGCATCTGTCCTGGCCGGGTGGTCAAAGCGGCAACCTTGCAGGGCACAGCCCACCTCCCCTTCCTCACCAGCTGTACTCGGCGGCAAGGCCACGTCGATCTGCACCAAGGGTGGAAACTGGAGGCAGCCGGAAGCCGAGGCCGGCGTGAGCCAGCGGCCTCTAACGGGGCTCTTCACCGTCCCCTGCCGACCGCACCTCCCGGGGAAGACTCGCGAAGGTGCTGAGTCAGCATCTGCCAGCCGCCAGCGCTCGGCTTGGCCTCCGACCTGCTGGGTTCCCTCCCCGGGGCACAAGGGGTGGAGGCCAGCGTCCTGGGGACAGTGCTGACGCCGGGGCTGACACTGAGTCCAAGCCCGGCCTTAGCCACGGCTCCTGCAGCCTCTGCTCACCAGAGTCAAGGGCAAGCTCAGCTGCCATCCTAGCTGCCCCCCACCCCGCCGGCTCTTCCAGCCGGGATGACCGAGGCCCTGTCCCCCTGCAAAGTCCTGGTGAGGACCCTCCAGGAATCTGGGGAACGGCCTTCCAGGGCCGTGAGCTTCCGTGGTCCGGGGAAAGGGGCTTGGCAGTCTCCGTCCCCTGGGGTGCTCCCTCGCCCCCCTCAAGCATTATTAGCTGTTGAGGTCAGAGACTAGCGAGCTCCCCTTTCCTGCGGGGGGGGAGCCAGGCGCGGTCTCTGGAGCCTCTGTTCCCATAAACTGACCCCTCATCCCTCATGTGAATCCACTTTAATTACTAAGCTAAATAACAAGAAGGAAATATTAAAATTAAAAAAAAAAAACCTACACAAAGCGAGTTTGCTTGTGCCGGCCACCGGCTCCCAGAGCCAAGGCACCGAGCGGAGATGGCACCATGCCACTCACTAAAAGCATGAGTGTCACTAAATCAATAATTCATTTACTTTAATGAGATAAGTACTTTGAAAACTAATTGCAAACCTGCTCCATTTACTCCGACCCGTTACAGCCCTTAATGTAAATCGCAGAGCCACCGCCGTGAGAAGGGGCAAGTCTTCAGGACGAAGCCACCATGTCATCTTTCCCCGTCTTCTAAGAAAGAGAAAAGTTCTCATGGGGTGCGGGAGAATGTGGGGGACCCGTGCACTCATCACTCCACCTGTCTAGCCAGCAGCGAGGAGGTGGGGCGCCCTCGACGCCAGCCCGTGAGCCCGAGGGGTGACCTGCCTCCTCCTTCTGAGACGAGAGTCACTGGGAAACCGGAACGCAGCCACGCGCCCTGTCACCGACACGGGACGCCAGGGAGTGACCGGTCAGGGCCTCCTGAGACCGCCAGTCCAAGTGTGAGCCCTGGCCAGCGGGCTGACGCCCGGCTACCTTGAACTTGGCCAGGTGGACCAGGCTGGCATAGGCCACCTGCCGGCGAGAGCGAGGGCTGCTGCTCCCCGCCACGTAGCAGCACCGGTAGCCCAGGGACCCCGCGTTCCCAGCCCTGAGCCGGAGCGAAGCTGCTCTTTCCCGGTGGCTGTGCTGCCTTCGCGATTTGAGCTGAGTCGTTGCTCAAGACCAGAAATGTCAATGCTCTGCCTTGTCAGGTCTGCTGCGGTGGACGTGCAGAGGGCAGGGCGGCCAGCACCCAAGGCCGCTCTCCTGCGGCTGCACCTCCCGCCCGCAACGCTGAAGGATCCCGCACTGGGCGGCGGCACCGCCTGACCCCGTGGACTCCACCCCCGGGAGCAGCGCTGCCCCGGGGTCGAGGGGGATCGGGAGGGGTGGGCACGGTGCCACTCCTGAGCGGAACCCGGCCCAGCACCCGTGCAGGTGGATGCTCCGGGTACCCAGCCCCCAGGGTCCAGGGCAGCTGCCCACAACACAGGGACGACTGGATGGGGACGTCACAGTGGCTGGCGGAGGCGGTCATCGCCTAGGAAGAGCTGCTGCTACCTCTCTGCAGACCGGACCCAGCCTCATGGGGGGGGCGCGTGCTGGGAGGGGGCACTGCAGGGTGGGACGTGTCAGCACGCAGACATGGTTCCTTGATTGATGGGCATGCCGAGCACCCTGAGAGCAGAGTGGGAGGAGCCACATGGCCCTGGGCGCCCCGGGGACGAGTGACGCTGGCCAGGACGGTCTGGGTACGCCAGCCACAGACGTGCATTAGGAAGCCGGCTCGGGTGCCTCTGCACCCGTCAGTCTGGGCTTGCCAGCCCCCTCTGTGGGTGCAGCTTCCCCAAGCTGGGGCCACGGGTCAGCGGGGCAGGTGGCCTAAGTGGCCACAGGCTTTGGAAGGGACAGCAAAGCTTCTGAGCCAGGCAGCCTTGGGGCCAGCCCACAAGGCTCTGGCCCATGGCTGCCAGCTCGAAGGAGCTCATTAGGGGAGGGAGGCTGCCAGCCGTGCCAGTGGCCGCTGGAGGTGGTGACAGAGCCAGCGGGACTATCCCCAACCTCAGCCCTTTGGCTGAATTGTGGGTGTCAGAAGCCGGGAGACCTGAGCAGGCGAGACGGACCTTCGCCCTCCCTGTCCCTGCCAGCACCGGGGAGGGGGGCTCATCCTGAGGAGCAGAGATGCCCACGTGAGGTCTCTGGCCAGAGTGGACACCAGGGGCTCAAACCGAGGCCCCGACACGTCGGGTGGCACAGCCCTGGACGAGCATCCTGGCCACACCTGCCCACCCCCCACCACGACACAGCCAGGTGGGCTCGGCCCCCGCGCCCTCCCAGTGGGCCTGTGTGTCACCCTACTTTACGGATGAGGAAACTGAGGCTCAAACGTTAAGCCGTCTGTGAGTATGAGGCAGAGGCGGGGGGCGGTGCTGTCTCTCCCCGGTGGCAAAGGGTCCATGGGAGGCGTGGGAAGTCGGAGCCTGTGCACGGCAGAGCAGTGTGGCCCCCCAGGTCTCCCCGACAGTGAGAGCTCTGCGCCTTGCCCACACACTGGCTACCTCGTTTGGTCACCGGATGAGGGTTTGCGGGGTGAGATTCAGGCGGGAAGCCCCTCTGTCCAGTGTGAATGCCTCTTTGCAACCACCCCTTTGCCCAGTCAGTCCCGGAGTCCAGCTCCTCCGCTGAGGCTCGGCGTCTCACTGAGGCCCAGTGTGCCGGGGGCCCTGTACCCCCATGGTGGATCGGCCCAGTCCAAGGCCTCAGTCCCCACCTGCTCTGCTCTGTAGATGGAACCCCCACTCCGCCCCGAGTGCCTCAGACGCCATGGAGCGAGGTCCTTGGGACGGAAGACGGCCCCGGCAACAGCACCCGTGGTGGGAGCTAAACAGAGCCAGAGGGACCCACAGGCCACCTCCAGGAGCGAGAGGTCAGCTGTAGCCAGGCCTGAGACCCTGCCTCTGAGGGGACCGCCGCCTGCCAAGGCCAAGGCCAGCCCCTGGAGGTGGGTCCTCTGTCCAGAGAGGCCTGGTCACGCGGGGCCTGCGGCCAAGGACACAGCCAAGCCGGAGCCAGCTTGTCAGGCGCCTGGCCCGAGGGCTGTCCAACGTCCCTTCACGGAGAAGATGAGCAGTGGCCGGTGGGGAGGAAAATCCAGGGAAGATGCGAGACGGGTCCGTCCACATCACGGATTCGTGCTCAGACTAAACCTCAAGCCACACGCCCGACCCTGGCCGCGAGGCTCCGCCTGCTCCGCGCTGTCCACCACGCTGTTCGCCGCCAGACCTGACCACCCGCCTGCTTCCCGCACGCGTGGCTCTGGCCTCCAGCCCTCCAGCACCACCCAGGGCCTCTGCACCTGCTCCGGCCGTCCCTCACTTCCCCTAGGTCTTTGCTCAAATATCTTTTCTCGTTGGGATTGAAATCACGACCTGCACCCCCACACCGCCCACACCCCGCTCCATGGCACCCTGCTCCGGCGGGCACCCTTCCTCAGACTGTCCACCTCTCCCGCATGACGCACGCTCCATGAGGGGCTCTTACCTGTTTTGCTCACTGGCATGGACACTTACGTGTCTCTAGAGCCCAGCCAAGGCCTGGCTGGGAGCTGACTCCCCACAAACGTCTGCGTGAATGAAGGAGGAGTGAGCGCCCCCCTCCTTCTTCCCTTCCAGTGCCGATCCCGACACCCAGCAGGGGTGCCCTGAGGAGCAGAGAGCAGGATGCAGGGGGGAGGTGTCAGCTCCCAGACCTCCCAGGACTGCCCTCAGCTCTCCCTAACCAAGCACGAGACTCCCCGGGAAACGGATTTGACCCGGCAGGTCTGGGGGCGCTGCCGGAACAGGCCCACAGCCCGGTCTGTGCTCAGACACCGGCAGGCAGGGCGGATTCCCTCCGGGTCCAGGCTGTCCCCTCCCGGCCCCCACAGAGGTCTCCGTGTGCAGCCAGGAGCAGGGCCACCCACGTGGCTGCCCTCCTCATAAAGAGCCTCAGAGTGGGGCGCCCGTTTCCTGGGGCGTCCGCCTCCGCCTCCCCCATCAGGGTCCCGCTTTCTGCTGGGGCGGGGAGGGGCGCAGAGCGACTGCAGGGGTCCCTGGCTTGTTTTCGTTGGGACTGGGGGAGGCACAGGCACAAGAGCACGGCCGTGTCCACACGCACCGCTGGGGACCTCGGGCCATTCGGAGCATGCGCAGGCTCCACGTGCCCTCCACGGCGGATGTCTGTGGGCCGCACCGAAACCACAGTGGCCGCTTCGCAACGGCTCCTCGGGGGTCACGGCTCTGCAGGCGTTTCATGGAGACGCAACAGCCAGGCCGTGCCCGGAGCACGCACCTCTGAGCCCCAGCCCCGCCACGGGCTCCCCGGCTCCACCAGGGGCCAAGCCGCCCACTGGACTGCGGCTGCGGGCGGGAGGCCGGAAAGGAAGGGTGGCTGGGGCTGGCCTGGAAGCCAGCCATGACCCCGCACAGCCGGACGCCCCCACCCAGCGACGCGGCTCCCACTGGCTCCTTGACCCGGAGTGTTCAAGGACATGCACGTTTCTCTCTGAGCTCCACCCACCCTGTCCCCTGAAGGAAAATCAATGGGAAGATCTCAATCAACCACACAGGGAAAACTGATCAGCGTCCTAAATTAGGTCGGAGCTCCGGCCTGTCCCTCAATTGTTGCTGTGTCCTTGAGGGGCCGAGCGCAGGCTGCGTGCGACAGACAGGGCTGTGGGCACCTCTCGGACCTGTTGGGAGGGCTGTGGGGAGCCACCCAGTGCCGCATCAGAGCCGCAGGTCCTGTCCCTGACCCCCTGTCCCCCCGCAGCCCACAGGGGCACAAGACAGGCCAGGCCAGGCTGGCACAGCATCGGAATTTCCTGCTGGATGGAACCTGTGCCACGTGCCCTCGGCCACCGGCGGGTGTGGCCCAGACAGGGCGACGTGCCTTCTAGACCCTTGGCCACGAAGCATCCGCCTGGCTGTCTTCTCTCCCTGTTCTGTTTTGGGGTCCTGGCTGCTAATGCTGGGCCGATGAGTCCCCTAGAAAAGGCCGGCAAGGGGGCCCGGGGGTGTCAGCCACCATGCCTGGAATGTGCCTTCGGTGGCTCCAGATGGCTGCACCTGGCTGAGCAGGCTCGGGGCCCTGAGCCCAGGCGGGGTGCTGCACCCAGGGCTGCTGCGGCACTCCAGGAGCTCAGTGAGCTCCCTCCGTCTCTGACTGGACGACGCGGGGGCTGACAACCTGCAGGGCTTCATCCCGCCCTGACCGCCGGCCTTGGCATGCGTTCAGCTCTGGAAGGCTCCAGGCTGGAGTGAGGGCTGCAGCGGAGAACTTTCCCGTGATTTCTTTCCCCCTCCTCCCTCCCGGCCCGGCATGCTGGGAGCTGGCCAGCACTTTTAAGGCGCACGCCCAGCAAACGCGGGTGTTTTACGGGAGCTTTGTGAATTCCACAGCTTTCTGAATTCACGTTGCTTGTCCAGAGCCCTGGAGAGGCGCGCGGATGTTCTGCTGACTCCTGCGTCTCTGACCCCTGGTCGTCTGGCCTGCCGCAGCAACATCCCGTGCGTGGCTGGCCGGAGACCTCGCACGCCTGCGGCGGCCGCGAACAGCTGCCAGGGGCGGAGGCTGCTCTGACCCATCTTGGGCCGCCCCTGCCTTCTCTCTAGGCCAGCCAGGCCAGACCCACCTGGGAGGCAGGCCGAAGACGCCAAGTGCCAGTACCGCATCCCTGCCCAGAACCCAAGGCCCAGGAGAACCGGACACCCCCGACCGCTGTCCACATTGCCAGGCCTGGAACGCAGCCCAGCACGCAGCAGAGCCCCGAATCTGCTGGATGAAAGAGTGCGCGCACACCGCAGTGGGCAAACTGGGTCCCCACAAAATATGCCCTAGAACCTGTGCATGCGACCTTACTGGGAGAAAGGGTCTTTGCAGACGTGATCAAATTAGGGATAGCGAAATGAGGCCTTCTCAACTTGGGGTGGGCCCTAAATCCAACAGCAAGTGTCTTTGTCAGGGGGGGATCTGGACACAGACACACCGGGAGGGGCCGTGGGAGGACGGGGCAGAGACTGCAGGGTCCCAGCCACAACCAGAGCGCCTGGGGCCACTGGGAGCTGGAGAAGCAGAAGAGGAGCCTCCCCTGGGGAGCAGAGGGCCTGCGCACACCCCGACTTCAGGCTTCTGGCCTCCGGACTGTGAGAGCATCGGTCTCTTGGTTTAAGCCCCCATGCTGTAGACAGTGTTATGGCAGCCACCGGACACTCACACACAAGCTCTGGTCTGGAGCTTAATCCTGGATTTAGGATTAAGGCGCCTTCTCCACGCGCCTTCCCCAGCTCGTCCACCGGGTTCTTCCTGCCCTGCTCCCCGGCCTCAGCACACACGGCCCCGGGCACAGGTCCTTGAGCTGGTCAGTTACATGTACCCTCCGGGACTGGGGGACCTACGCCCCCTTGGGCTTTCCTCCTGGCCGCTGGCCCCTTTGGAGGAAGCTGCCCATGAGGACAGATGTTCGAGGAAGTGCCAAGCCTTAACCACCCGGTTGTCACCGTCGCCCTAGGGGATCCTTGCCCTAGAGAAGGCAGATTCGCAGCAATAAGCGAGAACAGCACGGAACCCGTCCAGAGAAGTGGCCCCCGCAGCCAGGGGCCAGACGCGGGGAGCAAACGGCTCCCCAGAAGGAAAGTCCCTTCTCTGCAGAAGTGCTCCCTGCGGGGACATCCCAGCAGGAGTTTGCACAGCGGCCGCCCCCTGGGGAGCGGTGGCATCCTCCCCGAAGCCAGCTCTGGGGGTCGCAATTATCAGCTGGCTGTGGGCGGTGGTTCTGGGGAGCAGCTGGCCCCAGGACTCCAAGCCACTCACTTAACAAGGGCTTAACCTGCAGCGAGACGGCCCCTCCCTGAACATCTCTCACAACGGACTCATCAAAAGTGCTTTGAACACGCTGGTGAACTATGTCCCTGGGCTGCTGGGACGCCCGTCATTTTATTAACATTGGGAGAGCCGACGCCCTCGCAGATGTGCGGGGCGGTCCGACCTCGGCCCCCCGCCCCCCCAGGCACGCAGGCCTGCAGTTTCCAGGTCCCCAGGCTGCTGCTCGCGACTTTCCAATTTCCAGGAGGGCCTGCTCTCGGATTCCCTTTCAAGACCACCGGGGCGTTACCCTCTCACCCCAGGAGGGATGGCGCCCGTTCCAGAGACCTGCTGGGTGGGATCTCACAGGGACACCCACTTCCCCTGGGCCCACGGTGCACCTGACGCTCCAGGTGACTCAGAACTGGCTTGAGGTGGGCTTGAGCCGAGAAGGCGCCTGGCTCAGCGGCCAGATTGCTGAGGCAGCGGGGACCTCGATGGCTCTGTCACATGCACGCTGCACAGATCAGCGGGCACGGACACCCACGCCAGAGCGGCTCCTCCAGCGCGGCCGCTCGCCCACACCCGGCGGGGGCGGCCGTCTGCGCAAACTCCTGCTGGGATGTCCCCGCCCCCACTTCAGTGTGCGAAGTGCCCGGGGCAGAGCGGGGCAGGACACCCTGAGCACCGCTGCCTCAGCCTCCGTCCCCAGCCGGCACGGGAGCCGGACGCGCAGGCTGCCCTCTCCTCTCGAGGACATTCCAGCCCTTTAATGGACGTGTCTTTGCCATCCTGCTGTCCTCAGCTTTGGTGGCCTGCAGAGTCGGTGTCGCCCAGGTGGTTTCTGTGTTTTGGTGGCATGCTTCTGGTACTTTCCTGATGGGGCGTCATCTGCCATCATCGAGGAGGAAATCGTTTGGCTGTGTCTGTGTGACCTGCAGGGGGCACTACAGGGCTGGTTCCTGGCACGGAGTTTTTAGAACCCTTAGGATTTCCTGACTGGCAGGATCTTCTTGGTTATGCTAATGAGATGACTTAGGATGGCCCTTGGGTAGCTTCAGGATGGGGGCCGGTCACCAACCTGGTGATGAGAAGGTTAGAACACTGGACCAGCCCAGCTTCTGGAGGGGGCTGGAGCTCGGCTTCAATCAAGTGGCCAATGATTTAACTGCGCCTACAAAGTGAAGCCTGCGTAAAGCTCTGGACTCCGGGGCCTGGCTCAGCGTCCGGGTGGGTGAGTGCCCGGATGTGCCAGGACGGTGACAGCCCAGGTCCACCGGAAAAGGCTCTGGAAGCCCCAGCTCCCTTCTGGAGCCTGCCCTGTGTGCATCTTTTGTATTGTAACTTGTAACTGTACCTGTGAGACAGGCTATCGAGTCCTGGCATGAGGAGGTCATGGGAACTCCTGAACCTGAAGCCGGCTGGTGGGCAGACTGAGTGGCCTCCGAGACCTTCGAGTGGCGTCTGACGTCCAGTGCTCCCGGGGGGGCTGGCCCTCCAGGCGGCTAGTGCCAGAGCCACGTCGCAACCCACTCTGTGGGGTGGAAGCGGCCACCATGTCAGAGCTGGACGTCTCTGGACGTCTCTGGATCTGGGTCCCAGTCCCAGCTCTGTCCAGGGCGTTACGGTTGTTGGCAAGTCACCTGACCCCTGGGGCCGCATCGTCGCCCTTTCAAGCTAACAGGGCTGTGTGACCTCCAAGGGTCTCTGTGATTCTGAGCCGTGTGGCCCCGAGTCACCTGTCCCTCTGCCACTCTTTCTGGAGGAAGACGGCGGGGCTCGTGGTCTCGCTGTCTGGAACGGGAGCCCTGCGGAAGCTGAGAAAGGCCAGGTGTGGAAGCTGGGAGCGGCCGGCAGGTGAGGAGTGAGAAGCAGGAGGCCCCAGCCTGGCTTCCTGGGGCCCGGCTCCCGCCGTGTGCATTCCTGACATTCTTTCCACTGCTCGCCCCCCACTGCAGATGCGAGGGCACTGTCACCAACGCCCCGCCTCATGCGACTCCCCTTCACTCCAGGCCTGCCCTGGCATCCATTTCTGGCTCCCAGGTCTCGAAAAGCCAGTAAACGCACTTCCTGTCCGCACGTGACTTAGACAGATGAGCGCTCACAATCTCTACACCGGCCCCCACGCTGGGGTGCGGGCGCTCCGGGTCACGCTCAGCCCAGCCCCTGGCCGACCCCGTGTCACCTTCGCGGTGACCCCAGTGATCCTCAGCGCCTGGCCTCCCCTCCCATCCCCAGAAACTCCCCTTACGAGGAAGCTCCTCCTCGGACTACCGAGATTGGCTTCCTGACGATCTCCCCACTGGTCTGTGCTCTGCCCTCTGGACCACAAAGGTCAAGTTCAACCCTTTCCTTCCAGGCAGACCGCTGGCCTTCCATCCAGCTTGGGGCTGGCTGCCCTGCAGGGTCGGCAGCTGAGTCTGTCGTGTGCCGAGCTCCCCGCCGTAGCTTCCTGGCCAGCCCTTCGCTTTCATGAGGAAATGAAGCCAACCTGCCCCTTTGTGACCCCAACCATCAGGCTGTGCCCCACACCATGCGTCCTCCTCCTCAGTTCCCCACGCCCCACCGGGCACCGGGCCACACTCATGGCCTGGAGACCGGCCACTGTGATGACCCGTCCGACGGCCTCCCTCTCCACCATGTCCCCCCGGCTCCCCCAGCAGCCCCTGGGCCTGTCCCCATGTCACCCCGGCTCTCTGTCACCCTCTCTCCTCTTCCTAGCCACAGAGGACGCCAGTCTCCGACCTCATCAGGACAGCTTGTCCCTTGTCCCCTGCATTCCCCGCTGTCCCGCCTGTCCGCAGACCCTCCCTTGTCCAGCTCAGATGCTGCTCGGGTGGAGTGGAGCCCCGTCCCCAAATTCATGGCCACACAGGACCGCAGTGCGTGAGCGTGGTTGGAAACACGGTCTTTGCAATGTGATCCGTTACGACGAGGCCGCGCTGGACTGGGCTGTGAAGCCGACGACCGCTCGTTATAAGGAGGGGGCTGTGCACAGAGGTGCAGGCCGCAGACACTGAGTCGGACGAGGCAGAGACGATGACGCAGCTACAAGCCAATGGGCACCAAGGATGGCGGGCCACGCCAGGGACTGGAGGAGGCAGGAGGGACCCTCCCCCGGCAGGCGGAGGGAGCATGGCCCTGCCCACAGCTGACCCGACTTCTGGTCTCAGAACTGTGAGGATAAAACTTGTTTCAAGCCATGTTGTTTGTGGCCGTCTGTTACAGCAGCCACGGGAAACTCGTACAGACGCCTGATGCGATCTTCTAAGAGGTCACATTGTCCTTGACCCCTCAGCACACAGCAGGTGTTTAGCAAATGCTTGCCTTCCCCTGCCCGCCTCCGGACTGCTGACAGCTGTGGGAGAAAAATCGCCGGCCACCCAGGACTGCTGCCCTGCAACGCGCCTTCGCCCGGGCTCCGCGGGGACGGCTGGACACCTCCTCCGTTCGCCCCCGCCTCTGACGCCGGGCTTGCTGCGGACACCTCACCCCCCTACCGGGAGAAGCTGGGACCAGCTGCCGCAGGCCCCTCAGCCTCTCTCTCCTTGGGGGCAGGTGCTCAGGGCCCTTCCCTGCCCGGTCCGTCATTGTCCCTCTTCAGAATCGACACCCACTCTGTCCTTGTCATCAGGATTTAAGTGTTGGACGGGCTTCCATTATAAAGCAAGAACACAAAGCCAGCCCGGCAGGGTAACTCTCGCTCCCGCGCCCGCCAGAAACTTTCCCCCTCCCTGCGCCCCTCCATAGTCCGCTCCTGGGGACAGAGCCAGCCTGTCCCTTCCACACCACTGCGCCCGCTGCAGCCACTGGGCTGACCTGGTGAGCCTCTGTCTGAGGGGCCACTCCCTTCTTGCACCCCTCCTCCCTCTGGCCTCTAGGGGGCACCCTGCTCCCCCTCTGTCCTGGCGGTGGCTCGTCCTCCTCCCTCTGCCACCCGCTCCTGCTCCCCATACGCGGAGCTCCCCGGGAGCCGGCCACACGCGGACCCCTTCCAGGCAGTCTGCGCACCTCAGCTCTCTCCGGGGCTCAGAACCACGGCTGCACATGTGCTGCTCCTGTCCACTTGGGGTCCCCAGGAGCCCCCAAACTCCACGGCTGCCCTCACTGCCCCCACACCCAACCTCCACCTCGCCTCCTGGGTCCCGTCTCAGGAGCATAGGCCACTGCGTTACACCAGCAAACGGCGGCTCCCTCCTCCGTGCCCACCTCGGCTCTCCCCTCCTGCTGCTGCCTGCCAGGCCCTGCTGGGCCCCAGAAACTGTCCTGCCGACGGCCCTCCAGGTGGCCTGCTCTGGACCCTTCCGGCCTGTCCTGCCAGGGCCCAGGGGAAGCGCAAGTGCCCGGCTGGCCCCCTGCCCTCCTGGACACCCGCAGCCCGCCTGCCTCCGGGGCCGCCCCTCACCCCACACTGTCCGGCTCCACCCGCATCCCCCATGGCCCTGAGGCCCCAAGGGTCCCGTGCAGGGGCGGGGGCACGGCCGCTCACGCCGTACCCCGTACTGTAAATACAGACACAGCTATCACAATTTAGTTTAATATTTAATACGGTCGGGTTAATATGCGCCCCGACTCCATCAATAATCATTAGCTGAGGGTTCTAATTGTGCTGGTGGGATCTGACTCATGATTCATTTAAAAGCCAGAAGACAGTCCCACATCCGGCTCCCCGAAACACTGTAAATTAACCTGCAGCCCCATCTCCGTACCAGAACGACGGAGCGTGGCACGGAGAGGACCGGCTGCCGCGGACCCAACACGCGGCCTGGCCGGGCGGGCGGGGGCAAAGTCAGCGACTGAGGGTCGTGTCTCGGAAGGGGCTGGCTGGGGAGAGGAGCTGGTGGCCGGGAGAATGAGCTGCTTGCAGAGGAAGGCAGAGGAGAGCGGGCCGGCCTGCTGGAAACACCTGTGGACTCAGGGGACACTGTGCGCCGACCAAAATCCTTGGAACCGTCGCTGGGCAGCCTGAGTGCCCTGCTCAGGTCGGGCGGGACGCTCCGGGAGACCACGCTGTCCCAGCAGCGTCCTGGGCCCAGTGACCCATGCCGTCTGCCCAAGCGAACCCCAGAGGCTTCGCTGCAGTTGGGGGGCAGCTTTCTGAACCCCAGCTCAGGGCACAGTCCGGCCAATGTTCCCCTTGGGGGAGGGAGCCTAGGAAGGACAGCCTGACAGCAAATATGCACACGACCCAGATTTCAGGATCTGTGGTGACAATGAGGTGCCACAGAGGAAACTGGGGTAGCCCCGGGAGGCCTCAGAGCAGTCCGGCTGCGCTGACCCCTGGCTTGGCCCTCCGGCCCTGAGAGGCGGGCAGCACCGCGGGCCCCAACGTCCCTGTCCACCAAGCCCCTGACAGCTGTCCCCGGTCCCTGGCTCCAGGCTGCCTGCAAAACAGTGTCAGGGGAAGGTCTCTATCCCCGTCCTCAGCAAAGCCGAGGGCTCAGCTCCCGGAAACTGAGTAGGGGGACAAGGCCCCCGATGCCCAGCCGTTAGCATCGCCCTAGTCTCGTGGGAGGCTCAGGTGCCCGCTGTGTAACAGCGGTTCCCTCGAGGTGGAGTCTGGAGTCAGGGATCCCACGGGAGGAGCGGCCATCAGGGAAATAAACAGCCCTCAGCCTGAACACGGACGCATCAACATGGGCACAACCCATTAATTGGATCATTGATGTTGAGCTAGCGGGTCCAGGGACTTTGCTGAGACAAATACATCGGAAAGGGAGCTGATGGGGACGACGGAATGACATTAATTCAGAGGCTGTCGCACTGGGCTGCGATTTTATTTGCTTCCTGAGACAGTGCTGACCAAATGCTCTACGGCTTATCACTGACCCAGGCAGTTCTTAAGTGGGCTTGGGGGAGCAAAGGGACGGGGTCGGGACACGGAGCGGTGGGGCGGGGGGCGCGTTCCCACGAACCCCAACCATGGAGAAGCGTCACCGCCTGTGCGGGCTGAATACAGTGCGGGAGCATTTCCCTGCCACGCTTTCCCCGGGGGGATTCGCTGATGCATTTCCTTTTTAGAAAAAAGTTCTTTTCTGCTCTCGGGAGCTTAATTTCCTTCGGAATGAAAAACGACGAGAGTGAACTGGACCAGCGGCCTAGACGCAGCCCGAGCCGCTGGCTCCATGGGCTTCGTGTTTACCCAGCTGAAGCCGGCTGGGGACGAGCAGGGTGTGGGGGGCGGGAGGGTTCCTGCGCGAGGAGTGGGTGCGGGGTGGGGGCAGGGCGTGAGGGGCCATGTCTGCTGGGGGCTCGTGCGCACACGGCCCTGGCCGCCTGGACCCCGCCTGGACCCCTCGGGAGGCGACGGCACATGCAAGTTGGCCTGACCTTCTCAGCCTCCCAGCCCCCCTCTGCCCCCTGCCCTGCTCCCGCCTGGCACGTGACCACACGCTTTTTCTCACATCCAGCCCGTCTCCGGGCCTCCAGCGAACAGCTGCATGGCCGAAAGCAAAATGAGAAAGGTCTTCAGGTGTCCGCCAGCCTCCCGGGAGGACTGAGGGTAAACAAATACTCGCAAAGCAGGGAGAAGTGACAGGTGCAAAGCTGGGCCCGTCTGTCATTCCGAAGAAAGTCCTACGATCTCGGCTCTCTCCCCACCTTTCTTCCCCAGCTTCCAGCTGACCCCCTGTTGCTGCCCCTTCATCCTCCCATTCACCGCCGCTTGTGTGGCCTGACTCCTGGCCCTCGTTCTGGTCCAATTGTATGTGTAACAAGACTTCCCACGACGGCAAAATGTGACAGGTCCTCATGATGGTAGCCCGGCTCACGGAGGCCGATCCTAAGGCCTCCATCTGCTTCTGTACCCCCCGCCCCCCCCAGCACCCGTCCGTCGACTCCTCTCGCCCTTGGGTTCGTGTCATGAGGGCTCATGTCCCGGCATGCCAGATGTTGTTATTGTCATGATAGTCTGTCCCCATGCCGTCATTGTGTCCCTTGGGTTCTACGCCCCTGCCACTGTGTCCCTTGGGCTCATCCCCACGCCCCTGTCACTGTGTCCCTTGGGCTCTGTCCCCACGCCCGTCATCCTGGCCTGTGCTCTGCTGCACGATCTTATTCACCGCCACGTTCCAGCTCCCTTAGATACAACGAACCTCGATCGACGTATCCGACCCAACACCTTCCCTGACGTCAGCGATCGGAGAGGGGACGGGAGAGGCAGAGTGTCCCAGGCGGAAGGAGTACTTGAGGAAAACATGAGTCCTGAAATAACCAGCACGAACTGGGACCCGAGCTGTCCGGCCGTGACCACCGAGGGAGAGCCACAGGCAGAGGGCTGGGAGGGTGTGCGGACAGCCAGCGAAATCGATCACACTCCTTCCTGTCACCCACACGTGTGGGACACGACGCCAGGACCCCGTACCTCTAGCCTCCTGCCCCGTCCCGCTCCCCGAGGAAACCTCAGAGGCACAGAAAGGGCATCGCACTTCCCTGAAGGCCTGGCATGGCGTCCCTGCCCACCGTGGAGTCTCGAGCCCACGGTGGTGCTTTCTACGTGGCCACCGCAGGGCCCACGGCTTTGTCACTTCAAGGCTGAGAAGCAGATGGCAAACGGATGGACGAGAGAGTAGGGTGTTCTCGAAAACCGATCCTGTTTCTGTTCTGGAGATTAGTACATGCCGGGACCAGCTCTGCTGACCACTGGGCACTGGGACCCAGTGGCCTGGCCGACCCTCGGCAGCCATCGCAGAAGGCGAACACCCAAGCCCCTTGCACCAGGCCTGGCCCGGGCGCTTTGCCATCCAGAGCTGAGGCCCCCGACTGACCTCCCATTTTGCAGGTCAGCTGAGGTCCCTCCCATTGAACCCACGGTCCGCTGCCTCCTCCCTTTCAGTGCTAGCGACAGCTGAGGGGCTGTCCTTCCCACGTGCCACTTTAACCCCCTGGCCCAGCTCCGTGGCTCAGGGGACCTCCGGGACCACCCCCCACCCCGCCCCGGAAACCACCTTTACGGCTGCTCTAGCTTAGCCTCTGGTTCGGAGCTTTGCCCAGAAAGAGGCGCATTTTATCTTTGTGTGTCGGCATTCGTGTAAAAAGGGGATAGTTCAGCTCTAAGTGTAATGAGTTGGAAGAACAGCTCTCCGGTGGCTCCCTCAGGAAAACGCGGCATCGATGACATCGATTGCTGAAAGTGACTAATAACGCCGGGCTGGGGGTGGCCGGAGCCTGCGCCAGCTCTGCCTCCAGACGCCGTGCAAGGAGGGCGGGCTCCTGGCTCTGAACGCTCGCACCCCCAGCAGGCGAGGCCCCGGAGGAGCTCAGCCGGAGCGCTGAGTGGAAGCGGCAGAGCCCATGGGCGCCCGGACCCTGAGGTCAGGTGGGGTATGAGCCTCGGTTTCCGCATCTGGATCCTCACACTGTGCCAGTACCACAGGCTCCCTGTGGGGACGCAGCTACACGGCCCACGGGCAGGTCCTAACCTCCTGCCTGGCACGTGGGGAGCGGTTCAGTACCCGCTGGTCATCAAAAGGCTTATTCTTGAAAGGGTCGAGGGAGGGACTCCAGGCCCAAGCACTCAGCAAATAGCATCCGAGGCTGACGCAATGACGCTCGCCAAGAGCCTTCTGCGGTCAGGTACACAAACGATGCTGAGGATTAAGGTTTACCCAAATCAGAGGAGCTATAGTTTTTGACTAGGCAGGTGAATAAGCTTAGGCTATGCGCATCTCATCTGCTTCCGGAGGCTTCTTCTCTGTGCTTGATGCCTGGTGGATGGAGAGGCTCTGCCATACACGCTAAATCAATTCTGTGCCCTCGGCTCTGGTCACTGCCCCTGACACTGCTGGCCAGCTTCTCCCAGAAGCAGCCAGTGCGCCGGACAGGAGGCCTCGCCGGGGTGGGGCAGGCTCTTTAGCTGGTAGTTCAGCTCAGCCCACACAGCTTCCTGCCTTTCTAGAAGGATTCACTTGCCTACCTTCTCCTCATGCTCCCCGGCCCTCTCCTGAGACTTCTGGAGAGGAAAAGCGAATTAAAATGAAGGGCTGAGGGCCGGGGGCGAGAAGGACCACAATAAAATGCCAGCCCGCAGTGGGGGAGGAGAGCTCTTCAGCTGGCCCCAAATGAGCCTTTGTGTTTTAAAATTAATAGCATAAATGTCGGCTCTGACGGCCGGGGCAATAAAGCTTCCGGTCACTGCAGCGCCCTCTGTGGGGTCGTCTTGTCTCGTGTGTGCCCTGGGCAGAGGCACAGCGCTAAGGCTCTCTCCGCGGTGCCACGCTTTGGGTTCCGGGGTAACTCTATCGGTTGAGTCGGAGTGTGGGGGGGAAGAAGGTTGCTGTGGGGCTGCGTGAGGCCGGCTGGCCGCACGGACCTGCCATCGCATGCGGGAGGGGCCCGCAGCAGCTGCGTCCAGTGGGAACGTACTGACGTGCCCTGCAGATGCAGACCCCTCCAGGCAGGGGCAACGGGCCCGTGGGCAGACCCCAGAGCCCTGCGCCCTCAGTACACGCCCCCCAACCCAGGAGTCCCTGATGGCATCGGGGGCAGGACCTGCAGAGCGGGGACAGCTTCCTGCTCTGGGAGGCAGGGCCGAACTCCAGTGTTCTCGAGGTCCCCTTCGATCTCTGTCCTCAGGGACGGGTGGCCGTGTGGGAGAGTCCCTGCAATCGCGGACACACAGGAACACAGTCCTCCCCCGGCCACTCCCAGAGCCTGTCCGGATGGCCCCATGCGGCCCCTCCATGTTCAGGAGAAACAGAGGGACCTCTGCAGACCGCCTCCGAGAAACCGGGGCGGCGGGTGACGCGCTCAGCCTGATGCGAAAACCCCCGCGGAGCGAAACCTCGACTCTCTCAAGGCGCAGGTCTCGCTGCAGGGCTGGAGACACGGGCTGGACCGTAACCAGCTCCACGGCCTCACGAGACGCTGCAGCTGGGCGCTCCAGAGCCGGGCGCAGGAGCCCCATCCCCAGGCCCCCCCGACTCCTCCGTCGGAGGCTTTCACTGGCCATCAGTGTTTAGGGATTGCTCGAAATGTGACAAATCTTCCAGTAATTACACCAAGGTGACAGGGGTTTGTCTCACAGCCAAAGGAAGCCGTGAGCCCCAGACACACCGGGACGATCAGAGGACAGAATGTCATAGGCCTCTACAGGTGACGGCAAGAAGAGGCAGGGCCAGGAAGTGTGGTAGCATTTGCCACGCTGCACCTTCACTACCCGGGCCCCACGACACCGAAAGCCACCAGAGGACGCGGAGGCTGTCACCACCCCCAGCACGGCCCCAAATGGTGCCAACGGCATCGGCACATAGAAGGTGCTAACGCACATTGGTTGGAGGAAGGACTTAAATTGCTATAATGAGGATGTATTTACGCTCACACTTACACTCAGCTCCGTGCACGCGCGCACACACACATGCACACATATACACACATGTGCACACACATGCACACATGCATGCCCTCTACGCATACAGCACACGTACACAATGCACATGCGCACGCACACGCAAACACACATGCATGTTGCACACGTGCGCACACCCACATACATGGCACATGTGTGTACACACGCACACACGCACATTCACACACCTGCACACACATGCACGCACGACACATGCACAAACACACATGTGCAGTGCCCTTTAGTAGTGCACACATGCACGTGATAATGCGCAAGATGACACATGTACACATGTACAACACATGCCAGCCACACACACGCATTGACGATGCGGCACACACACAAACACATGCACGCACTCACGCACATGCACACATGCATGCCGCACACGCACACACACAATGCGCTGCCCCAGAAGTGCTGGGTGCTGCGCGGGGATCGCTGGGTGCTCTCGCTGGATGAGGGAGCGGCGGCTGCCGGGCGCGGAGCGCAGAGCCCTTTGCTTTCTCTCGTCCGCTCACGCTGCCACCAGAGACCTCCCACTGCTGAGTCCTGATTCCGCCAACGCGAAGCCGCGTTCGGGGAGAGAACCGCCCACTCCCTTTCCACCGGGGGACTAGGAAGCAAACGGACTTCATCTGGGAACCGGCCTCTCTTCGGGGAGCTAGTGTAAAAGACGAGTCCCCCCCGAAGGCCTCGCTCTGGCTTTGCATCTGGGGTTTACGCCTGCCCCTCCTCCGGCCCCTGAAGCTCACGCTGGAGCATCAGAGACGGAGGTCCCGGGAGCCTGCTCTTCCCACGGCGCAGCTATTAACGCCCTACGTTTATAGTATATTCCAGTTCTCCAGAGCCACGTGAACGTGCCGCCTCCTTGATCCTCCCCCCAGCCCCACGAGGCTGGCACGGCGGGTCTCGTCAACTCCATTTAACTAACGGGCGAGGAATCTGGGAACTCGGGGAGGCAGTGACGTGGCCAAGGTCACATGGGGGTCAGCAGGAACTGACCCAGGTCCTTGTCTGCTGTTCTTCCTTTGTTAATCTGCCGCCTTAGGACGTGACGGATGCTGGAGGACCACCTGTGGCAATGGCGTGGTCCCCAGCGAGTGAGAGGAAGGAGACGGGGCACATGCCGCAGGCTGCGGGAGTTCATCCTGGTTAGGGTTTCGGCCCCAGAGCTGTTACAGGACGAAGAATTGAAACAGAGCTGGGTGGGGCGGGCGGAGAGAGAGACGGGGAGACGAGCAGAGGGGAGAGGGGAGTCCTCAGCTTGCGTGGAGTCGGCTAGAACTCAGGAGCAGTGTCCCATTCAGTCTCACACAAGGCCACCCATCCAGCCGCCAGAACAGGCGCGCGTTCACGCTGGAGGCTGGCAGCCTGTCCCCCGCAGCCGCAGGGCAGACCGAACCCGCCTCTTCAACAAGTCGCTGCTTTTTCTCGATGGTCTCTCCACGGTCGAAGCCCCCGGGCAGAATCGGGGGCTGGAAGGGAGTTTAGCAGATCAGACCAGGCACCCAGGTCAGCAAATCCTGGCCTCGAATAGCTGTACCGGCTCCCGCGGATGCCTTCACTTCTCAGAGAAACGGCCAGATGGTGGGCGGCACAGCGAGCATCCAGCACCACGGACAGTGGCCGCAGGGGCCCTGGCCACTTGGGCCGGGCGCCGGTGACAAGGCCTCGGCTTATCGGCTTATCTTTGTCCCTAGAAGCACACGGCACCCCTGTATCACCCGGAAACAGCAGTGAGCCTCACGAAGGCTCACGTCACCGCGGATCTGCCCTCGTCAAACCTGAAACACGGCTGCTTTAGTCACTCGCTTTCCTCCGTTCTGAATAACCTCTGTTTGAATAACTTCCCGAAGTTCCGTCCGGCAGCGGGGAGAGGTTCCCGTGAAGGTGGGCGAGACTAAGACTTGCGAGGAAGAGACCCGAGGCCGGGTCACACGCCGATTTTCCGTCGAGAGAACGGCGTGCGGAAGCTTCGCTCAGAGCAGAGCTCGGCTCTGTGACCGCCTCTGTCAGACAGCGGGGGAGGGGCAGACACTGCAGGTCACGCTCGGACCTGGGGGCCTTCATGGAGGCCACGGTTTTGCCTGGCACCAGGGCTGGGGCCCGCGAGACGTGCGGACTGCAGATAAGCTCGGCCGCGTGCGTGCTCGCTAAATGCACCACGCCAGAGGTGCGTTTGGGGCAACCTTGCCCGCCCTCAGCGGACTTCCTGGACCCTGGCCGCTGGAACGTGCCAAGGGTGAGGCACAGGTGCCAGGTCTGGCTTCCTGGACCCAGATGCGTCTGTGGGGAGGTCAGGAGGAAACACGTCAATGCACAGCCTGGCCAGGTGAGCAAGGGACGGGGAGGGGGAGGCCTCGCTCTCTCTGCACGTTCCGGCCAGGAGCCAGTTCCCTTCCAGCACATGGCTTCCGGCTCAGGGCAGGGAGGGGGCTCCCCGGGGGCAATACGGGGTAAGCATCGCCGACCCCAGATCCCAGACCGTGGGGTCCGAGTGTGAGCGAGGCACGGTGCCAACGGAAGGGGCAGGAGCTGCTGGTTTACGTTTGGTTTTATAAGTTTTCCCCTGGGTTTTCGGCCATTCTCGCCCAACTCCCGCCGCCCCTCCCCCCCGCCCCCGCTGCACACAATCCCAAGGAAAACAGGGGCCCAGTGGCTGTTCAGGGCTCGGGGAGTGACTGGGCACCTCCATGCACCCGAGCCAAGAGCGTGTGAGGACGGCCACACGCCTGTGAGTGACAGTCCACTCTCAGAGTGTCGGGAAGTGCAGGGTGCACGGCATGTCTGGGGGTGCCTATCTGTCCGTGAGTGGCCGCGATCCTTTTCAGGAGTGTCGGGGGTGCATGGCATGTCTGGGGGTACTTGTCTGCGGCGGGCCGTGGAAAAGCGTGTGCATTTGTAAGTGACATTTAATGCGCGTTTTCAGGACAGAGGGGCCAGCGTCACTCCCGTTGTGAGGCCATCGCCATTCCTTCACTTTCCAGCTGCGGGGGGCTGGGGAGAGCCGAGGGGGAGTCGAGGGGCCGGAGGAGGGCAGAGGCAGAGCCGAGGTGAATTAGAGAGACTTCTGTTGCGTTTAATATCAATTCATTTCGCAGGCTGCTGACACAGCCGGATTCCACAGCTCGGGATTTATAGGGCTCCCGGCACCCAGACGCAGGAGGAGAATACAAAAGAACTTTTCAAAAAATGACCTGTCATCAGCAAAATGTTTTTAAAGTTTCCCCCCACCCCCAAAAAAAGTCACTATCGTCAATACACACGCACACGCACACACGCACGCGCACAGTCTGATCTCGGTTTTCTTGTTTGCTTCGGGCGTTTCATTACGTAACAACCACACGGATGCCAGAGTCACGCGTGCTTCATCGCTTTGTGGGCAGATTTTGCATCGGCTACACATGCGACGGTGACCGGCAAGACGGGGCTGTCAGGGAAAGGGATCCGCAGGGAGAGCGGCCCTGGGCTGCCCGGGCAGCGCCCCGGACGGTCCCACACCCAGGCTGGGCGGTGTGCTCCTAACACGGCCCCCTCGTCACGGCCCCCCGCCCCGCCCTCGTCCACCCGGCTCCCCCACCAGCTGCGGCCCTTTCCTGCCGATCCTGGCCAGTGTCTCTCTCTGTTCGTTCATTTTCTTGAAGTGCCCCAAGGCCTCCCCGCCAGTGCCTCGTCCGTCCTCCATGGAAGCTGGAGGCCCTCTGACCCGCCCGCTGGCCCGCCGGCAGGAGGAGGACCCCGTCTGGGCCCGCCGGCCACCCTCCCAAACACCTGGGACAGCGTTCGGCCCCAGGCCCTCGTGAGGGCCTGTTCTTTGGTGTTTATTAACCCGCTTTCTCAGTTGGCCTTTGAGTGAGGAGGAAACCTCAGCCGGTGCTCTTAACAGGCCGGCCGTCCTGGAAAGGGAAATGCGCCCAGCACAAGCGCCAAGCCCGGTGCAGGACTGAGCCCGCCTCAACGGGGCGCAGAGGGCGGGCCATGGGGAGCTGGGAGCCATCGGCCCAGAGCCACCAACCCGGACACCGTGGCAGAGCGTTTCACCACCTGTGCCGGAGTCGGACCCTGATGGGAAGGGACCTGGTCGTCACCGATGCTTCCGGCCCAGGTTGGACCAGGCAGGGAACGGCGAGGCAGCAGGCGGGATGCACCGCATGTAAACGAGTCCCGTGTGCGGGAGCTCAGCGAAAAGGCTGGGGGGAGATTTGAGGCAACCCAAGGACAATCGAAATTATTCACCCACGTACCTCCCCTGCCGGCTGATCAGGCTATTAACTAACTATGACGCACCTGCTGATTCGCATTGTAGTGACAGGACAGGGGCAGGACAGGTGTGAGGGGTCCAGGAACCGAGTGGCGAGACAGGTATGGGCCCCCCTCAGCTGGCGCGGCTCCCCCACACCCCTCCAGGCCTCACCCCCGGAGACGCTGGCCCAGCCTGAGAAGCCCTGGATCAGATGGCCAGCACCGGGTGGGGCAGAAAGCACACGAGAGGGCACGGGAGGGGACAGCTCGGTGGGAGGGCACGTACCTGTTTGCAGAGAGCAGCTCCCGGGCGGCTTTCCAGCCTGTGGGCCAGACGACCAGTTCGGGGGAATGCTGGCTGAGCTGCCCTCGGGCAGGTCCCACAACGCTGCACGTAAGGAAGAAAACAGAACATTTTCAGTCTCTGACAATCTTGAGTGCCGCGGGACACACACTCTCCCGCACTCCTGATCGGGGTGTCATGGGAACAGCGTCTGCACCGTGAATGAGACAGCATCACGCAAGGGAAAGCCACGAGATGCCCCCACCTCCGCCACTCTCCCGTGGCGAGACCCACAACACCGGGGTGGACGCTAGGACACGCGGGAGGGTGCCAGGAGGCGGTGGGGCCAGACGGGCAATGACCAGACTGACACCCGTCCATGACACCCAGCACGGCCCCCGCCCCTCCCTCGAGTCGGTGAAGCCTCACTGGGGATAAAGCTCAGCACCACCCCCATTTCCTGCGGGTTCAGCCGCACCCAGCTAGATTCCAGGGGTGTGGGGCTGACGAGGCAACAGGGGCTTCTGGTGGGCACAGCCCTCGAAGTTCACCCAGATGCTTAACCTCGCTCATCAAAATCCGTCAGCCCCACCACAGTCAGTGTTTGGGCCAATTCCTTAAACAAATCTCTATCGTCTACCTATCACCTGTGTCCATCATCTATCGATTATCTATGTCTATCATCTATCAATCGTCTATGTCTATCATCTATCTATCATCTATCATCTGTCATCTATGTCTATAATCCATCTAATCTATCATTTATCTACCTATCACCTATCATCTATCTATCATCTTTGTCTATCATCTGTCTATGTCTATCTATCATCTATCTAATCTATCATCTATCTGTCATCTGTCATCGATCTTACCCATCCACCCACCACTCACCCACCCTTCCATCTCCTGACAGACAGTCGTGTATACACAGGTAGGTACACAGACAGGTCCTACTGGTTCAGTTGCCAAGGACGCTGACTGATTTGGGTCCCTGCAGCTTACACTTCACGAACAGAAGCATAAATGCCTTGCCCCCCGCCCCATGCCCTGCACGGCCTGCAGCCCCCGCTCTGGGGGAGGAGCTGTGCCCTGCAGTGGCACATGGGGGTGCGGGAAGGAGGCCATGGGGGCGCCATCTGCCTGGGAACAGGGGCTGCGGCCATAAGTCAGGAACACATGGGCGCCGAGTCTCTGTAAAGTGACACCCCGGCCCGGCCCAGCCCGGGCTTCCACTTGGGCCTCTAAATCCACTTCTCGCTGTCAGAGCCACGCCCCCTGACATCGTCAGGACAGTCGTCCCCACCTCCATCCCCCACTCCCATGCCCCCTCCCCTTCCCCCTCCTGCCTGTCGCTTCTCACATCTGATGATGTATCAATAACTGCACAGCAAAACACCAGTTCGCAGCGTTGCTGTACTGTAACTAATCGTTTTGGAATCGATTCGCAGGGTTGGGTGTGTGCAGCGAGGTGGGGCCGCGTCCCCAAAGCCACCGCAGCCCGAGAATTAGGCACACCAGGAAGAATGTAGGCAGACAACAGAGAGGGCAGGAAGGGGGGGAGGGGAGCCGAGGAAAATGCAGGTTTTCAGGTTTTCTACAAGAAGCGGCTTGGAGAGCCTCTGCCACAGACAGGGGAGAGCGGGGTCATCCTCAGCGGGGCTGGGCGAGGCCGCCAAGGGACCAGGCCTGAGTGCGGACGGCGGATGGCTCTCAGGTGACAGAACCCTTCCTGAGATGGGGACATGGCCCCCGTTACATGTGGCACACTTGGCTCAGGCCAGGGGGTCCCTCGCTCCTCCGGGCACAGGGGTCTTGCATACCTAAGACATCACTGGCCTCAGGAGCCATTCTGGGGCTGTGGCCGGGTCTCCCACGGGCCGGAGCACGCACAAGGCTGCGGCGGGAGGCTCGGGCCGGAGGCTCGGGATGGGACGGTCTCTCGGACCCTTCTGCCGTGCCGTGATCCACCAACCCTCCCAGTGATCCAGAGGGAAAGGAGGCTCAACACCCCCCTGGGGGGCCTGCCCCAAGCGGCACGTCCGCACGCTGGCTGCGCTCGGATGCCATCAGGGCCTCTGGTTCCCGAGCCCGGCTTGGGGCTGTCACACTGTGCCCCCCTGGCTAGGCTCAGCCAGTGCTGACTCGGTCTCCCCATCCGCAGTGCGAACCCTCACAAGGCTCCGTGTGGGCGGCGTCATCAATGGGGGCACAGCAGGCTGGGCTGGGGGCAGCCGGACCCCACGTCGGGGCTTGTTTAGCGAGGTGACAGAGAGGGGACAGGGGACCCAGACGCTTCCCAAGCACAAGTCCCAAGACAGCAGAGTGGGCCCAGTGCACTGGGTTCCACACATCATTCATTCATTCACTCACTCATTCGTTCAGCCATCACAGCCTGGGCCCGTTTCCCCCCCCTCTTATCGGCCTGGGTCTTCACCCCAGACGTCCGGGTGTGGGAGGGGACAGACATGACAGGCCCAGTAACACCCTCGGGGCGGGGGGTGGGAGCGGGGGCTGGACTGGAGCTAGAGTGTGAAGTGCCGACCACCGGGCCTGGGGTCTGCCGTTCTGGCGCTTGCCCAGAGCCGCTGCTTCCGCAGGAAATCCTCGGCCCCCGCGGGACGGCTTCCCCCTGGGGAGGACGTGCTCAAGCTCGTGAGATACTCCCCCAGCCCAGGGGCTCCCCTGCCCCCAAACACGAGTGTCTCTAGCCGCCGAAGAGAGGCAGCTGCTCGTCCTCACTTGCACCCCACTCACTGTCAGGGGGTCTGGTCCTGCCAGGGGCAGCGAGGGGTCCGCCCCAGCTGCGGGCTGCTCGGCATTTCAGCCACGAGGTCACGGTCACTCACAAGTGGGCACAGGAAGTGGGGACCCGACAGGGGAGTCCAGACATCAGCGAATGTTTTTTTCTTTTTCTTTTTTACAAAGCAGGATGGTTTCACGTTTTGCCCTAAATCTTCACGGGGCACCGGCCACCTCCCCGAGGGCAAGAAAAAAGAGAGCCGGAACCGGGGATGCCCAGAAGTCAGCAGAACCCCGTCTCTGGCCACGAACAGAGGAAGGCGCACAGAAACGGGGGTAAAGCAAGCGGCCACCCGTCAGCTCTCCTCTGGCACAATGGCCAAGACCGGCCACCTCGGTGTCGGTGGGGACGGTGGAGCACGGACAGTCCGACGTGGTGCAGAGCTGTCATCCAGGCCTGGGATGTCCCGAGAGCCAGCCGCTCACAGCCGGGGCACGACGTCTCCAGTGAGCCGGAGCCCAAGCGCCAGGAGCAGGCGGGGACACCCGCAGGCGGCTTTCTCAGGGAGCAGGATAAGGGGAAAGGGAGGGTCCCTAAGACAGATCTCTACAGGGCAGATGCAAGGAGTGGGCGGGAATGCAGGGAGGAGCCGCGGGAAGCTGTCGCAGGTGCACCTCAGAAGACAGATGAGGGTCGGCGGTGCACGGTTACAGGTGCGCGAACGCTTTCTCGAGGGACGAGGCTCAGGTCCCCAGGTTGATGCTCAGAGCGGCCTGGGGGCGGCAGAGGAGGCAGAACACGTTCACTTTGTTTTACCTTAATTATCCACACTCTCCAAAAATTGTTTTTGGGACGAGCATGGCTACACTGTAAGCCCGTCGGGGGAGCAAGAGACTGTGATGACCCGCACGTGGCCGCGGGGCGGGCGGCGTGGTGGTTGATGCGCGGCGGCTCGACAGACTCTCGCTGGCGGGTGACCTGGATGGCCGACTAGACGAGGGACACAGGCAGCCGCGTGCGGCGGGAAGGAGCCACGCCTGCCCCGCCACACGCAGCATTTACAGGACAACAACCCCGTCTACAGCTGTGTCCTCCGATGCCTGCCGAGCGGACCGGAAGCGGACACTGTCCACCGGCCGCAGGACACCGGCCGGAGCCAGACTCTCAGCCTCTGGACTCGAGACCACTGGTGTCTCCGAGGACTCGGGGCTGCTCCCACCTTCCTCCCCCTAGAAAATGCAAGCACAGCGCCCCAGTCCCCTGGGCAAAGCTTCCCCACAAAGAGTGGGCGCCAGGAAGCTCTGGGCGCTGACCGCCCCTCCCCCCCATAAGCCAACGTCTTCAGGCAGAGAGGGAGCCTAGAGCCTGCCGTGAACGGCCGCCTCTGCCCATCCTCCCAGTGGGGGAGATGGCAGCCCGGGAGGGTGGGCTGCGGGGCCGGGCCTGTGCGTTAGGGGGCTGAGTCCTAGCTGCCTCCCAATGGGTTTGCGGGCGTGCTGGGGACCTGGCCCTCCGGGGCCGGCACTGGTCAGGACGACCTCCCCTGAGACCTGCTGCCGGCTGGACTGTACTTCCACGTACGTCCCGTCCCCCATGGGGGCCTCGCGGTGGGCAGACGTGTGCCGGCTCTGGCTCTGCCCACACGGGGTCACACCTCCAGTGCTGCCAGCTAACAGAAGCCGCACGATCGAGTTCCAGGCCATCGCTCGAGGAGAGGGACCTCTCTGTGGTCGACGACAACAGCTTCCAACCAATTAAAATACGCCCGGCGTGTCTGCGGGCGGCCGCGTGCCCGCCGCCCCGGAGGTCGCTGAGGGCCCACGTGCGCCACGAGCAAGACGCACGAAACGTTGACGGAGTCGCTTCGACGCCACGCTGAGGGCATCGTGCAAATGAGGCCACACGGAAGGGGCTGGGGGAGAAGCCTCCCGAGCTAACCCTGGAGGAAGCGTCTAAAAACGAGATGGCACTGAACGCAGTTCACTCCGCAGGGGCCGGGTCTGTTGGCAGAGCTGGGGGGGCCTGCAGAGGAGGAAGCGATTCCATTTCCGATAGTTCCCTCTGCTGCTGTGCGCCCTGCTGCTGGCACCAGACTCTGCCAGGACCGCCAGCGCCCACGGAGCAGGCTGGCAGAACCGGGGCAGAATTCGCCAAGTAAAAACTGGAGAGGGCTGGGGGGTGCAGAACAGATGAGGGGAAGGGGGTGCTTTAGCGCCGGTAGAGGGTCTGTGGGGGTCCTAGGGCTGAGAAGGAGGCCGTGGCTGTGCAGTGGGTTCACAGCTGTCCGGCAGCTGCTCTGAGTTCTGCTGGGTCCCATTTCGGGGAGATCAGCTGTCACTCGTGAAACAAATGGGTAAGGTTCAGGGAATGCCACCCAGGGCCTGGGCTGGGGAGCAGGTGGAGCCTGGTGAGCAGACTCCAGTGAGCCGCGTGGCCCAGCGTACACTCGGGGAGACCTAGCCTGGGCCGCCCCGCAGGGCCGAGGCTGGGGCTGCTGCCTTGTTCCCAGCCAGGGCCGTCTGCGGTCACGGTTCTGCCCAGCACAGTCGAAGGGTCTTCGAAAAGCGAGAAGGGGAAAAGGAGTCACCAGGCCAAACACAAACTCGGGAACTCAGCTTGGCGAGCTGGGCCAAGCAGCCGTGGGGCCCTGCCTCGTGCACCCCGAACCCCAAGGCCACCACGGCCCTGGTCCCCGCACACCTGCTCCCGCAAGCTCACCTCACAGCTGGAGTAACAAACCCTGCTCCGGCTAGGGTCAAATAAAATGACCAGATGCCCCGTTCGATCTGAAATTTCAGATAAACAGCAAAAGATGGTTCACAATTCTGAGTGTAAGCACAGAGCACGAACATTTGGGATTACTTACACTAACGATGACTCATCGTTTGCCCGAAATGAGAATTTAACCAGGCATCCTGTACTTTTACTTGGCAATCCCAGCTTCTAAGTGTCTGAGTGCCCAGCCTGCACACACACACATCCTACCGCATAGATGCACACACATGTGCAGGGCACGCACACAAAAGGGGCTAACAGTTCGCAGGACCGATGGGGTGCCTGGCTCTCCCCTCTGCTCTCTCCCTGAACCCCCATCCAGCCACGCCCGCTGCCTCCACCGTCATTCAGGCAAGGGGACCGGGGCTCGGGACTGTCACATGTTCCAGGCCGCCCCGTCAGCAGCCTGGCAGGAAGCGCAGACCAGGTCTGCAGTCTGTCCACAGAGCCAGACCGAACGCACCCCATTTCAGACGTTTATTTCCAAACAAAGCGGCCGTGAGGAAGTTGCTACTGATTCCGCATCAGGTCAGTGGACCACGCTGGAGGCGCAGGCTCGAACGCACCCCGACCTCGGAACGGGCACAGCGAGAACGGAGTGAGGCCGTGCTCACGGCTCGCCCGGGCCACGTGTGCAGGCGAGCGCGCCTGGCTTCCAGTCAGAGGGCTGGGGTCCTCCCGGCCAGCGAGGCCTGAGCAACCATGGGAGGCAACGCTGCTGCGTCCGGCAGAGCATTCTAGAAAAGGGCATTTTTCTGCCCTGGACACCCAGGAGGGAACAAGACTTGTGCCTTCTTGGGTCGAGGAGGTAGAACTCTCCCTTATCAACTAGTTGCTTCCTAGGTAGCTGGTTGGTGGTTTAGGCGCTTTGTGGTTAGAATCACAATGCTCGTCACCCTCTGCCGACATCCACCCGCCCGGAACACCCGGCCCCCGACTGACAGCCCGGGCTGAGAACACGGGTGGGCCTGAAACCTCACTGCTCTCGAATGAGGCGCTGCGGCCCAGGACACAGACGGACTCCATGGCCCTCGAAAGGCGCACCCCCACCTACGAAGGGCCAGTGACCTTGGGGTCCCCATCTCGTGTCGTCCCTTTGTGAAATGCCAACTCTTCAACATCGGGGAAACAAAACAAACGCAAAGCGGGGACACCCTTGCTACTGCAGCAGGGCCTGGGGGGGCCCAGGGGGGCCCCCCAGCCAACCCCCGACCTCCTCCTCGGGGCCCTGACTCCCCCGAAGGCCGCGACACACCCACCCAGCCAGGCCGGACGCCACGGCGCCTCGAGGCACCGGGTGGAGACGTGCGTGTCTAAGTGACCCACGCAGAGCAGACACGTGCTGTGCGTGAGCTGTGTAGCCCGCGTCCCCGCAGAGAAGAAACGTCGGGGCGGAGGAGGGACGAAGGAGGGACCGAGGGGGACCGAGGAAGGACGGAGCTACTAAGAGCTGACCCAGCGCGGACACCTGCAAGGTGAGGACACGGGTGGCAAGAATGAAAACCACGAGCTTGGCCTTAAGGGGTCTGAATCCCAATCCCGGAGGAAAACTGAAACTCACTTCCCCTGACTTGTGCTCACCCTGACACGCTCATCCATGGTGACTTATCGAAACCGTCGGGGTACGGAGAGAAGAGATGGGTGCAGACAGGTACGAGGGGGCATGCTGGCAAGGGTGGGTTCTGAGCTGCGCGTTGGGGACAGTGACAAATGGGGGGNGAGAGGGGGAGAGGGGAGAGGGGGAGCGGGAAAGCGGTCTGCACAGCAGCCTGGCCGTGCAGAGGCGAGGAGGTCATGGCCTCGCAGAGGCTGTGATGCCGAAGCGCCGGGCGGGACGTGCCAGGACATTAAACGGGACGCAGCAGCGAGCCCCGGCAAAGCTCCCGGCAGAGCCTGGCACCCAGCGGGCCGCAATCCGAGTCGGTGCCCTCCCTCTCCCCTCCCCACGAGGAGCGTCACAGCTGGGGACAGAGGATAGAAGAGCTAAGAAGCCGCTTCTCAGAGAAACTTGTTTTCCCGGAACGTGCCATGCAGCATGGAGCGGCAGGTGCCCCGGTGCCTGGCACGGCACCGAGACAGGCCCTCGGCCGCAGAGCTGCAGCCGCGCCTGCGCACACATGCGACCTCGGGGGAGAACGTGCAGAGCTGTCTTTGGGTCCCAGAGGGGGTCTGTGATCTCTGTGGGTCACGTGGCGGTGCTGCGGGTTCCAAAGCGCCACCCGGACGCCCCACCCGGACGCCCCTGCCCAGCTCCAGCACCGACTGTATACACAGCCAACTGCGAAGCACCCTGAGCAGCTCATGGGCTTGGGCTGCAGTGGGCGTAGACGGCTAGCCCCGCACTCGTCACAGCCGGTGGTTAGACAGTGAGAAGCACAGGCACGGTGTGCTGGAGGGAGCTCTCGGGCTCCCTAAAGCTCGGTGCCATCCTGTGACACACAGGAAATAACGTGTGACAGACACCCAGCACAGGGGTGCCCCTGCAGAGGGCCTGCCACCGCTTCCTGTGCTGTCCAGACCTCGGACAGGCTGGGGCGGTGGGGGTGTCTCAACGCTTGTGTTGTTACTGCGGTGCCCAGATGGGGGATGGCCGCTCTGCCAGGTCCGCTGCAGACCCCAGGGCGGTTCTGTCCGGGATGGAGACGCCAGAGCCAGATGCTGGGCGTCCAGCCTGCCGTGAAGCCCCACGCCCCTCGCCTGGCGCCTCGGGGGATGGTGAGGCAGCACGTTTTGTAGCCAAGGACCTGTAAAGGTGGTTGCGAGGCTGCCAACAGGCACTGGGCACCCGGTGGCCGCACCTGCCCGCCCACTGGACTCTCCCTCTGTTGTGAGGAGCTCACCCCTGGCCGTCCTCCTGTGCCGACGCTGCCAGGATTGCGGAGGGGGCGGTGCTCCTGCTTGGCACTCCTCAGCCCGGCCAGAGACGACCGCTTGCTGAGAGGCACGCTCCGCCCGTGGCCACGGGGCACGGCTCAGCGCACCAGCACGCGCGCAATGCAAGCTCGTTAACACAGCGACGCGGGCGGTGGAGGGGCCAACGGCGTGGGCAGATGCCCGGCTGCCCGGTGGGCGAGGCGGGGTGAGAACTCAGGGTCCTGTATTTCCAGGCTATTTGCAAACCTCCCGGTGCCTGCTTCCAGAAGCTCTGCATGCTGAGGCGCGGCCTGGGGGACAGGGGCGGGGGCGGGGAGAGCCCTGCCCTCTGGGCCCTCGTGGTGGGGGCTGTTTGCGCCTGCCCCACAGCTGCCCCTCCCCTGCGCTGGCAGGCGGCTCAGGCCCGGGGACTGACAGGTGGTGGGGACCGTCCCTGCCACCCTCTCTGGGCCCCCCGCAGCGGGGAAACGGCGAGAGGGGAGGAAGGTACCACTTGCCACCTGCCCCGCTTGAAAGGAGAGGGCTGTCGGGGCTCGGGTGGCTGTCACTCCCAGGGGGACGCACAGAAGCGCGTCCTCTGCTTTCCGAGCAATTTGCCACAGGCCAGTGGTGGCCCTGGAGCGGGCTGACGCCTGGCAAGTGAGTGGAGGGGTGCTGCTTTAGCTTCCGGGGGGCCCAGGGGCCCAGCGGAGCCTCCAAGGTGAACTCCATTTTCAAAGGTTAGTGAGCAGGTGCAGTGGCTCCAGCCACCCCCCCCAGGCACCCCCTTTGTTGGGGCAAGGACATGTGACCCCTCCCGCCTCCCTGGGGGCAGCTCCTCCGCGGATGACCTGCAGGTGTCTGGCCTGTGACCCGCAGCTCTGCTGCTCAGACGGCCTTCCCATCCGAGAGGGAGGCCTGGGGAGGGGCGGAGAGGAGACAGCAGGAACCCCCCACCCCCACTCCCCGCAGCGCAGCTACAAGGCGCCACCTGGCAGAGCGAGGCCGCACCTATAGGAAGCAGATGCTCACTCCCCAGCCTTGCAGCCTGGTCCCGGTCCTCTGCCTCTGGGAGGGAGGGAGTGGGGGGAGGGCCAGGCAGCCCACAGGCCCAGGCCGGTCACGGTCCCCAGGGCGGTCCTCTGGGGAGGGACAGGCCCGACAGTGAAGCCTCCTCCCAGGTGTCCCAGAGGGAGGTCTGTAGGGGACGCAGAAGTGAGCTACACTCAGCCGGCTGAGGGGTCTGAGATGCCAGGCACACAGCGCTGTGCAGACCACGTGGGAGCCTCTTGGGAACGCCGAGGCCTGAGCTCACCCGGCCCCATAGCAGTGTCCCGGCCCCACAGCGGTCCCCCGGCCCCACAGCGGTCCCCCGCCATTCCCGCCGTGTGCGACCCACACAGGGAGGAGCCATGAGGGCGCATGGAGCTGGACGAGCACGGCTGCAGGTGAGCTGACCCCTCCGGGGCCTGCCCTGGGGAGAAAGCGATGGGCTCCCCCGGGAGGTCCACAGGCAGGTCTGGGCAGCCCGCCCGGGCCCAAGCCGGGTAGGAATTTGGGGGACGACGTGGGCCGTGTCATTAAAACATACAGCTTTAAACTCAGAAGGACTGTGAGAAATCTGCTCATCCTCAAACGCCAACTACCCAGCCTTTGGATCCCCTCGACCAAACGGCCCCTCGGCCTCCACCCTCCACGCATCTTTGGGATGGAGGCAGCTCCTTGAAAAGGTCACTCAAGACCCATCCCTTCCCACCTGCTGTCCCTCAAAAACGAAATAATAAAAACCACGAGGACAACAAAACAGGCATTGCCCCGCCCCGCTTTGCCTCCTGCTCTGAGCTCCGGCCTCTTGGACATTTGCTGTCTGTCTCTTCCCGACCCCCGACGTCTGGGCCGCTCACACCTTGCAGCGGCTCGGGAGGCTGTGCCCAGCCCAGCCGCAGTCAGACCCTGCATCTGGAGGGAAGAGCAGCCTCGGGGAACCCGCCCGGGGGCTGTCGGTGCTGAACCCCGGGTGACGGACGGTAATGGACCATCTGCGCTCACGGAGCGGGTAGATTTACGAGCAGGAGGCAGCAAGAACAGCGTGCATCCCTATAACTCACCGTCCTCTTCAGATTCCAATCAGGAGCCCTTTCCTCCTGCCGAAAAGCCCAAGTCAGAACTGCAAGGGGGGACGTCAATTACATTTTTCTGGGTGCTTCCCCCTTACCGCCCCCCCACCCCAGAGCAGGGCTGCCAAAGGTGCCGGGGGCACAGGCGGCCGGGAGTGGGACCCTATGCCTGGCAGAGCTGGTTCCCCATCACCGTTTCCCCGGCAGCCCCCGCCCCCTGTGGCTCCTGACTTCTTGCATCTGGCGTTGAGGAGACGGGAGGGGCCGGCCGTGCCTCCCTCCTCGGCCCCTGCGCGGACCTGGTCTGGCTGAGGTCTACTGACAACCGGGAGCCACGCAGAGGGAGGCAGCAACAGCACCCGCACCTTCCCTGTAGCCCACGCGGCGTGATGTTTATGAGAACAGGGCAGGGAGAGGAACCAGCCTTGGGGGCACCAGCCCTGGGCCACTGAACTGGGTGCCTTGGCCACATTCGGTCATGACAATCTCATTCCTATCCTAAAGGTGAGAGAAGGTGTGGCAGAGCCGGGCCCAGCCCACACAGCAATGCGGAGATGCGCAGGGGACCCCCGGCTCTGACCCCCCGGCCCCGGCTCCCTGGGAAAGACCCCCGTCAACAGGTGAACGGGCCGCTCGCACTTCCACGGGACTCAGAGTCCACAGAGCGTTTCTACCTTGGCTACTCTGACCACAGCCCTCTGCAAACCTGAGGTATTTTTATCGTTACTTTCAAGTTGAGGAAAGGAGGCCTCGAGAGGGGTTAAGTGACCTTCTCTGGGCCACACGGCTAAGCAGTAGCCAGGCTGGGATCAAGCCGTTGTCACCCGGCTGTGTTCAGGGCCTGTCTGTCCTCACTGCCTGCCTTCCTGGGAGGCTGCTCTGAGCACGGCCACCGGTGACAATGTCCCTCCGTGGGGCTCTGCCCTCCCTCGGAAATTCCCGATCCTCTCTCCCTGGCCACTCCGTCTGGTCCACACATGCCCAGCTCACTGGCAGAGCCTTTGAGAACTCACCCCCTGGGGACAAGCTGAGACTCATCCAAGACCCCGGACATCAGGGGGCACCCCCTCCTGCCAGGAGCCTGACACTCATGGAGACGGAGGCTCAGGGACCTTAGTGATGGCGCCCAGCTCAGGGGTGATGACCCAGCTGACCAGTGTCCTGGACTCAGGCCTTAACTGGGACAAGCTCAGGCCGTGGCTGAGAACAGCAGTTCAGAGGCATTTTTTTCCTTCCAGCTCCTATTTGTTGTTATTTATCTTTTCTTTAGGAACTACCGCTCTGCCTGCCTCACCCCGGGAGCTACCTGCGGCTTTTGTGCCTGGATAAAGCCTGTTTGTCCCGCCTCTCACTCACACGTGCGGACACTGAGCACAGGGCCGGGCCTGGCACTGGCTGCTGAGGAAAGGCATCCTGCAGGAGGCTGCACTGAGCTGAGCTGGGTCTTATGGGCATAGAAGGTAGTCAGCGGGGAGGGCCCTGCCTGGTGGATGCAAACACGGGCAGGAAGCAGGCCAGCCGTCCCCCCGTGAGCTTGGAGTGGAAAAGCTGGGGGCGTGGTAGCGGACGAGGCTGGCCGGGTGAGCAGGGGCGAACACCCCTTATAAAGCCTCCCACTCATCCCCTCCCGCTGCAGAATTAGCTGCTCTCTGCTGAGCACGCAGGCACGGGGTCCCCACACTGCCCGTCACGGCAGGTCTCACGGAGGAGCTGCCTCTCTTTCTGGACCCATGTGCCCGGTAGGTGGTTCGGCCATGGAGACGGCCTGTGGCCGAGCTGCCCAGCTCCACAGTCACCAGCACGCGTGGTGTCTGAGCATCTGCAAGGTGGCCGGCGTGCCCGAGGAGCCCAACGTCCCATCGCATTTCATCGTAACTCGCGGTTTAAATGGCCATCCTGAAGGGCACAGCCCGGGACAGCGTCGGGGTCTCTGCGGCCGACCCCGCCAGGTGCTGGCTGAGCGTGGGTCTGGACAAGACCCTCAAGTTCTAAAGCTTTGGAACCCGAGCACGCTGCGGCCCGAGCCAGGAGGGAGCGGACCTGTCTCCAGCCGGAGCCATTTGGCTTCACCTGTGGAAACAGCGTGAACTTGATGAATGGCTCGTGCCTGCACTTTGTGAAATTAAATCCTTGGCTTCGATCGAGCAGCACAGGGATAACTGTGGCCGCCCAGGGACATGGACAGGGACAGGGCACCGGTAGGCGGCAAAGGGCGCAGGCTCCGGGACAGGGAGAGGACGAGGCGGGCAGAGGGCCACATCGGCGGGCACCCCAGGCGGTGGCCAGGAAGGAACGGGGGGTGTGTGCCCGCCATCACGTCCCGGACTGGCCGGCTCATGGCATCTGTTCCCGGCACGTCCACACCCGCCCCGACCCTGCACCGAGCCCTCCCGCCCGACAGGACTCGTGGGCCCCGTCATTTCCAGCCCACCGGCTCTCCGTGGAAACCGATCGCCCTCTTGCTCTACTGTTATTCCTCTTATTATCATCGCCTTCGTTAATGCTCGACATAATGTGGCCTCCATGATGACTGTCCCAGGGGCCCTATGAAGGGCCATGTACCCGAATCCGCCCTCCGCCCTGGCAGAACTCCGGCTGGGGAGCTGCCCCCCAGCCGGGTGGAGGTATGAGCGGGTCACTCTACTGCCGACAGCTACAGAGTCTCGCCATCAACTCAGATCGCCCCGGACAATTCCCGCCTGGAAGCCTGCCACGTCACCGAGCAGCGACTGCAGGTCCGCGTCCCCTCCTCCTCTCCCTGGCGGAAGGCTCGCAGACCCCATGGGCACGTCCTGACTCACCAGCCGGGGGACTGATGCCACCGCCCCGGCTGTGGCTGGGCACACAGAGGCTTGAGGGGGCCCTCGGGCACCCCGCCCGCTTTGTCGCCACTCACCCCAGAGGCTCCGTCTGTGGCCCCGCCCCGCCCCTCTTCCCCTGCCTCCCCCGGGAAGAAGCGCCAGGGGTGGTTACCGGTCCCGCCCTCGAGTCCGGCTCCCCGACCGCAGCCCTGCTTTCTCGCCGGGCTTCCCGTGGAAGAACCCACTTGCTCCAGCCGGGCTCTGCTCCAGGCCCGAGTGCAGAGGCCCCCACTTCCTCCCCCCCGTCCCCGCCCCCCAGGGGCAGTGGGCCTGTGACCGACTCTCCCTCCACAGCTAAGGAGTTAGGACACCCTGAAAATGGACCATCAGATGAACCCCAGAACTGTGTGCACCACGTGTGCACAGGTGCTTACGTGTGTGTGTGTGTACCGCTCCCCGACCTTGGGGTGGCCACCTGGAGGCCAAGCGGGTGAGACCAGCACCTCCAGCCCCACCCCACCCTGTGCCAGGTCCTCGTCTTCCTCTGCAGCCCTCTGCTTTGCATTCTGTGTCCCAGCTGGAAACCGGTCCGGCCACTCAGGACTGAGATTTGAGCCCTGGGAGGGAAGGGGGGGGCCAGCTGTGGTTCTTTTATTTGGTTGCGCTACTGAGCCAAGCAGGGACCAGGCTGAGTGCAGCTGCCGGAGAGGCGTTTGTGATAAATCGATACACTGCCTCGGGTGGAGAGAGGACAGGGAATAACTAGGGATCCCCAGGGTGCTGGGGCCGAAGGCCAGTTACAGCCTCCGAGCCCCGCCGCCCGCAGCACCTCAGTCAATAGGCTAAGATGAGAAGGGAGTTTGGGGAGGGCAGGTGGACGGGAAGAGAGACAGAGGCAGAAAGAGACAGAGACCGCAGAGGGACAGAGACAGGAAACAGGCAGAAGGAGACGGCGGAGGGCAGAGACCGACAGACAGACAGACGGGGGGCCGCAAACGCCACTGAGGAGCACGAAGACCCTCAGGGGCCCCATCAAGGGTGCGGCTGGTCACCTCGCAGCCTCAGTAAGGGCGATGCCGGCCAACGAGGAGCTTGGGGACGTGCTTCTCTCCTAAAGGCGTTTCCATTTTTTAAAAAGCCGCAGTCTGGGCTCTTCCCGTCCTAAAGCCCACGCTGGCCCCCCGAGGCGTGTGAGCTGCGACCACTTCACTTCATTCCGTTCCAGAGACCAGGAGCTGCTGAACAATCCCCATCCCTTAAATCAACACGTGATGCCGTGTCACCCGAGAGAAAAACGGAGACCAAGTGCAGTCTGAGGAGAGACGGGAGACAAATCCCCGCTGGGAGCCGCCCAACCTCGGCGTCACCCAGGTGGCCCGTGTCCTGGCTCGAGGACGGAAGTGCCCGGAGGGGACGGCAGAGGGAGAAGAGGAGAGACTCTCGGGAAAAGACGCGCCGTGACCCCAGAAGTCTGTCTGCCGCACACGCACCGCTGCTCCCGAACCTCACCAAGCCCCGGCCCCCGGAGGACGGGTCCTCGACGCTCCTCGGACCCCTCCCCGTCCCTGCCCCTCTCGCTCGCCCCAGCCCCGGCTCCATCTCCTCAGCCTCCAGGGCCCCGGGGTGTCCTTCCCAGGACCGCCCCTCCCCATGCGCAAGGCCGTCTCCCCTCCATGCCCCCGAGGGCCAGGCGCCCAGCTGCCTACCCCATCCAGGTTCCGCCAGTCGCAGACAGATCCTCCGTATTAGACCCGATTGTTGACCAGTCCTGCCCATGCCTCTTTTCTGCTGCCTTGTACCTGTGGGTCACGCGGCCCTCGAAACGTGTCTCTTTCCATCGTCTTCTGTCCCTGTCACCTCTGCCCTTCCCCACACCTCCAGCTCCTTCCGAAGCTGCAGCCTTCACCGCCCTCTTCCCTCCCGGCAGCTGCCTGGGAGACACGGGCACGCGGAGACGTGCCCGAGGGGACCTCGCTCACCCCGACCCTCCCCGCCGCCAGCCCCGCGATGGCACCGCCACCCTCCACGGCCTCCACTCTGCACAGTCACGTCAGCCTCTCCCTTCTCCCTCCCTCCTCGTGCCCGGCAGGTCGCCGTGACTGTGGTGCCACCGCCTCTGCTCCGTGCACCTGACCCTGCCCACGTGGGCCTCCCTGCTGCCCTTGGCATCGCGCCTGCGTCCTGAAGGAGCAGCTTCCGAGCTCGGACCCCGGATCCGCTGCCTGACCACCTCAGTGCCCCCGTTACCTCCAGGGGGGCTTCTTAACCTTCGTGGGACCCTCAGAGACGTCCCCAAGAACAAGGCGCACATGACACAGACCCTGAATTCTGCAACTGCCTGTGAGCCCCTCGCTGCCAGAGCCCAGGTCTGCGGGACCAAGGCGGAGCTCCCTGGGGACCCTCAGGGACCAGCACGGTCTGGGCCCGAGACACTTTCCCAGCCTCACGGACCCGCCTCACGGGGTGTCGGAGCTCAAAGACGCACATGCACAAACCCCACACAGCAAGTGTCGTGACTCTCACAAGTCATCCTAGCCCGCCCCACACAGACACCGCCGTGTCCTCCAACGAGCTGGGCTCCCAGGACCCAAGGACCTTTGATGCATCACTCCACCTGCCTGGAATATTCTCAGCTGGAGACCTCTCGCTTGTCCTTCAAAACCCGGCTGAGATGTCAACTCCCATGGATGCCTTCCTGGCCTTCAAGGCTGCTGGCCAGTCCCTTCCCAAGGCTCCCGGAGTGACTGGTGCCATGCTGTGTCCGGCTGTGTCCAGACGCTGTAAGGGACGGTGCACGCGGCAGCCTCTCCTTCAGCAGAGGAGACCCTCAGAAAACGTGGCGGGCTGGGTCCAGGTTCTCACCTCCTTGGGACCCCAGCCCAGCCCACACACAGGTGATCGGTACGTGTATGCCTCACTTATGATCAAAGTGGATGGAGACCCCTATCTATGACCAAGGGGAGGTGCCCAGGGCAGAGTCAGAGGCCGCTGCATGTGACTTCTCCCTCACCCTGGTGGGACTCTAGACACGGAGTGCCGTGCATGCGTGTGCGTCTGTTTGCAGATGCACCGTTCAGCCTTGCTATTCACCTGAACCTACGCCAGGCACTGAGCCCAGCACCGTCCTTGTATCGCCTCATTCGACCCCACGAGCAGACGCCACCATCGTCACCTCGTCTTGCAGTGGCGTCTGAGGCTTCGGGAGGTTAAACGCCTGGCCAGATGTGAGTCAGGGCTTCAGCCTGCCCTCCCGGGCACGGCACCCCCAGCCTCCCGGGTCGGTTCCCGTTTCCCGTCCCGGATCACCACTTGGGACACCAAGGGCTGCGTCTGCTTTTCTCCTGCCCCTCGTGGGCACCCTGGTCCCCACCCAGAACTCCCTTTCCCGCACCTGAGCCCGTCCCCTCCCCGCCCAGGCTCGGACCCGCTGAGCTCTGCGCTGCCTGCAGTGCGGACCTGGAAGTTAGGCATTCCCATCCCCCACTGGGGTTTTCCAGAAACCCCGGCCTGGTTCTCACTGTCACACCATCCACTGGTTCCCCGCAGAAAGACAAGACCCAAGACCCGCTGCTCCTCACCCCGCCGATGCGCCTGCACCACGTCAGAGACGCCTTCCGGACTGCCCCTCCCGCGTGCGCGTCCGCAGTGGCACATGCGCCCCTTCGTGTCACCCTGCAACACCCCCGCTGCTTATCCAAACTCCAGTTTCCCAGATGAGACAACTGGGGCCCCCAAAGCAGAAGCCCCTGCCCAGCAGCACACGGGGGCAGAGTGAGGGGCCAGGTGCCCGGTCCCAGGGCCAAATCTCTCCTCTGTCCCCTCCTCTGTCCTCCGAGCTGGCCCTCTGACCTTACCCTGCACGCAGAACAGTCCGGTCCTCGGGAGACCCCATGGCTCCCCCTCCCAGCCCAGCCTGGACGGAACCTGGCTCCCCTGAGAGGAAGCTCACTGGCCGGGACCTGGACGGGGCTGTGGCCCCAATAACGAGGAAATGCAGGTAATGAGCGCCCATGGAGAACTTTCCGGGGTTCTAGGGCCTGCTGGTGGCTGCCAGCCTTCGGGAGGTCATTAAACAGGCATGATAAGGAGCGAAACGCCCGGACTTCAGCCGTCCAGCACCGTCCCACACCCCCTGTGATCAGGCCCAAGGCTGCAGCTGGCAAGGCACAGACTGCGCTCACTCGGTGAAAACCTCAGTGACAGCTGGGGCCACCACAGGTCCTGACAAGCCCCCGTCAGCACCCTGGCACCATCGGGACCCAGGAACCCCACTCGGCCCACAGTGTGGGGTGTCTGCGCCCGTGCACCTGAACCACAGTGTGTGCCTCCACACGCGCCTGTGTGCAAAGGCGCCTTCCAGGAACGCACGTTCACGTACAGATCGAGGAAATGCATGAGCTTTTCCTGTGCATCTCACACGCACACGTCTCACCCCACACCCCAAAGAAAGGGAGCTGGCAGACGTGCGCCCCTCTGCTGCATGGTCGCGGCTCGGTCACGTGCTTGCCGGCACGCCCCTCCGGGCAGCCTGATGCAGTGGCAGGAAGCGGGGGTCTTCCCGACCGTCCCAGTGACAGGACAGGGCCCGGGTTGGCAGGCTGGCCGCTATCTGCGGTGCTGCCGAGAGCAGAGTTTACTGGACAGGGAGGCTGCTGGGACGCTTCTACTGCCACAGTCTGTGACGCTCTCCCCTTCCCTGGAATCTCGGGGGGGCTGAGGTGGGATGGAGGAGAGCTCCCACGACACGGCTTTTCCAGAACTGCGCTCGGATCCGTGGCGAGTCACCTGCCTGGAGCCCGCCCTCACTGCCACTGCCTCAAGAGCTCCGTGCACCGAAAGGTGGCTTCCACCTGCACGGGTTCAGCAGACTGCTCGCCGAGGGGTCCAGCGCCCCGCCCAGCAGGGAAGTCACAGGGTGCTGGTCACCATCCTTCTTGGAACTAAAATCGCTACGCACATCCCCGCATTTCAACCCCAGCGGGGGGAAAAGAAGAATGAGGTGCGTTTGGCTTCAGATTTTGAAGGACCCCTTCCTGCAGGACACCGCTGTTCCCGTGAGCCCCAACACAAGCGAAGGGCCAGCTAAGACCTGCTTCTTCCTACCTGGCCTCTCCTCAACCCGCAGGCTGTTGTAAGTTTCTGGCTGGACGGTTTCCGGAACATTTGAAAACCGGTGATCTAACACAGCGGTCCCCAACCTCTGTGGCACCAGGGACAGGTGCTCCTCTGAGACTCTCACGCCTGATGACCGGAGGCGGAGCCGAGGCGGTGATGCTGGCGCTGGGGAGCTTTCCTAGCGGCTCACCTGCCGCTCACCTCCTGCTGTGCGGCCCGGGGCTGGGGACCCCTTATCCAGAGCACTGGCTCTCAAAGTGAGGTCCCTGGACCAGAAGCAGCAGCAGCAGCCGAAAACTTGTTAGAAACGCAGGTCGTGAGGGGGGTTGGCACCCCGCCGGGTGGGTGAAACCGGACTGCCGGGCCCCCACCCCCAGGGCTCCTGATTCGGTGGGTTTGTGTGGGTTTGAGAATCTGTATTTCAACACGGCTCCTGGTGATGCCAATGCCGCAGGCCCGGGGCCGCCCTGTAAGAAGCGGGGTCCTGGGGGGTGCGGCCTGTGCCGGCCAGAGATGGAGCTGCGCCCGGTGTGGCCCTGACACTCGTGTGGCCTCAGACAAGCTGCTCGAGTCGCAGCTTCTCAGGCGTGAAGCGAATGGACCGGGTGGCACGGGCGTGAGCGCCATTCCCAGCACCCACGTTCCCGCACGGCCAACACGGGGCAGGCGTGCGTCTCGGGGCGGACAGCGAGAGGAGGCGCAGAGCCCCCTCTGACTGTCCCTGCGTTCCTCCACCGGCGCTCAGCCGCCGTCTGCCTGCTGCTGTTGACCATGAACACGGAATGCGCGTGGGAGCCCCGCCTGCTCGCCGCAAGCCCCGCCTCCCAGAAACCGCACCCCCCCGTGTCCTGCCGCCCGGGGCCCTGGGTGGGGGAGTCAGTGTAAAGATGGCGTGTGCTCCCCTTTACGCCCCCCAGCTGGACGGGGCGGCGTGACTTCACGGCACGTCCCAGCACATCTGAGAAGCGACACAATCCGGGGTGATTAACGGGAGCCCGCGTGTGGGATGAGCACGTAATTACTGGTGCTTCGCGACACGGCCTGGCAGACGCCTGGAGGCACAGCGTTCCACGGGGGCCCGACTTTACTGGATGAATGAAGAAAAGAGGGAAGAAAAGAAAGAGATGAACACATCTGTAACGAACATCTGGATTTCGCTGCTAACCACGAAAGCCAATTCCTCAGAGTCAGCAGGCTGGAGAGGGCTGGGAAGGGGGGGTATTTATAAACAACTGGGATACTGAAACGGGGAAAAACCGCCCCAAACACCACGACTTCCTGTTCGAAAACCTCTCGGAATGGCGAGGCCCTGAGTTTAGCGCTGCATCTGAGAGATGAGACACAGTCACACCTGCACGCCAGGCCCTGCGTTCAAACCGGGCAATTACAGCCTCTGGCTTCTGGCAGTTGTTCCCCCAAAAAAAGTCAAGTGAAGAGAGGATTCGACGTGGCTCTGGGTGTCTGTGTGTGTGCACACGGGAACGCGGGCACGCACGTGTGCGGCTGTGCGCAGGGGCACACGCGACCTCTGGCCCCGCACACGTGCGTGCGCGTGCGCGTGCACAGCGTCGAGAGGAGCCGGCGCGTCTGCGGCCCGCCTTCGCGCCGCCCCGGCGTCCTGCCCACTGCCCGGCCCACACCGCCATCAGTGACCCGGTCTCCGCGCTCCGCACGTGCAGCTAAGGCGACTTAGGCGGCATGGGTCCCGGGCGTCCGGCCGCTAGGGTGCGGAGGCAGGGAGGGGGACCCGGAGCTGGGTGTGGACAGCGCCCCTCCGCCCGGCCCTCTCCGGCTGGCCTGCAGGCGAATTCTCTAGGTGCCCTTAAATGCGGAGGACTCTGCGCGCTTTCCAAGTTCTAGTGAACAAAGCGGGGAGCAGGAGCAAGGCGGGCAGGAGGCATGGAGGAAGAAAGAAGGAGAGGAAAGGAAACAAGGGAATGAGAAAGGACATGAATCGGGCTGAGGGTGTCGCGTCTCCCGCCTCGTCCGCTGCACAAGGCAGGGAGGGGCCGGAAGGCCTCCATCCGTCAAAGCCCAGCTCTGCCACGCACGGCCTGCCCTTCTGCAGAAGCCTGGCCCGGCCACCTCTCCACTAGGTGGGACCCAGACTGGGGTCGCCCTCGCCGACGGCACGCGAGGCCGGGGGCTCTTCCGAAACTGGAAGAAGAAAATACGACCTGGCTTCTTGGGCAAGGTCCCCAGCAGGCTGGAGACGCCCACTTCTCTCCTTGGGCTCTCACGGGACTCGGTGCCACGTGGGTTGCTGCGCATCGACCCCTAATACTAAATTCGGGGTGCGTAGGAACCGCCAGGCAGTGAACAAAAGGATGCTCTCGGGAGTTCTCCCTGGAAGCCCAGGCAGGACCTGGCGGTCCATCCTACCGAGGCGAAAGCAGGTGCGCGGGAAGGCTAGGGGACACGCGGAGAGCACGGGAAGAGCGACGGTGACATCGTCGGCACGCCCAGCTACTGAGACGCCCTGCTCACGGCGCCGCCCTCGGCAGGCGCGCGGGACCGGCACGCACCCTCCCCCCCGAGAGGGCCCATGGGCGGTGACGGGGGTGCGAGGAAGACACACTCCATCGATCGGCTCGTCTCTAAGGAAAAGAAACGACAAGCGAGGTCTCTGAGAGGCCTCAGAGAGCTGGTCTGCAGACCACACGGCCACGTGGAGGCGCGGGTTTGGACGCGGGGGGCTCCCGCAGCAGGGCTCCCCGCTCGCCTCTGCCTGACTTCCAGGGGTCAGGGCCTCACGTGCAAACGCAAGGGTCTTCCCTGAGTTCTGGGTGTTTCCAGCTGAGCCGGTAAACGAAGAGTCCCGAGTGCCAGTGGCTGCATCCTTAGAGGCATCCACCCCTCCCGACGAGCTCTGGTGACCTCATCTCCGAGCACGAATTAAATCGAGGGCTACCAAACGTCACTGTCAACTCCCCTCGCCTACCAAAGCCGCTGTCTCCTCCTCCCCCATGTGAAGTGCCACCTCCAACACAGGCCAAAGTCTCACAAGTACATGGACCTGTTTCTGGGAATTCCGGGAACTGGCCATGGGTCCATCCACGTGACACCACAGTCTTCATTACTACAGCTTCAGAGTGAGCCCTGACGCACAGCGGGGCGACCCTTCTGGGCCCTGGATGTTTTGGTCCCTCGCTCTTCTGTAAAGTCACCTCGCCAGGTCCTACGTTTGGATGCCGACCAGAATCGCACAGGCTGTGGGCGACACAGATCGAGGTGGGGGAGATGGTGTTTAAAGGTATAAAGGCTTCCTAGTCATTTGTTAGAGCTCCTTTACTTACACCTAACGGAAGTTCATCGCTTTGCCTGCACGATAAACATTTAAAATTTGTTTTATTCCCATGCATTTGACATTTTTTGATATTACTATAAATACCTTCTAAGTAATTATGATTTAATCACGTTTTCTAGTTTCCTCCTGCTGGTGTACAGAACATAACTGACCTCTGCGTGTTGACCCTGCGTCAGCCGCTCCCCCGGCCCCCGTTTCCGGAAGGGCTTCTGCGGATGCGGCGAACTGTCCTGTGCGAATGGCCACGTCATCGGAAAGTCGTCTTCCTTTCTTTTGCAACCCTGACAGCTCCAGTTTCTTCTCTTCCCTCGACCGCACGGTCCAGAACGACGGGGGTTTTACTGCGCCTGCTCGCGTGGATGGCGGCCCGGCTGCGTGTGCGCGCGCCGCGGTCTCCGTCCCCATCCGCGGTCCTCCTGCCGCTGAGATCCCAGCGTCCGGCGTCCGCCCGGCCCTGGGAACCCTCAGAACTTTCCCTCTCTTCCTTATGCTCCATTTCCGTGCGCAGGTCTAGTCCCGCCCCGCCCCCATCTCTCCTCTTCGGTGCTCTAAGACCCTTTTAACCTGGGGCCGTGTACCTTTCGCTCCGTTTCAGCCGCGGAGATGTTACGCCGCCGTCTTCCTCAGAGGCCCCCTCTCCTGCATCTTTGTCTCTCTCTCCAGGGCCCGCGTTACCCAGACGGCAACAGTTCAGCTTCTTTCCCCGTCGTGTTCCGTGTTCCGGCTTTTCCTTCATCCTTCGTCCGTGCTCCCCTGTCCTCTGGGCAGACTGATGGAGCCGGCCCCCCGAGCCCAAGCTCCCTCCTCGGCTGTCCGTGTCCGGTTCGCGTCCATGCGAAGCGTTCTCATCCCAGTAAACCCCTGCAACGCCTAGTGCTTCTGCCTGGTTTTTCGTGTGCATTTTCTTATTCTTGTTTCTTTCCGACAGAATCTGGAATCGTCTGGAATCGTCTGGAACCGTTGTGACCCTGTTTGTTGCTTTTTCTTTTCCTTTTCCTTTTTTTTTTGCTTGTGCTGCTCAGATGTCTTGTTCTTTTGCCCCTGAGCTCATCTCCCTCTGGCGGAAATCTGCTACCCCGCCCTGCAGTGCACCTGTGGGAAGGCCCGGTGGTGGGCAGGAGGCTCCAGATCACACTCATCACCCTTCCCTGGCCAGACTCCTCCTCAGGGCAGAGCCCCGCCTTCCCCTCAGGAGAGAAGCAGCAGTAGGAGGGGACACCCCCAAACCACTTGCTCTGCTGAGGTCAGGCGGTGCACACCTGTTTCATTTGGTGTCCCAACAGCATGGGGCTCTCTGTTGCTCTTTCGTTAAAACCACCTGCACCTGAGCTCTGCCTGGCCGCAGGTGTGGGGTGTGGCCATGGGGGTGGGGCAGGCTCGGTCTGTCCCAAGGCAATGGTGACAAGCTGGAGCTGACCCCCACAGTCCTGCTCACACTGTATTCTCCCACAGCTGTGCCGGCCACCTCCGAGCCAACGCCCCAGCCCCGCGCACCCAGTCCGAAGCCCGCCTCCCCCGCCATCCGCTTCCCGCCATTGCTCCTGGGAGGGATTGTGTCACGAGCAGCCAGCCTGACACTCCAAAGGTGACATGTCCAAGGCAGAGCCCCTGACGTCCCCACGCTGAGCTCGTCACGGTCTTTCATCCCGGCCCACGGCCCCTCCAGGCCCCTCGGTCACGTCCAGATGGAAAGCCAGCCTCACCCCGTCCTCCTCCCTCCCCCATGTTTAACTCCCCAGCAAGTCCAGAAGGTTCCAGCTCCCAAACAGCCA
>NW_024355990.1:2307006-2314665 GCF_902729225.1 Pteropus medius | reverse complement strand
GCTGGTCCCTGCTGAAACGTCCTTCCTGGGGGATGTCCCCCCGGCCTGGGCACAGCCCGCAAATGTCCGGCACGCCCCGCAGCATTCTCTATCCACATTTCCATTCTTTGGTGTTTCTGTTGACTTGTGTGGCCGCTGGTCTGATGTCCGTCTGTCCCCATGGACCAGGCACGGCCTCTACTTACTGTCTCTTCTGCTCTATCCCCAGTGGCCGGCCGGCCCTGAAATTCGGTACATGCTCAACGAAGCTGTGCCGCATACATCAGCAACGACCCAGGGAAGCCATCGCTGTCCACCCCTCGGGACCACGTGCCGGCAGGCGCCCAGGTGGGGTGCGGTCATCTCCCGTCCCCGGCGGATGCGGTCCCTGCACCAGCCCCACTCCCATGGGAACAGAGGGAACCGCACTGGCCGGGAGACTGGCCTCCAGCGTCAGACAGGCCAGGCGATGGAGGCACAGGTACTCCCCTGTGGGCGGCGATTCCAGAGCAGGGGACGTCCCTGTGGCTTCTGCTCCTGCCAGGAAGAGCAGTCCCCAAGGCGTTTCTGTCCAGACGTACGGGGTGCTCAGGTGGAGGGACCCACCCTCCCCCCCCCCACACTACTCTGCACAGGGTTAATTTCCACATTGCATTAATTATTGTTATTATAATTATTTTTAGTTCCGTAAGACTGAAAGCAGCTCTGCATCGGCACGCTCTGCATTTTCGCAAGGTATCCTTGATCCTTCAAAGGCAAAATTAGGTTATAATGAGCTCGTTAATAGAGTTGCAGCTGGTCCGCTGTCACCTGACGGCTTGCTCCCCTGCCCCCCAGGGTTATTAATGGATGTTGCTGCTAACAGCCCGCCCTGCCGACGAGGGGGCTTCCCAGCTGGCCTCCCCTCCTTCTGACCTGGAATGGGGTCATTCTGCTTCATGGATTCCATTTTTTTCATACTTCCATGTGGCTTAAAACAGGACCCTGTGACGGGTGCAGCACACTTTCCAGGTAGGAACGTACACAGTAGGACTCAGGGAGCACAGAGTGTGGCGGGGAGGGACGCCCCCTGCTCCCCACGACTGCGGCACTGACGGAGGGTGCAGACGTGAGATGCTAAACCAGCACTTGCTCAGAATGCGCTGAGCGCTTGGGGTGATGCGTCTACAAAGAAGCCGAGGGCCCGGGGGGGCCACAGTGGCTGTGGGACCCTCACTGTCCGCAGTCCCCAGGGACCACTGATTCCAACGCCGGACGGAAACTCAAAAGCCGAGTGTGCCCGAGTCTGCGACACACCGCTCTTCAAACCACGTTTCCCGTCAGTGCAAGGAAAACCCCAACTGCCCAGTGTCTGACGTGTGACGCGTGACCGGTGACGTGTGAGTGAGGCGGCTTCCCACAGGCCTGGCTCGCTGCCAACTCCAAACATTACTGAGTCTTTGTAAAGCGCACCCCCCACCCCAAACGGGGTGCGAACCGGGACACGGCTGCGCTCTAAACGCAAGCGCTCTCGGTTCTTGACTTTCTGCAAACACCTGGTCCAGACGCCCCCATCGGTACAACAGGGAGAGCGTGTCCCCCTGGGAACAGGAGACGCCTGCAGACCCCTGGCTGGGTGGGACAGATGAGCGGCCCCCCGGGTCCCCCCCGCCTGGTTCACCACAAAACTAGGGCGTTTTCATTATTTTCATGCCGCCATAGAAAGACGTAATCTAGTGGTAGGTTTGAACAGCGATTTGGAACCTATGGAATTATTTTTTGAAATGTGATCGAGGAGATGAAGATCAGAAAGCAGACCCGAGGTCTAGATGGGCTGGGGTCACAGCGGCAGGGGGGTGCTCACTTGCGGCCCGAGCCCATCCCGGCGGGGCGCCCGGCCCGAGCGCCCCTCTGGTTCCTGGCCCCTGCGCTTCTGGACAGGAAGGGGAGAGGACCCTCCCCATCCGGACCATAGCGACCTGACAAGACGTGTTGGCAGCCGGCACGCTGGCGACAGGGTGCCCTGCCTTTTCTCGGCCTTTCCGATCTCGATGCCCCCGAGATAACTCGATATTTCCAGCTCGCCGAGCCAGAGAAGCGCGATGTTTAAAGACGCTGAAGACGCTGAAGGGATGTGCTTAATACTGAAAACCCTTAAGGACTAAGTAGACATTAAAACAACCCAACAAAAGCAAACCCAGGGTGACGGCAGTGAGCTCAGAGACCGGCCCGTCAGCCTCACTGGCAGGGAACCCCGCTCCCCGGCCAACGACGGGGGGCTGCTGCAGCCTCCTCGCCAGCCAGACGGTGCCCAGCCCTGGGGCTCCCAGCGGTCACCCCGCAACCATGACGAGCAAAGCTCCCGATTCCGCATCCTCGCAGAACTAACTCCATGCAGCCAGCTACAGACGGTGACACAGGGTAAGCTGTCCCCACTGCCCGCTGAGGGAGTCCTGGCTTGGACCCGAAACCCCTATCACAAAATCCAAGCATGACAAAACGGCAGGCAGGGAGCCAGGAGACCGCCCTCCACCGTCTGTTGGTGGACAGGGTCACAGGGTCAGCGACGTAGGACAGGTTCAGTCGCACCGCAGCCCCACGCAGAACGCCGCTGTGGAGACTCAGAAATGTAATCACGAACTTTAATTGAGAAAAATTGCTCTCGACCAAGTTCCTTGATTTTTTTTCAGGAAACATCACGGGGAGGAGGCCGGTCTCCGGCGTTGGGATGAGTAGGGATAAAACCGCGGTGCGGCTGGGAAGCGGTTTGTGTGCCGTGCGTGCTGAGCGACGCCCGGGAGCGGCAGCCCGTCTGGGTCGTCCCCGTCTTTCGGCAAGAGTGACGAAAAGGAAGCAGGCACAAGGGCCCCCCCGCGCATCAGCAAAGCCCCGCATTTGGCTCCGAGGTTTGGAGGAGCGTTTCGGCAGCGACCTGCCCCTCTGACTCACCCTCCAGCCCCCCCGGTTTGGGGATACCAACCACACCTCATCGCCCCCACCTCTCCTCTCCCTTCTCCCCACTTCCTGTCGTCCACGCTCGGGTCCACCTGCCCACAGGGTCGCCCGTGACACTGGCACGGGCCGGCTCTGCCCGCCGCCTTCCCCGTGACAGACACGTCCCTCTCTCGACCCAGCAAACACCTCCGAGGGGGTCGGAAGGCGCCTCAGCAAGGCCCCTTGGGTAATTGAGTCAGGGTGAGTCCCAGGACGCCCCCAAACCGCTGGGCCTCCACCTCCTGTCCTCGGAGCCCATGCAGCCCTCTGAGCCTCAGCTCGGGGTGACGGCCCTGCCAGCCGAGGGCGGCTCCCCCTGCACCGCCCCACTGCCCCGCACCCCCCACCCCGACTTCCTGCACTCCCCCATCCTGTCCCCCACGCTCTTCCCTTCTTCACGCGGGTCCTGGTCTCTGGGCTCGGGCCGCGTGCACGCGTGCGACGGTGCAGCAGCCACACTCATCTGCTTATTCTGAGGGGCAGGGGAGGCTGAGGGGCGGCCAGTTCTCGCCATCTCATCTCCATTTAGTCATTTTCGTGTGGCTCACGAGGCATATGCAGATTTCTGTTTATTTGTTCATTAAAACTTCAACAAAAACGTTATCAAAATGTCTCCTTTTGGTAGTTAATTGCCATTTTCCTGTTAACATGCGAGCGGCATCAGCTCTTCTCTGAGGTTCCCGAGTCTCTGTGAATAACACGGCCGCCTTGGACGACGTTCCTTGCCAACTGCACACTTACTCAGCCATCGAGGCACCAAGGCGGCTGCTAACGTCACTCGCTTCGAGGGGACCTGCTCTGTCCCCCGGCAGCCTGAGGGCCAAGCATGGCCAACGGAGTTCGCATCCTGCCTTGTGCTGGGGTCTCTCAGAGCTGGGCGGGACCGCCCGAACTGTCTTTGGTTCTCAGAAATTCTCTCACCTTCTGGAAAATGCGCCTCTGGCCTGCATTTCTATGAAGCCAGAATTGTCGGCTCATCGCCAGTTTAAATGAGGCGCTCCAGGACTTGGCCCAGATCCCCACCCCACATCTGCGGAGGATGGGGACAGGCACCGTCCCCAAGCCAAGCAGGCGCACGCTGGGAAGCACAGGGAGTGGATGGGCACCGGAGGATGCGAGGGACAGGCGTGGGCAGCCACCCGTGCCGGGCCCGGGGCTGGGCTGCAGGCGCGCACGCCCACGCACGCGGCCAGAGCCTCCAGGACAACGGGGGCCTTTATGTCCTGCACGAGGCACCTAGAGGCCTCTTCTCTAGGCTGGGGACATCTGAGCTCCTAGGAAGTGACAGCTGGCCTGCCAGGCCATGGCTCAGTGATTAAGTCAGTTCCAGAGGCCCTGTCACCTCCACCAGCTGCAAGGTAAAGACCAGAAGACCTCAGAAGCTCTGCAGCCAGCCCAAGGCCACTGAGCTGCTGTTTGCGGCCCCCATATCTGGAGACGAGGCCTGCGAGCCCCTTTCACGTCCAGTTAGCTCAGAGGAGGCGCCTTGGCTGACACAGGAAGCCGGCCGTGGATGTGGCGATGCCGACGCTCAGACCAGCCAGCAGCACGGGGACGCCTACCAGAGCAGCCGAGCACCAAGGCGTGGCTCCTCCCCGCTCCCAGGACGCCGAGAACACCCAGGGGGGAAAGGCACGCAGGCCGCGGGGCGAGATGTGAGGGCACGTGGTCGGGTGACGGCATGCCCTGGCCGTGCCCCCCACCCCACGCACACCCACCAGGCTTCACACGGCCCCGCTCCTTCCCAAGGCCTCAGCTCAGACGCCACACCCCCGGAGAGAGAGAGCCCATCCCCCAGGAAGTGGCCACCAGTCCCTACGGATTCTTGGACAACGCGTGACCTCAGGGTAGCCTGTTGTAAACATAAGTAACCCCGTGCCCAGAGTGCCAGCTCCATGGGGACAGGAAGCAGCCTTCTCCACTCCACCCCGTCCTGGCACAAAATCAGCACGGAACCTCCTGGCCGAGGGGACCACTCCGGTTCCTGTCAGGGCAGCTGCTGGCCACAGCTCGGAAAGGCTCCAGGATGGGTGGCTGGGCCTCGTGGGGCGGGGCTGAGGACCGGGGCCGCTGGGAGGGACGGCCGGTGGGGAGCTGGACCACACACCCGAAGTAAGAAGCAGCGGCCCCACCAGGCCGGGCCATGTCCGCAGACCTGGGGGCCTGCCGCCTGGGTCCACTGAGCCCGGATGAAGCCCGACTACGTGGACCGCTTTAACTTAATTTCTGTTCTGGACACACACACACACGCGCACACACTCGGAATTTCTGGAGAAAGTCTTAGCTCCTTAATCCCTTTTAAAAATCGCTTTGGCTTTTTTAGTTTCGTCCTCGTCTGCACGAAACGTTCACTCCAGCCGTAACCGTGGGAAAAACCAGCTCCTCCAAAGAGAACAATACGACGAACTCCAGCAGGAGACGCACGGGGGGGAAGGGACCCGGGCAGGGGGACCACCCGCCCGCATCCCAAAGTCGCCCCACAGACTGTTCAGGGTGAAACTCGCCCAATGCCTGTGGTGGCACGTGCTCTGAAGGGCACATCTCACCCGCACTTTGTTCCCCCGAGCTCCACCCAGCAGCGGCCGGGCGCTCCCACGCCAACGGCGGCGGACCCGAGGACCGCGGCTTGGGGGGGTCGGGAGTCCGTCACCACCCCTCCTGGCGGGTGACAAATGCTGGCACCCAACGTGGTCCCTCCACGTGAGTCATCAGCATGTTCGATAGCACCTCCCAAAAAGTGCGTCCTCCCGGTCTGACGAGGCGGATTCAACGGTTCTGCCCCGTTCCGCTGACAGCTGCCGTGTGACTTAGGACTCATGAAACCTGCACAGTGAGACCGTGTGATCGGAACCTGGCAGAGGCCAAAGGGCCACCACACCGCCACAGGGAAGGACAGCTGCCACAGCTCTGGGCACCCCGTGGCCACGGAGACGGGGCCCGCCCTGGGCACATCTCCGGCACTGAAGAGGCCGTGAGGACCAACCGCAGAAGTTCAGCCACAGCAGAGTGCGACCAGGACCACTGTGAAGGGAGGCACTGGGGGCCACTCCCGCCCCCCACGACACTGCAGAGGGGCTCGGCAGAGCTGCTGCCCTGAGGGGGACCGCCTGCAACGCGGGGTCCAGAAAGCAGCGCGTGGAAGGCAGGGCGGCCAGCGAGGCAGCCCGCCCGCTAACACTAACTCTGCGGCTGGCAGAGGCAGCCCGGTACCAGCCCGCGGTCCTCGCAGTGACCAGGCCGGCACTGGTGTCCCGTCACAGGGGCACAGCGTGGGGATGATGCATGCTGGCACACATGCACCCACACAGGCACACACGCATGCCCACAGAGGCACACGCGTGCACACACATGCACGCACACTGGCACATAATGCACACACAGGCACATTCACACATGCACGCTCACACACATGCTGCTGTGTTAGCCGCGTAGCAGGAAGGCATGCAGAAGGTCCGCCCGGCCGGCAGGTGGGTAAAGTGACCCCCAGGTGGGTGGACGGGGCCACCCCACTGGAACCCACACAGGGTGCCCTGGCCTAGCTCCTGCTCAGAAAGGGTCACGGAGGCCCTGAGGCCACTCCAGGGAAAACACCTGGTCTCTGGGGCATCGCAGTGGTTACGGCTCAGACTCCACAGCCGGACGCCTGGGCTCCAAGCCTAGCCCTGCCCCGCGCCGGCCAAGCTGCTCACCTCCGTCTCCTCTACTACAAAACGGGGTACTGGCTGTGCTCCCCTCGCAGGGGAGATGAGGATGCATGAGTCACTCTGTGTAGACGCTGAGAACCTCGTGAGGCGTCTGACAAGCACAGCACAGCACAGCGAGGACTCCCTACGGGAGACCACGGCCGTCGCCGTGACCACTCGCGCCAGTGGACGCCCGCGCTCTGCTGGACGGTTCACCGCCTTCCTCCTTCCCTCCGACAGCCACGCCTGGTCCACCGGTCCCAGGGTCACCGATCTGAGCGGGGTGCTCCACCCCCACTCTTTACTTCAGGGCGGGGAAGGAAGATCAAGTCCCCCTTCCTGAGCTGCCTCTGTGGTCACCGCAGCACCAGCCGGCCAGCCGGGCAGGGTTCGGAGGGAACGCCCAGAGGCGGTGGAGGGTGGGCTCTGGCGGCCAGGACCTGCATCGGCACCAGCCGGAGCCGACGGGACAGCCGACTGGACATGGAAGATGCCGGGCCTGCGGGGGCAGCGCCCCGCCCCGCCCCGCCCCGCCCCGCAAACATGAAGCAAGTGTTTAGCCGAGTTCCTTCTCCGACTGTTGTAAACAGCAATACTCCACTGTGAACAAATTGGCTCGATTAAATGACCCCTGGCCTCACTGGCCCAGCCTGCTGAGCATTTGCTCCATCGTGTCACCCCAACCAGGGGGCCGGCCAGGCAGGGAGGCAGGGGAGGGGGCTGCTGCAGGGGGAGGCAGGGGCGACAGACACGGCAGGTGGGAGGGGGCAGCTCGGAGCTGTGCTGAGGTGGCCTCTCCCTGTTCTGTTTCCTGTTCCTCCACCCTGGGGACAGCCTGAGCACAAAGGAGACAGGGCTGCCTGCTCGTCTGCCCACAGGTCCATTTCCCATTCTGACCCGAGTCGGGGGAGCTTCGGGCGACCAAGGCAGCCTCATCCCCATTCCCTCTCCCCCCTCGCCCAGCCCCATCTCCGAACCCTAAGCCCAGGCACCTGCCGCCCCCCCCCATAAGGCTTCTGGGAGG